>NC_061115.1:170665125-170978932 GCF_002878395.1 Capsicum annuum | reverse complement strand
TATTCTGTTGATGTTCTAAATAAGTTCTCAATTATCTAGAAATATAGTAAGCATCGAAAAAGGTGCTTTTCAATTTTATACTTCTAGTAATGTTATGAACCGAATTGACCTTATCAGATTAGTTATTAAGTTTTTTTAATTAAAATCATAAGTTCGATAAGTTTTTTGTTTAAAAAATAAATTGAAAAAATATCGAATTGATCTAATAAATTTATATGAGTATAATGTGTTTTATATATTAAGTTAAACGTAATAAAATATTTAATTTTTTGTTTGGGGTTTGAGGTGGTGAAAATGAATACAAGCTAACGGGCAATTAACACTCAAAGTTTCAATTACAAAATAATTCATAGCAATAGTATGCTTAATCAAATACTTCATAATATGGTTTGTGTATACAATACTATCTAATTACACACGTTATGTAATAATGAATTATGCTTATTTCACACAACAGTAAAATCTTATCAAGTATTTTTCATTCATTCCTTTTTAGTTAGTATATATTGACGACACTCTTAAAAAAATATTTATTTAAAAATTATTTTACTAAATTATCTTTATTTAGTATTCTTTAAAATTCAAATTGAACAAGTTAAAAAGAAAATTTTATTTTTAATATAAAATAAGAATAAAGAATAAAACTTATTTATTTTTAGTAAATATATTAATTATAATTAACTATCATGAATTATCATCTCATTAATTTACTTAAACATATTAGATTTAAATAATTATATAGAGCTACAAAAATAATACACCAATCATATTTGAAAATAAAAATGAAAATAGATGAAAGATTATATGTGGGAATAAATTAACTTTATTAAGTATGCTTTAAAATTTAAATTTAGTTACATTTCATACATTTAATGATAAAAATAAAATTTATCAAACAAAAATAAGAATTTTTCTTAATTTACTAGAATAAAAAAAGAAAAAGAAAATTTCATTTTTAATATAAAATTTGAATAAAGAATAAAATTTATTTACTTTTATTAAGTATGAAAATAGATGGAAGATTATGGGTGTCTTTGGTACGAAGGAAAATCTTTTTCATCAAAAATATTTTCCTAGAAAATGTTTTCCTGAAAAACAAGTTGATTTCTTACTTGTGTTCTTATGATTGGTTGGTGAGTGAAAAAATATTTTCTAGTGTTTGGTTGGTGAATGAAAAAATATTTTTCAGAAAATACATTTTAGTGTTTAGCTAAAGAGTAAAAATATATTTTTAAAAAATAATTTTTGACCCGAAAATATTTTTTTAAGGTGCTCGATATGAAGGAAAAATATTTTCTAGAAAAATGAGTTGTTTCTTTCTAAAAGTATTTGTATATATTTAACAAAAATAATGAGAAGCAATAGAATAAGAAGGGTGAGATACGAAAAAAGTTATGAATTTTTTAAAAAAATAAAATTTTAAAAATTATTTTTTTAGGGGAGAATGGGGGTTTGGGTTGTCAAAATAGATAGTAGAGGTGGGATTATTTTAACAACAAATTAAAACTTGTTTTTTGGGAGGGGAAGGGGTGGCAGTAGGGGTGAGGTCGGGGTGAAAAAAAAAATTAAAAATTTTAAAAAATAAATTTTAAAAATTTAATTTATTTGGAAAGGGGAGTGGGGGGAGGGGGAGGGTAGTCAGTGTAAAAAAAGTTTGAAGTTCTTTTAAAAAAAAAATTGGAGAGAGTAGAGGTTTGAGTTTGGGGTAGAATGGGGTAAAAAAAATTGAAACACTTTTTTTGAATTGGGAGGGGGGGGGGGTTGGTCGGGGGAGCGTCGGGTAGTGGGGAAACAAGAAAAAAGTTTGAATTTTTTTTTGAAAAATCAAATATTCTTTTTGGAGGGGGGTAGAGGTTTGCGTTTTGGGTAGGGGATAAGGTTAGAAAAAATTTAAAATATTTTTTCTGGAATGGGGTGGTAAGGGGTGGGGTGGGAGATAGAGGATTGGGAATCGGAGTAGGGGTGGGTAATTTTGAGAGTTATATGAATATTTCAACTTAAAAGTAAGGTTGAAAAAGAGTTTTGAAAAATATCTTCCTTACTTTTCGAAGGAAGGTCATTTTCTTTAGAGTTGAGAAAAATAAGTTAATTTGAAAAATATTTCTCAAAATATTTAATCCAACAAAACATGAGAAAATTGAAAAACATTTTTCAGAAAATATTTTCCTTCATAGCAAACACATTCTACATGGAAAATAAAAATGTGAAATAGATAAAAGGCCCAACGTATAGGCAAGGGGCACGTGGTATACCATTTATGGCAAATCAGGAAAGTCAATGGGTCCTAAAACACCCTGGGTTTGGCCCTTGAAAATTTCCTCGGTTTTGAACCTTCTGATCATCATACGACTTACACCCTGACTCGTATAGTGTGGGTATGGGTCTAGGACTCTAGTCTTATGTTAGTCGGTGCGATATTTGCTAAGTTATGTTCTTCGTACGAGAAGACATCATACGAGTCGTATGTACATGATACGAGAGGTAAGGTCCAAACCGTATATTGTCTAGTGTCTAGCCTAGATGTTTCTGCTTGGGGTACGACTTGAAGGGTACTAGTCGTATGGTGATGATACGAGTTAGGTGAGGGAGTCGTACGTTGGACAGAATGTGGTGTCTAACTTTCTGATCAAGGTACGAATGGAAGGTACCACTCATATGATATGGGTATGAGCGGAGGGGTCCAACCGACCCTTCTGCGAGTCTTCTACAACTTTTAAGTTGAGGGTATTTTGCACAATTTTCACCCTAAGCCCTTAAGACCCCACGTCTTATAACTATAATTGGCCATCCTTCTCACACTTTAGAAGATTAAAAACTCTCTAAACTCTCTCTAACAACCTCTAAAGAAGATTGGGCTAGGATTTCTTAAAAGTGGTCATCTAGAGGCTTAGGATCAAAATCTCTTCGTGAATCTTCGTAACTCAGGCATATTACTCCTCCCTCATTGTTAGTTCAACAAAAAATATATTTTAGTGAATGATTTTCATGGTAATATTACGATATTGATTGAGTTTTGAAATATATGTCGGGGGTTTTGGTTGTTCTTGGTTGGATAATGTTTTTTCATGTTTTTCTTATGATTTTCATATTATAATAGAGGTTTGGACATATGGTTGTATGGTAATTGTCAATTGATGCTTGGTTTTGGTTTTGGAAACTATATGTCCTCAACATGTTTGATACAATGTTGATGAGAATAATCTTATCACACAGTTTGACTTTTATTGAAACCTTCGCATTGCATAATATGGTAATGGAACTAAAATTGGTTTGATTGGTTTTAAATGGTTTGAAAAGGCCTTGGTGGCCATGGCTTTGGTCTTGAAAATCTTGTGAGGTACACGGGAATCCCCCAAGTGAATTTTATAACGGAGTCTATGGGGTACATAAAAATCCCTAAGTGTTGGCTAATGACTTTGCTTGCAAGCTATAGTTGGTATGACGATATCACTACTTAATGCCTTAATAATTGACTCCTAAAATTGGTGGTTTGGTTATATGCTAAAGGTTTTAATTGGGCAATAATGGGGTTGTGATAGCTAGCCGTGATGGTGTGAGTCCAAAAGGTTGACACTGAAAACTCATGTTTGGCGACATAAGGATTGGTTTTGATCACCACGTACTTGTGGGGTACAAGAAAACCCCCTAAGTATATACACGTACATATGTATCATAGAGGATGAAGTGTACAAGGGATTATGATGGTAACACTAGAGCCATATATCCCGTGGATGGATTATGATGGTAAAGCTACACAACCCAGGTTAAAGTTTTAAATGCATGCTAAATTTGGTTTCCTTTTTTGGTATGGTATATATATATGTGTGTGTGTTTATAGGTATGTGATTGCACATGGTTATTTACTTTTATTTTGAATAATGATATTATTTTATTCTTACTCCTGAGTACATGCTAGAGTTGATCCTCTAACCCGTCTTCGGGCACTATATTGTCACGCGATGCAGGAACCGACCATACTATCACACCTCTTACTCAGTGACTTGGTGATTCGTGGACAGCTTGAGTCAGACTGAAGTGGTGAGCTTTCATTCTTCGGAAGTCCCATTTCATGTTATGATTTATCTTATTGTTTTACTATTCTCTTGACATTTGCTTTTGTCTATGGTCAGGGACATGTCTCGACTAGATATTCTAAGACATTATTTAGAGGGTTGGTATGAATAACTGTGCACTTGGATATATTACGGTTTGGTTTGGTTTATAGACGGTATGACTTGAATTGGGATGGTCTCAGTTCTAGATATATCCCAAAGTCATTGAAATTTTAGTACTCTATCTTGTTACATATTTGGAATTCATCCGACATGGATTGTATATTGGTTGGTTGGATTGGGCATAGGTAGTGGTCTCCCTTCCTGATCGGACTTGAGATGACCAACACAATGAGGCCTGGTTTGGGTCATATCAGATTGGTATTAGAGCCTAGGTTTTGGTGTCATGGGGTGTCCATAAAATCGTGTCGAGTAGAGTTTTCTTTTATGGGTGTGTAGTGCACCACACTTATAAGGGAGAGGCTACGAGACATTTAGGAATATTTTACTTTCTTACTGTTCGATTTTCAAGCTATAGAGTCTAAGGTATTGAACTCTCCCCTAAATTTTCTTTTGTTCACCTTTCAGATAATGCCCTTCCGATAATCTGAAGCTCGTAGAAGCTCACTGGTCCCACTCGAGGATGACATGGATGGATCTCGTTGAACTCATGGGGTACAGACCCGATCAAGGGTCGCAATTTCTGATTTCCCCCGTGGAGTTCCGCCAGTCTCCACTGACCCTGCTCCGAAAGGTGACACTCATGCTTAGTTACCTCAAGAAGATGTTACCAATGCTGAGTTTCGACATTCTATTCATCTGTTGACCTAGATAGTGGCATCTCTGTCACGCCAGTCCGGTCCTATTGGCGTGATAAAGAATAAAGCAAAGGCGATAAAAAGGCAAAGCAAAAGGTCCCAGTATTCAGACCGGGGAAGAGGTCAAAACAATAGTGGTAAAGGTGGTGGACAGTGGCCTGAGCAAGGAAATTTGGGGAGTTTCCATGTGGTTGTTAGCGTCCCTTGTTCTCAGTCTTCTGATGAATATCATTTTCGAGCTAGTGGAGCTCAATCAGCCCCACCCTATCCTTTATGTCGGTTTTAGGGTCGGTTGCACTGCGGTTATTGCTATAAGGAGAGGAATCAATTTTTAGCTGTGGTCAGTTGGCTCACATGCAGTGGGAGTGTCCCGCAAGGATTTTCACTAGGTAAATAGGATCCCGATTGCCACTTTTGTAGCTCCTGTACTGAGGGGTTCTACTTTTGGCTTCGGCACTGGCCAGGACCATCTTTATGATCTCACTACCCTACAAAAGTCTGAGGCATCGCCTGATGTCGTTACTGGTATGTTGAAACTCTTTTCCTGTGATGTATATTGTTTACTTGATTCGGGGTCCACTCTTTCTTATGTGACCCTATTTGTGATTATGTATTTTGATTTCGATCCCGAGTTTATTTTGGACCCTTTCAATTTCTACCCTGGTAGGTGACTCTGTGGTGACTAGAAGAGTCTATAGGGGTTGTGTGGTATTTATGGGTGGTTTAAAGGCTTTAGTGGATCTATTTGAATTAGATATGGTTGATTTCGATATCATATTGGGGGTGGATTGGTTGCACTCGTGCTGTGTATCTCTAGACAGTCTTACCCGTAAGGCCTTCTTTGAATTTCCTAATGAGCCAGTTATTGAGTGGAAAGGTGGTTCCCTAGCTCCTAAGGGGAAGTTCATATCACATCTTAGAGCACGGAGGTTAATCCCCAAAGAGTATCTCTATCATCTGGTACGGGATAAAGATTCTAACTTGGAGGGTCCTTCTTTACATTCTGTCCTGGTGGTGAATGAAATTCTCGAGGTCTTCCCCGATGACCTTTATGGCGTCCCAATAGGGAAATTGAGTTTGGATTGATCTTGTTTCGGACAGTCGTCCTATTTCTATTCCCTCTTTATAGAATGACTCCAGTCGAGTTGAAAGAGCTTAAGGAACAGCCGAAGTATCCTTTTGATAAGGTTTTGTCTGCCCCAGTGTTTCTCCATGGGGCTTTCGCTCTTTTGTGCATAAGGGGATAGTTTTCTTTGGGTATGTATAGTTTATCAGTGGGTAAATAAGAAAATGGGGGTGACCTTCTTATGGGGGTGTACCATATATGTATATTTTACATGGGGTACTCTGTTAGTAGTGCGTGATGGTTGATAAAAAGTAAGTTTGAACCCTAAAAATTGATTTGGTAAAAAGAGTACGCTAGCTCGAGAGAAGCAAGGAGAGAGTTGTGGAGGTAGATTGGTAGGCCTGGTAGGGTGTGAGGAAGAGATGAGGTTTATGACTCAGGGGATATATGAGTGGGTAAGTTGTGACATATAGGCCGGAGGTCCAGATCGAGCTGATAGATTGGGGATAAGTCATTGAATGTTTTAGGGCATGGAGTTTGTAAGACTATGCTAAACTCTAGGTAGCATCCGGATATATGAGGTTTTAAGGATAAGAGAGTTGAGTGTCCCTAGTGCATATCCATGGTGATACCCCTTAGAGTGAAGTATTGTGCCAATAGGTGTAGTAAGATGGAGATCAAGGGCTAATCTTAAATTTTCTCCTAACGGTGGACTTCAAAGGGAAATTCGAGGTGAATTTACTCTTATTCTAGCGATTCCCTCCTATTTCGGTTAAGAGAGCACTCTAGTAGTGTTGCACACATTCTAATAGCGCTTATGCCTAAGGTTCACATTCCGCATACCGTGTATGTCCATACTCCAGCCCCTGAACCAAAGACAATACCGATTCTAAAAAATTCAAACTTACAAGTGTTCAAGATCTATGTCATTACACTCATGATCCGTATATCCATGTCTCACGTCATGCCTGGTTCCAAGAAATAATAGTTTCAAGAGACAATGCTCGCTTTGTTCCCTAAATATAAATTTTGGCTTTATGTTATATTACCCATGATATATACAGTCGTGTTTCTCCCGGTGCCCAGTCCTAAAAACTTGTGCTATGGTGTGTTTATGTCAGAATGATCCTTCATTTATAACCTAGGTGGTTGCTATGGAGTACCTCATGCCTAATGTGTCATGTTTCATTTTGCAGGTCTTGCCTTGAGTAGAACGATAAATAGGAGTTGTAATTTAGAAGTACCCCCCTTCGTTCTTAATATTTGTACTTTAGTTCCTCAGTGACCCTTCTTATGTTAGGGTGATCGTGGTTGTGGAAGCGTAGTAATGTTTTGGGATGAGGGAGTAGACGTCCTTGATTATGAAATTTTGGGGTGACTACTAGAGCTAAGGTTATAAGAGTAGATGGACGAATTAGAAGGACATTGTCCTATGAAATGGTTAAGGAGAGGAGATGCAGTGAAAACATTTGTGATAGTAATTAAAGTTCTAGCTCTTGGGTGGGATATTCGTAAAGTGGGATAGAGAGGCAGTCTTGAATGTTGGGGGTTGATAGGTACCTACCCATTGTGTTATGTGGTTATCGCTCTTTGATTAAGACTTGAGCTCTCTTGATTATAGTGATAGACGGGGTAGTATTATCAGATGTAAAGTATAGAGTCCCATGGTTTCCAATAGCACCTTTAACTCCCGGTAAGTCTTTAGCATGGGATAGATGTACAACTCAGGCCCCTAGTTATGTGTTCATGGGGAAAGTTAGGGGGTGAAGATGGGGGAGTGTTGTCTTTATGATAAAAGTTGGTAGAGAGTGTGGTCTTATTTAAGGGATATTAGATGCATTGGTTTCTTAGGAAGGAGCTCTGTGGGGAGCTGAAGGGGACATGGAGTCTGACTGCACATTCTTACTCTCCATTTTGAATAATCATGCTTAAGGTATGTATGTATTCTTAACGTCTTTGTTTTCTGTCTTTGTCAAAGGTAGATTGAAGATTTCTTTGGCATCTTTATTTTCTAACTTAGTAAAAAATAAGAGTAGAGATGTTTGGAGGTTTAATCATGCTTGTACTTTCTTGTCCAATCATTCGAGGATGAATGATTCAAGTAAGGGAGCATTGAAATACCCTGGGTTTTAGCCTTTGAAAATTTCTTCAGTTTTGATCCTTCTGATCATCATAGACTTATACCTGACCCGTATGGTGTGGGTACGGGTCTAGGACCCTAGTCGTATATTGATCAGTGTAATATTTGCCAAGTTCTGTTCTTGGTACGAGAAGACAACATATGATTCGTATGTACATGATACAAAAGGTAGGGCGCAAAATGTATGTTGTCCAGTGTCTAGCCTGGAGGTTTGAAGGGTACTAGTCATATGGTGATGGTACGAGTTAGATGAGGGAGTCATATATTGGACAGAATATGGTGTCCAATTTTCTGATCAAGGTACGAGTAGAAGGTACCACTCGTATGTTGTGGGTACGAGTGAAGGGGTCCAACCGTACCCTCCTATGAGTCTTCTACAACTTTTAAGCTGAGGGTATTTTGGACAATTTCCACCCCAATCCCTTAAGACCCCACGTCTTATAATCCTAATTGGTCACCCTTTGTACACTTTATAAGATTAAAAACAATCTCTAAAATCTCTGTAACAACCTCTCAAGAAAATTAGGCTAGGGTTTCTTCAAGGTGGTCATATAGAGGCTTAAAGATCAAAATCTCTCTGTGAATCTTCATAACTCGAGCATGTTACACCTCCCTCATTGTTAGTTCAACTAAAAGCATGTTTTAATGAATGATTTTCATGGTAATATTATGGTATTAATTTGGTTTTGAAATATATGTTGTGGGTTTTGATTGTTCTTGGTTGGATAATGGTTTCCTATATTTTTTTTAATGATTTTCATGTTATAATGGAGGTTTGAACACGTGGTTGCATGAGAATGGTCAATTGATGCTTGATTTTGGTTTTGGAAACTATATACCCTTAACATGTTTGATAAAATTCTAATGAGAATGATCTTCTCACATAGTTTGAGTTTTATTGAAATCTTTGCATTGCATAATATGGTAATGGAACTCAAATTGGTTTGGTTGGTTTTAAATGATTTGGAAAGGGCTTGGTCTTGAAAACCTTGTGGGATATACGGGAATCCCCCAAGCGATTTTTATAATGGAGTCCACAGGGTACAGGGAAATCCCCTAAGTGTTGGCTAATGACATTGCTTGCAAACTATAGTCAGTATGACGATACCATTAATTAATGCCTTAGTAATTGACTCCTGGAATTGGTGGTTTAGTTATGCGCTAAAGGTTTTAATTGGACAATAATGGGAGCTGTGATAGTTAGCCGCGAAGGTATGAGTCCGAAAGGTTGACACTGGAAACTCATATTTGTTGACATGAGGATTGGTCTTGACGACCACTTACTTGTGGAGTATAAAAGAATCCCCCATGTATATTTACGTACATATGTATCATAGAGGACGAAGGGTACAAGGGAATCCCTGGCCACCTATGGTATCTCCAGTACGTGCGGCTACACACACTGGAGCCCGTCCAGGGGGTAACACTGGACCCATATAACCCGTGGGTGGATTATGACGGTAAAGCTATACAATCCAGGTTAAAGTTTTAAATGAATGCTAAACCCAATTTACTTTTCCGAAATGGTATATATACATAATATATATATATATATATATATATATATATGTGTGTGTGTGTGTGTGTGTGATTGTATATGGTTATTTACTTTGATTTTTAATAATGATATTATTTTATCCTTACCCCTAAGTACATGATAGCGTTCACCCGCTAACCTTCGGGCGCTGTATCTTCATACTATGCAGGAACCGACCATACTATCACACCTCCTACTCAGTGACTTAGTGATTTGGGGACAACTTGAGTCAGACTGAAGTGGTGAGCTTCCATTCTTCGGAAGGCCCATTTCATGTTATGGTTTATCTTATATTTTTAAAATTCTCTTGAAGTTTATTTTTGGATATGGTTGGGGGCATGTCCCGGCTAAATATTCTTGGACATTGTTTAGAGGCTTTGTATAGATAATTGTGGACTTGAGAATATTACGGTTTGATTTGGTTTAGACGGTATGACTTGGATTGGATTGATCTCGGTTCTAGACTTATCCCAAAGTCATTGAAACTTTAGTACTATATATTGTTACATGTTCATAATTCATCCGACACCGGTTGTATATTGGTTGGTTGGATTGGGTATAGGGAGTGGTCTTCAGTCCCGGTCGGACTTGAGATATTTGACACAACGAGGCCCCGGTTCGAATCGTGTCAAGTCCCACCATATTCTTTAATGGACATGTATTGCATGACATGGTGTGTAATTAAATAAAAAAGGTGGGTATTTCTTAAAACTTTTGATAAAACAATAACAAATAAAAGACAACTTCTCTAAGCAAATTGATTCTGCAAAGGGACATTAATGCCCTCAAATTGATATTTAATACCATTAAGCTGACATGTTGAAAGTGACTCTCCTAATATAAATGAAAATTTAAATATAAAAATGAGATAATAGGAACATATTAGATCTATGCCTCCAACCCCACTCCCCGCGGTCGAAGGACTAAGAGCGGTTGAAGTTCTGTGTCATGGAATGAGCTTGGTCGTCTAAGGGAAATGCGTTCCCGTCCTTCTCCTTGGCACATGAAATAGATGGAGAGTCCTTATTCAAATCACCTTTTCAGTACAAATTTCCATCTACTTAGTACTTATTTATTATTTTATTTACCTTGACATGATCAAATGTAGCCAATATGATAATATGATATTAATTTTTTAAACTAGCTAGTACAAATTTATAGTAGGTAATATTTGTTTCCCCTCAAAGCTAAATCCTATTCTACATATTTTCCTAACGTTAATAAAGTTGCAAGATGTACTGTACGAATAAAAGCATGGTGTAACAAAAACTGAAAAATTGAAGTGTGTAAATAATTTTTCGATACAACCTTAGAGTGTAATTACAATATTTTCAGATAAAGAAATCAATAAACAAATGTAGAGAAGTGGATTCCTATGAGTTGACTAACAGACACATAAAGAAAACATGAGAAAACTACGTTACAGCTACTCCCACTTGGATATTCTATCTGTAGGAGTTTCGAAATCTATGAAAGAATATTGAAGACTAATATTATGAAGCAAATAAAATTTACCACTGAAAAAGATGATGATCTCGTCTTGCGTGTTGAGAGAAACGATGCTTTCGAATCATCTTTTCGGTTAGATAAAAACAGTCATTCAACAATGAACACTAATGAAAGCAATCTTTACTAGATTTGGCACAAAAAATTAACGGATGCTTATAAAACTATTCCTATCAATTGATATATTTTTTCACTTTAAAGCTGAGAGGTTAACTCCTTCCACTTTCAACTGTTTTTGCTTATCTTTGTTACTAGTTTATCTGTTGGTATCAGCTAGGACACTCCCTCTTTGCGAGTTACTTTATTAGAACTCTACCCTTTAAGCCAATCAGTCCATAATGAAACCGGGGCCTTCGGTATTTTCTTTTCACATACCAATCAAACATCTCCATTTAATAACCATTTTTGCCTCATTACTAAGAGATATAGTGAATGAAAAAGTTAATTACCCGGTTTCAAGTTGAAAAGAAAGTGGTCCTTCAAAGCCAGGAAGAAACTTGACAGGTGAACCACCAAGAGCCAATTGTGGACAGATCTCCAATATTACAACAATTAATAACATAATCAGGACAGCCGCGGTGAACGCATCTTCAAGTATTCCATTTTTAGTGTTCTGATTCCAACCTCTCTTTCGAACACAACATAAAATCGGTAACGCTGAGAGAAAATTTGTTCTCTTTTGCTAATAAAATTTTTTCCGGCCTTCGATTAACCTTACTGAGACTGATTCAGAAGAAAGTAATTTATAAATGGATAGAAAACAAGACAAGTCAAATCGAAGTTTGTGGATCTTAATTTTGCTAATTAATCAATGGTCATTATTTATAAGTTAGCCAAAGACAGTCAAATTTGTTTCGAAAATTTACTTAGATCCTCAGCTATGACCTGTACCTATCAACCCTTAAACCCCCGAATTTTGATCCAATTGGGCATTTTTTTTCCTATCAGCTAAAAGTTTAAAGTGTGTGTTGCACACACGCGATGATGTGGCAAAACGAGCTAATTGAAAGCTAACACGTAGCATTGTGGATTTAATAATTATTAAAAATTAATTATAATTTTAAAAAAAAGAATATAAAAATGGCATTGAGGAAATTATTAAAAAATAATTCTAAAATTATTTAAATAATAAAAATAAAAAACTGATTATTAAAAAAAATTATAAAAAAATTTTAAAAATAAAAATAAAAAATGTAATTGAGGATCTAAATTATTAAAAATTATTTAAAAAATAAAAATAAAAAACTTATTATTAAAAATAAATTATAAAATATTTTTAAAAATGAAAATAAAAAATGACATTGAGGATCCAAATTATTAAAAAATAATTATAAAATTATTTAAAAAATAAAAATAAAAAACTGATTATTAAAAAGAAATTATAAAATTTTTTAAAAAAATGAAAGTAAAAAACTCCCCCAAAAAAAACCATTTCTCAAAAAAAAAAAAAACAAAACACCCCCCCCCCCCCCCCCCCCCCCCCCCCCCCCCCCCCCCCCGATGTTCCTCTTCTCCATTAAACTTTTCTGTGAACCTCACACACATAATTTTTGTTTAAATCTACTTCAAGAATTCAAAAGGGGGTCTAAAATAAAGTCATCTTTATTGAAAATTTTCATAAAATGGTGATATTAATGGAGAAAAAAGTGATCTTTCTTGTAATTTTTCAACAAAAAAGTAATCTTTATTATAAAAATTTCTAAGGAATGGAAAAAAGTGGTGTTTGTTGTAATTTTTCAATAAATGATGATACTAGTGGAGAAAAAAAAAGTGAATTTTGTTGAAAATTTTCAATAAATGAAAATACGGGATTGGGGTGATGACGAAGACGCGGGGGTGGGGTAGGGTTGAAACGATAAAGACGCGGGGGGGGGTTGAGGACGCAGGGGGTGGGGTGGGGTGGGTGGAGTGCTATGAAGAAGATGACATAGGGGGTGGGGTGCTTTTTTTAAAAAAGAATTAAGAAATTATAATAACTAAAAATTATATTATTAAATAATTTAAATATAAATTTTTTAATTAATAGTTTTTGGGCCCTCTCAGTGCCACTTGGCACATTTCAATTCGTAATTTAGTAAAGAAAAATTTCTCACACGCCTACAGTAAGAGCATTGCACGCGCAATGTCATGTAGACAAAAAATGTCCAATTGAATCAAAATTCGGGAAGGTTAGGGGTCTAGTAGGTACAGGTCATAGTTGAGAGCTCTAAGTGAATTTTCGAAACAAGTTTGAATGTCTATCGATGACTTTGGCCGATAAGTTACTAGTAAATGGATGATCACTATATAATATAGGTGCTAACTATATAAAAGGTGGCACTGGGTGACTTTATTTTGTTTGTTCCTCATAAAGTTCTACAAAATTAGCTGTCTTTTTTTTTTATATATAGAACAATTATTTATTTATCTTTTCATATCTCAAATATTTCTAAAAAAAAACTCTATATTTATTTTTCTTTCAATTTCTAGTTTTTTATATTTTTTATTTAATTTAATTTTTATTTTTCTCTCCCCCCCCTTCCCTCCCCCCCCCCTTTTTTTTAAAAAAAAGTTTTTCTCAATCCTTACTTTTTTC
Organism: Capsicum annuum; assembly: GCF_002878395.1. Classification (NCBI taxonomy): domain Eukaryota; kingdom Viridiplantae; phylum Streptophyta; class Magnoliopsida; order Solanales; family Solanaceae; genus Capsicum; species Capsicum annuum. Next base: position 170,965,238 of record NC_061115.1, on the reverse strand, counting down.
TTTTTTCCTCTCAATTTTTTTTATTTCTTTTTTTTAATTTTATTTGGATTTTTATTTTTTCTTTTCATTTTAGTTTTTCTCGTCCCTTAATTTTTTTTTTCCTTTTCTCCTCTCGACTACTTTATTAAAAAAAAAGTTCTCTTTTTTTCTTTGGTTTTTATTTTATTTTCTTCTTTTTTAAAAAAAATTTCTCAACCTTTATTTTTGTTTTATCTTTTTTTAAAAAAAATTCCCAATCTTTATTTTTTTCTTTATCCTCGCAACTTCTATATTTTTTAAAATTATATTCTTTAATTATTTTTTTTTATTAAATATCTTTTTTTTTTCCTTTTACATAACTTATACTATTTTTCTTTTCTTCAATTCCTTCCAAACAACAAGTTACGCCTCATGGACAAGAGTTTAAACTACCACATGATATCTTGATTTATGATACTCCCTCCGTTCTATTTTACTTGTCACTTTTTGATTTGACACACCAAATAAGAAAAATAATTAATAACATGATTATTTTACCGTAGTGCCCCTATTAAATAATGTTTACATTGTGTTTTAAAATTAATTTATAGAAAAACAATTAATGTTAAGGAAAAAATAGGAAAAAAAGAAGTTGTCTTTTCTTGGTATGTCAAAAATAATAAGTAAAAGTAGAAATTCAATCAGGAAATTAGTGACAAGTAAAAGCAAATGGTGGGAGTATGTTATGAACCAATTGTCCCACGTTGGAAAAATAGAGAAATGCTAATAGGTTTATAGACCAAATGAGTTCTCCCACCTATCAGGCTAGTCTTTTCGGATGGGCTCTCCCATTTGGTTTATAAAATTGGTGCTTTCATTGAGAGTCCCACGCGTGGGGTCGTGACTCGGAATGATGTCCTGGACCCAATAGGGATGTTAGTCGTGACCAATGAGGATAGATCTACGCGTGGAGCCATGACTCGGAGTGGTGGCCTATGTAGATCTACGCATGGAGTCATGACTCGGAGTGGTGGCCTATGTGCTAGGAGTGGTGGCTAGACCTAAGAGGGGTACCAGCCGTAACCAACGAGGTCATTGGTTTTCAAGCGAAAACGATTGTTATGAATCAATTTTTCCACATTAAGAAAATAGAGAAATGCTAATGAGTTTATAGACCAAATGAATTTTTCCACCTATTAGGCTAGTCTTTTGGGTTAGGCTCTTCCATTTAGTTTATAACAGAGTATACGCTATAAATCTTGCTTTAAAGATAAGAATTAGAATTTTCAAGTAAGAAGTTACGTTCCATAGGTAAGAGTTGACATCACCATATTGTGCTTTGAGTTATGACATGTTCTATAACTCTTACCTCAGAGGCAAGACTTGGCTCAAGTACTTTCAAACAACAAATTATACCCTATAGGCAAGAGGTGACACTATCACGTTATGTCTTGATTTATGAGAAGTTCTACAACTCTTGCCTTAGAGGCGCGACTTATTCCAAGAATTCTTAAACAACAAGTTACATACATCGGGCAAGAAGCCACACTACCTATTGTGTTTTTTACTTGTGAAATTCTCTATAACTCTTGTCTTAGAACCAAGACATAGTCCAAGGACCATCAAACAACAAGTTATGCTCCATGAGCAAGAGCTGATACTACCGTAATATAGTGATTTATGAGATGCTTTATAACTTTTGCCTTAGAGGCAAGACATAGACCAAGGTCTTTCAAGTAATAAGTTAATCTCCATTGACAAGAGTTGACACTATAAATTGCGTTTTAATTTATGAGATATTTTATAACTCTTGCCTTAGAAGCAAGACTTAACACAAGGACTTTCAAACGACAAATTAAGCCCATGGGTAAGAGTTGACACTATCACTTTATGTTTTAATTTATGAGATGTTCTATAACTCTTGTCTTAGAGGCAAGACTTAGCCCAATGACTTTTGAACAAAAAAATATGCCCCATGGATAAGGGTTGACACTACCACATTATGTCTTGATTTATGAGATGTTCTATAACTCTTGTCTTAAAGGTACCGTTGACACCCAATTTTTGCTCTCCGTGCTTAAAATTAACGTCTTCAGGCTTCCTGATCGTTAAAGAGCACAAAATACAATTTTCACATATTTTTTTACAGTTGTTAATAAAATTATTGATATTCATCCTTACTTTAGGATTTTATCAATTTATCTTCATATTTTTTACTTTTTATAATGTATTGATAATTTTTCATATATTAGAATTTTTATTAATTCATTATTGTCTTTAACATTTTTTCACAATCATGACCACATTTTTATAACATTTTTAAATTAACTATATTTTTTTAATATTTTCAACATTCTTTACATTTTTAAATAATTACAAATCGATTTGTACATTTTTACAGTCCGCAAACATGAGTCGGATCAATTATTTCTGTACAGTATAATAATTCGATGTCTTGTCAAATCTGACAAGGACAGCATAATAATGTCTTGTCACATCCGATAAGTTATTGATAATTATTATTTTTAAATTTTTATCAATTTATTGTCATATTTTAATTTTACATAATTATCCTTAATTTCATAAATTTTAGGATTTTTATCAATTTATATCATTTTAATATTTTTGCATAGTCATCTACATACATACATGACATAACACTACAATTCTTTTTACATATTATAACTTTAATTGTTTACAACGTATATATTTTTTTTTTCAAAGATAATTATATCTGTTTATATTTTTTCTATAGTTATATATATCAATATTTTTATTTTTGTACCTTATTTAATATAGTAGATAAAAATAATATTAGTTTATTTTAATACACAGAGCAACAAGTCGATCACAACAAAGTCTATCACTTTTTATCACTTTTGATTTTATTTTACCTACTACCCAAAATTTACGAAATTTGTTGGAAAAAATAATTGTATTTTTTTCTTTTAAATACACAAAACACACACATAGCTCTCACATACGCATTTTTTTCCCTCTTTTTATCCTTCACTACTGCTTTCACTGTCGGAGCTCTCACATACACATTTCTTTCTCTCTTTTTATCCTTCACTACTGCCTTCACTGTCGGAGCTCTGTCGAACGGGCTCCGGCCACCTCCACGCGTACCCCTCTTTCTCCTTCTTTGGCTGCGCCTCATCGGAGTTGATCACCGGTGGGTGGGCTTCGAGCTTCAGGCCTCCATCTGCAACAACCTACCAACGGCCTTCCTCCTTTCCCTATCTCCTTTTCCAGCCGCTGGAGAAACAGCAGTCACGCCACCACCACAGGCCGCTTCCCTTCCCCCACTTCTCGTTGGCTCACCAGAGGTAATGACCGATGAGATCCAGTCTTAAAACTACCGTTACCCCTTTTCCCTTCTCCACTTCCGCACTATGGCTGCCAGATCTGGCCAGATTACGAGTATCCGGCGTTGCTCCGACGAACACCATTGAAGTAATGCCATTGTTTCTTGATTGTCTCTGATTATATCATTTATTTGATTTGTTGTGTATAATTTCTAATTTGTGCTTGCTTTATATTTTGTACAAAGTTATTATATTCGAAATGATGTTATTTTGTTGAAGTTTGATTGGGATTTGACTGGAAAACGCCATATCTGTCAAGCCTTACTTGCTATTCGAATTGATGTAGATCCATTAATTGCTGGACTATTTTTCCCAGTTATTTCTTGTTAATTTAGTGGTATACCATTATTACAGTACTTTTTGATTTTTGGACTAACTTTGCATTATCTGGTTCTCTGTTGGACTGCTTTTGTACTGATAATAACTTTTTACAAAGACAATTGGGTGCTTTTGTTCAATCACCACTGTTTTAACGTTATTTTGAGGGCATTCTTTTGCACCGTTTTTATCCATTAACTGTTTTATACTTTATTACACTGATAACGAACAAATACTACAATACTTTACATTATCTTTCCGTCGGATTTTTGAGGTCATCCCATTACAAAAGATGAACTTTACTTTCTCAAATTTACTATCTTATATCAAGGGCTGACATTTGGCCGATAAAGAAATTTTTCATCGATTTTTGAGGCCTTTGCAAATAAAAAGATGGATATTACGCATATAAATATGTAATAGAATAAATAAATTCGGGGAATGATGAAATCTTTTATTAAAAATTTAAAAAACTTTATCTAAGCCCACTTTTTAACAAAATTATATTTTTAAATACATATATGCCCGCATACCTTTATAATTTATTTTGTTATTATTTATTTGTTACTAACATTGTTATTACAAGTGTTTATACAAGTTATTGGGAATACTCGCCGGGAATGACATTCAAAGAAGACCTTAAATTTTGTGTTTGTATTTTTATATTTTTATACTTGTACAAATATTTATCAGAGTGAAATTTTATTTTTTGAGGCGTTGGGCGGGGATATTCTTTATTTATACAAACTTCACCACGCGTTTAGGCAAACTTGGGCCGTTAATATTTATACAAAAAAGAATCAAATTAATTTAGATATTTAATCAAACAAAACTAAAAATACTTTCTTTTATGAATTCCTTTTCATTTTTCAAACGTATTCTTATGTACTTTGGTTACATGTCTTTATGTACTTTTACGTTCATATTTTTTATGATGACATATGTCATTTATACACACTTTAAATGTAGATTATTTGTAAACGCATTTTATAATTATATTTGTAAGCATCAATTTTTTTTATTTATCTTTTAATAAACCTAAGTCTGGTCAGAAATCACATTTGTGGATTTCTGAAGAGTGTTTAATCCCTTCCCTTTAGAATAATTTGAACCCTTACTTGGAATCTAAAATGATTTTGCAGATTAAATAAAGTCACACTTGTTAAACAATAAATAGATTTTCTATTTTTTCTTAAACATTAGGTGGCAACTCTGTATAAATTAATTATTTTTAATGTCGTGTTTGTTTTAACCTTAGGTAAAAATTAGGTATCACAGTTTGACGACTCTGCTGGGGATGCAAGGTTCTAACCATTACAGATTTAGGTAAATATTTCTATTTTTCTACATTATTATTTGTTTCTTTCTAATTGTCTTGATTTATCTTGTTTGTGTGGCATAAATTGTTAGTTGTTTTGTATAGCTTATTTATTTGTTTATTTATTTATATAAATTATCATCCTGTACATATTTCTTCATTTGGAAAAGCTTACACAATCATGCATACAAGTGAGGTTTGTTTTGCACACCCGCAAATTTCTTTCAAAATCCTAAATTTTAGGAGAGTTGGCGTATGTGCAGGATGTCCGGATCATTTTATGTGTGCCCGCGTAGCCTTCTCACTCGAGTAGTCAGCTCAGAAACCATAAGTCTAGCAAACCCACTCTTCACAGAGTAGAACTAAACCAACATCTTTTTAGGTACATACAACATTAGTCATCTTTATCCGAGTGTCCAAAGGATTCATGACCCAAGTGGCACATTATCATAGTCTCTGTACATATTTGAAAAATGATTATGCATATACATTAACTATTTACTCTAAATTGATTTTAATTTAGTAGGAAGGTGTAATCTAACCTTTGATTTGCATGGTGGATCAGTTAAAAGATGTACCTTAGCGATATTATCGATAATTTTATATAATTTTGAACTACATTTTGACCTAATTCTTGTCCTGACAAGATACGTAAGCAACCCTACATTAGGGTTCGGTCTCTTCGCTGTTTCGGAATAATTTCTTCGAAATTCAAGTGGAAAATTTTTCAAAAACAGTTCAAAGATGCTCTCTAAAAGTCTTCAAGAGTGCAAATTTCCAATAACGTTAATGCCTAGCTGGCCTACCTTCAAATGCTCACCCAACTTTGATCCGAGAACACCTAGCTTCTTCTTTCGAGCATCGTAAACCATTAAATTTATGATGTATCGATCCCCACTTTCAAAGAAAGGGTTCAATATTCTTTCATTCATAATAATCCTGCCAACTGTTGCGAAATAATGTTATATTTCCTTCAATGTCTGACTTTCTCAATCTTGTCAGCATACCAAAGTTGTTTCAAAGCTCTACTCATGCTTGACTCCCATCCTCTCAATCATCTGATCGGAATAATTTTGATGCTAAAATCAGTTCTTTCCTAATCATATTTCACATTATTCTCATGGAAGACATCACCTTTTTATAATTATATATATATTGCACATATAAATTTACAAATTTGTCTGAACTATGCAGACCTAAATATTATTTTCACAAGATATGTAGACAACCCTCATTTGGGTTAGGTCCCATTATTTTTTTCAAATGAATAAAAATTCTAAATTTTGACTTGGTTGGTACCAACACAGTTAGGAGCGTGCATGAGAAAGAATAAATTGGTATGATGATGAGGACCTACTTCATGATAAACCATAGATTCCTTTGGTACCTTTTAATCAAACCTGAGTAGCACAAAAATTCTCTTGCATAAATCTAAAACAAGAACAAAGCCAACCTTATCTTTTTAAGTGCATTGTGTGGTGAGTTTTAGACTAGTTCATTGCATTGCATTGTTGATCCAGAACTTGGTATGAATGTCTGTTGATGTGAAATTCTGAGTTACACTTAGTTTAGGAAAGGATTGTAGGCCGTACTTGACCCGATTGTGACTTTTACAGCCCACTAGATGACATTAATCCTAGCATTCCCCCTTGAACTTGAAACCTTTTCATGAAAAACCGCATCTGTGCCTATATCTTTTTGAGTGCGTACATGCATTATACCTCTTTTGGCCCTACCTCATTGAGCACACTAAATAAGTGTAAACTGCAGATAATGATTCAAGATCAAAGATGCAAAAGGCAAAAAAAAAAATTGTCCCAGCTGAACAAAAATAAAAAAAAAATGACTTCAGAAGGAGCAAAACCCCTCATAAAAAAAGAGATAACTCCAACAAAGACGGAGAATCGTCATCATTAAAAAAAAGGAAAATATGTTGAAAAAACACCAACATTAGTCGAAGAAAATACAAAATAAAGGGCAAAGAAGCACAACAAATAAGATTAAGCGTCAAAGTGCAAAAAATGTCAAAAGCACGGATACAGTGCAATGCTCATTGAGAAATTAGTCACTTTCAACCCAAATATCTCCCTACCCATCTTCAACCTACATTACAAGTCGATAACAAGTCCTACAAGATCCTACTCTAAGTGTTCTCACATTAGTGGATACTTACATGAAGGTCAAGCCTATGGTATCACAATTACATTCATCGAATTTCTTTCTGAATGTAAGTGTATATCTTTGGACGTCTCTACATTCAAAAGAAAAATACTCAAATAGGTGTGAGAACGAGACATTTTTTCTGGAGAGGACACTTGAAACATGATAATAGACATAGTTCAAAATCTTTGTTTGAAGCAAGATGAACAAATCTTGTCGATACTTAGGCATGTCTGAGGTACTACTTGAAACTATAGGTGTTATCCTGAAGTCGATCTTCGTTAGCTGGGAAAGAGATGGAGAATTCTTATACACACTACTACTTGAAGGTTCCAACTACAGTCAATACACATTGGATTGTCAATCCGTTCAAAGTGATATGTTACATTTGATATAGGTTGTCCACCTTCCAATGAAAACACATTGGACCATTGCTCCGTTCAGAGTGACATCTTACATTAAAAATAGGTTGTCCACTTTTCAATGAGACACCTTAGACCGTCACTTCATTCAAAGTGACATGTTATATTCAAAATAAGTCATCCACTTTTCAATGAGACACATTGGGCCGTCATTACATTCAAAGTGCCATGTTACATTCAAAATAGGTCGTCCGTATTTCAATGAGACATATTAGGCCGTCATTTCATTCAAAGTGACATGTTACATTAAAAATATGTTGTTCGCCTTTCAATGAGACACATTGGACCGGCATTCCGTTCAAAGTAACATGTTACATTTAAAATAAGTCGTCCGTCTTTCAATGAGACACATTGGATTGTCACTCCGCTCAAAGCGACATGTTACATTTAAAATAGGTCGTCTGCCTTTCAATAAGACACATTGGATCATCATTCCGTTTATAGTGGCATGTTACATTTAAAATAGATCGTCTGCCTTTTAATAAGACACATTGGACCATCAATCCATTTAAAGTGACATATTACATTCAAAATGGGTCATCCGCCTACAATGAGACATGTTGAAAAATGGACTGTCACTCCAAATATTAGTCATGAATCCTACACCGGGGCAAATTTTGAGAGGCGCCTAAAGTATTTTCCTATTTTTCGCATTTTGAACTACATCCGACCTGATCCTTACACAACTTGAGGTATGTAGGCAACTCTAGGCTAGAGTTCGGTTGAATTTTTATATATAAAAAAAATTTTGTCAAAAAAATTGGCTACATATCAACGTGTTAGTTTGAAGACTTTTTACATCGCCTTCACACGAAAAGGAGCAACTGTTGACGCTGAATTTTCTCTCTCAGTGCTTAAAATTACCATCTTCAGGCTTCCTAATTGTTAAAGAGCACAAAATACAATTTTTACATATTTTTTATAATTGTTAATAAATTATTGATATTCATCCTTACTTTAGGATTTTATCAATTTATCTTCATTATTTTTCTTTTTATAATGTATTGATAATTCTTCGTATATTAGGATTTTTATCAATTCATTATCGTCTTTAATATTTTTTCACAATTATGACATCACTATTTTATAATATTTTCAAATTAATTATATTTTTTTAATATTTTCAACATTCTTTACATATTTTTTATAATTACAAATTGATTTCTACACTTTTACAGTTCGCAAACACCGAGTCAAATCAATTATTTTTGTACAATATAATAATTTGATGTCTTTTCACATCTGACAAGGACCGCACAATAATGTCTTGTCACATCCGACAAGTTATTGATAATTATCATTATTTTAGAATTTTTATCAATTTATTGTCATATTTTAATTTTACGTAATTGTTCTTAATTTCATAAATTTTAGGATTTTTATCAGTTTATATCATTTTAATATTTTTTCACACTCATCTACATACGTACATGACATAACACTATAATTCTTTTTATATATTATAATTTTAATTGTTTATAGCGTAATACATTTTTTTCAAAGATAATTATATCTATTTATATTTTTTTTTGTAGTTATATATATCGATATTTTTATTTTTGTATCTTATTTAATACAGTAGACAAAAATAATATCGGCTTATTTTAATGTACAGAGCAACAAGTCGGTCAAATCAACGTTTATCACTTTTGATTTTATTTTACCTACTACCTGAAATTTAAGGAATTTGTTGGAAAAAATAATTGTCTTTTTCCTTTTTAAATAAATAAAACACACATCTCTCACATACGCATTTCTCTCTCTCTTTATACTTCATTGTCGGAGCTCCATCGAATGGGCTCCGACCACCTCCATGCGTCCCCATCTTTCTTCTCTTTTGGTCGCGATTCACAGGAGTTGATCATCGACAAACGGGCTTCAAGCTTCAGGCCTCCGTCCGCAACAACCTACCAACGACCTTTCTTCTCTCCCTGTCTCTTTTTCCAGCTGCTGGAGAAACAACAATCACGCCACCACCATAGGCCGCCTCCCTTCCCCTACTTCCCGCTGGCTCGCCATAGGTGATGACCGACGAGATCCAGCCTTGAAACCACTGTTACCCCTTTTCTCTTCTTCACTGCCGCACCATGGCTGCCATATCTAGCCGAATTTCGAGTATCCGACATTGCTCCAATGAACGTCGTTGAAGCAACGCCATTATTTTCTTGATTGTCTTCGATTATACCATTCATTTGATTGGTTGTGTCTATTTTCTAATTTGTGCTTGCTTTATGTTTTGTACAAAGTTATTATATTCGAAATGATATTATTTTGCTAGAGTTTAATTGGGATTTGGCCAAAAAATACCATATCTGTCAAGCCTTACTTGCTCTTCAGATTGATGTAGATCTATTCATTGATGGACTATTTTTCTCAGTTGTTTCTTGTTAATTTTGCGATACATCATCATTACAGTACTTTTTGATTTTTGAAATAACTTTGCATTATCTGGTTCTCTGTTGGACTGCTTTGGTACTGATAATGACTTTTTACAAAGACGATTGGGTGCTTTTGTTTGATCACCACTGTTTTAATGCTATTTTGAGGGCATTCTTTCGGACAGATTTTGTCCATTAACTATTTCATATTTTATTTCACAGATTGCAAACAAATACTACAATACTTGGCCAATGACATTATCTTTCCATCGGATTATTGAGGTCATCTCATTACAAAAGACAGACTTAATGGGATGACCTCAATAATCCGATGATTTTTGAGTTAAATTGTATTCATAGGTGAAAATAGCATGTCTCGGGTAAGTTTTAAAATTTTTGAACAATGTTCGAATGATGTTCGATTTGGTAAAATAATAGCTCACCGCGATTAGGCCGCATCGCGGTGAGTAGGCCACTGCATCGCAGTGGCGGCCAAATCGGCGTTAGTTAGTTTCAAGTAGCTCATCGCAATTTCCCCGCGTCGTGGTGAGTATCGCGATAAGCATGCCATCGCGTCGTGACGAAGTACAAATCAACATTTGTCAATTTCCAGTGAGTCACCGCGATTCCACTGCATTGTGGTGAGTATCGCTATGACCCATTATCGCGTCGTAGTGGGGCCTTAATCGGCATTCCAGTTGTGGGATTTTAAATCCCAAAGGCAATTTTGTCTTTTATCCAGCCCCCAAATAGTGTAAACAGAAGATTAATCATAATATTGAGCAAAATATGCTCATTATTCATCAAATCTCTCTCAATTAAAACCCTAGGCTTCAACATTTAGCTTCAAGACTCACCAAATTCCACCATTCTTTTTCCAAGATAGTTCAAATTTCATGGTTTCCAATTCAAGAATTCCAAGAATCAATCTTCAAGAGCACAAGTAGGAACTCAAAACCAAGTTCCTTCATCTAGTTCATCAATTAAGGTCTGTGAGGTTTATGAACAAGGGTAATTCTTTTATCCTTGTGCCCAAAATTACTTTTAATAATGTTTTTCACACAAATTTACATGAATACACATGAATTTCAATTTAGGGTTCATACCTAAATATGGTTATTTAAAGATTTTGACATTACAAGTGTTTTAGATGATGAATTGCATGTCTATTTTGTACATTTATGCTTGTGAAGTGATTTTGATATATTAAAGGTTGAATTTTTCACTATTTTGACTAGAATTGTGCAAAGACTTCATGAATTTGACTATTGAGTATGCTTTGTGATACTTTGACACGAATTTGAAGCAAGGGCTATTATGCCTTAGTTTGAATGTTGGTATTTCAATAAGATCATGCTTTTAAAGCACCCGTTACTTAGTAAACATCCAGTTTTGAACAAGATTTGATCTTTTGATCCTTAATTAAGTCATGGAATCTACTTTATAGCTTAATTTCAGTTTTAAACAAACAGATGCACAATTAGCTTTTAGTATGAATCAGTATGTTATTTAAAGTGGATTTTCTACAGAATGAGCATACAGATTAAAGGGAGTAGTATTTAGCAACGAACAGGACGTGTGGGTGTAGCACATCCTACTTTCCTAGAACTACAAGTCAACGTAGGTACAGTTTCATCTTAATTCCATTTCTATATGGATGACAATTTCAGATGTGATCACTTAGCTCAAGTTATACTCCTTGGCAAGAGTATGACACCTCTCCCTAACGTGAGGTTTTCTCCTTAGGGGAACTAGACATTGGACACTATGATAGCTCACACAGTGTATGTCGGTTAAAAGAACCTCCCTACAGCTTAAAAATTATGCAGAACAGTTTTTAAAAGAACTTCCCTACTAGTAAAGAAAATAGAAAAGCTTTTAAAAGAATCCCCTATAGTCTAAGTCTTAAAGAGAATAACAGTTCAACTTTTAGAATTTAATGTGATGGCTCATCAAATTTTCATAGTACGCTTTGTTATTCATGATTTATGATTTTCATCTTTAGTTGTGTTTGATTAATTGCTTTCAGTACAGTTTGAGTCAGTTGGGGGCTTGTCCCAAAGGGTCTTTAGTTTTTAGTAGCAGAGGCTTGTCGGACTGCTAGTTATAGTTCAAACTTCAAGTATTAGATGTTTAGACTTGTTAGCTCAAACGTTTTCAGATATTATGTTCAGTTGAATTCAGCTCAGTTCAGATAATTCAATATTTTTAGCATTTTCACTTGTTTAAGATACCTTGATATGAGTTGCAGACTTGGTAGAAGGCTTACAGGGTTAGCTTGAGACTACCCGTAGTCTTGAGCACCCTGTGACGTCTCGGGACCCATTTTAGGGGTGTTACACATATAAGTACGTAATAAAATAAATAAATTTGGGCAATGATGAAATTTTTATAATTTTTTTTAAAAAAATTATCTGAACCCACTTTTTAACAAAAATTATATTTTTTACATATGCACACATACCTTTATAATTTATTTTGTTATTATTTATTTGTTACTAACATTGTTATTACAAGTGTTTATACAGGTTATTGAGAATACTCGTCGGGAATGACATTCAAAGAAGACCTTAAATTTTGTGTTTGTATTTTTATATTTTTATACTTGTACAAATATTATCATAGTGAATTTTATATTTTGGGGCGTTGAGGGGGGATGTTCTTTATTTATATAAACTTCATCACGCGTTTAGGCAAACTTAGGCCGTTATTATTTATATAAAAAATTAAATTAATTTAGGTATTTAATCAAATCAAAATAAGAATACTTTCTTTTATGAATCCTATTCATTTTCCAAACATATTCTTATGTACTTTGGTTACATGTCCTTACATACTTTTACATTCATATTTTTTATGATGACATGTAATTTATACACACTTTAAATGTAGATTATTTTTAAATGCATTTTATATTTATATTATAAGCATCAATTTTTTTTTCCTTCATCTTTTAATAAACCTAAGTCTGGCCGAGAACCACATTTGTAGATTTTGAAGGGTGCCTAATCCCTTCCCTTTGGAATAATTTAAATCCTTACTTGGAATCTAAAATGATTTTGTAGATTAAATAAAGGCGCACTTGTTAAACAATAAATAAGTTTCCTATTTTTCCTTAAAAATTAGGTGATGACTTTGTATAAATTAATTGTTTTTAGAGTCCATAATGTCGTGCTTGTTTTAATCTTAGGTTAAAATTAGGTATGACAGGTACGACTTAATCCAAGGACTTTCAAGCAAAAAGTTATGCCCCATGGATAGAGTTGATACTACCATATTATGTCATGATTTATGAGATTTTCTATAATTCTTGCCTTAGAGGCACGACTTAGTCCAAGGACTTTCAAACAAAGTTATGCCCTATGGGCAATAGTTGATACTACCACATCATGTCTTAATTTATGAGATATTTTATAACTCTTGCCTTAGAGGCAGGACTTAGCCCACAAGGTACGTCCCATGGACATGCATTGACACTACCGCATTGTGTCTTGATTTATGTGATGCTCTATCAGTCTTTCCTTTAAGTCAAGACCTAGGACCCCCCCCCCCCCCCCCCCCGAAAAAAAAAGTTATGTCAAATGGGCAAGTGTTGACATTACCACATTGTGTCTTGATTTATGAGAAACTCTATAACTCTTGCCTTAGAGCAAGACTTGACTCAAGAATTTTCAAACAACGAGTAATGTCCCACGAGCAAGACTTGACAATACCACATTGTGTCTAATTTAAGAGATGCTCTATAACTTCTACTTAGAGGCAAGGCTTATTCCAAAGGACTTCCAAATAACAAGTCATGCCTTTAAATTTACTTTGATGTCGAAGAAAAAAGTTTCCTTTGCGGATTATTCAACTTTCTATTTATTAGTAAAATATAATAGAAGTTGAGAAAAAAGAGAAGAAACAAAATAGAGAAAGGAAAAAAAATATTGAGAAAAAAAAGGAGAAGAAAAAATAAAAACAAAATTTGAGAAAACTGAAAAAAAGGAGAAAAGATAAAAATAAAAAATAAAAGAAAAATAAAGGTTGAGAAAAGTTAAATTTAAAAAAGAAAAAAAAAAGAAATATATAATAATTGAGAAAAAAAGAAAAAAAGTAAAAGAAAAATAAACGTTAAGACAAATGAATTAAATAAGAAAAATAATAAATAAAAATTAAGAAAAAAATAAAAAAGTAAAAAAAATAGAAGTTGAGAGACAAATGAACATGGAAAGTTTAAAAACATTTGAGGTGTAGAGAGAGCAAAAATGTCTTGTTTTAGGTCATCCCATGTGATTTCCTGATAATAAAGACTAGGGGGATATGGATCGTGTTTGCACAGGCCCAAAGTGAAGAACAATTTTAGGTTAACTATTGTAATTTATAATATTTTTTATGTAATTTTCAAATAATATATGTTACACCCTCTATTTTAATCTATGTGGTATGGTATAATTTTGAGAGTGAAATAAATTTTTATATATTTTTTAAATATTTTAAATTATTAATTAATTATTGTGATTTATGGTATTTTTTCTCCTGTTTCAATTTGTGTGATAGTAATAAAATTTAGAGAGTCAACTAAATTTTTTACCTCTCTTTAATTATTTTAAGTTTGTAATTATTTTAGATACATAATGTTGATCTTTGCTTAACTTTTATCTATTTTTAGCATAAAAAATTTAATTGTTATCTAATGTTTTTTTTTTCAGTTTTTGCTTTCATTTTTGGTAGGGTTTATTTGAAAATTGGGGAAAAGATTTTCTCTAAAAATTGAGTTACATTTTAGGATATATTTTATTTTTCACATAATGAGAAAACTTTTCAAAAATATGTTTTTCTTTTAATTTAGATTTTAATAAACAAACTAATAATTTTATTATTCTCTTAGTTACATTTTAATTTAGGCTAGTTATTAATTTTTTTCTTTTTTCTTTTTAATTTTTTTTCTCCCACTACTAATATCAATTAATCAATATTTTATTATTATCATATTTTTATTTTAAAAAAAGAAAAAGAAGAAGAAAACCTTAAAACTACACCATCTCCCCGCACCTGCAGATTCCCCATTTCCCTCAAAACCTCCCCACGTCCCCAGCAACTACACACCCACAACAACACAACACAACACAATCCCAATCCCATAACAGTGTAACACCCACACACAGACACAATATAAGCACACACATGCACAGAACAAAAGAAGGGTGGACGGACAAAAACTGGAGAAACCACAAAAACGTAAGAAGGGGAAAAAGATATAGAGAAAGGCACAAAAAGTGAAAACAAAAAGAGAGAAAGGAAGAAAAATATACTGGATAGAAGGGGAAACAAACGGGGGGGTGGGGGGTGGAGGGGGATCTAGACATAGGCGGCAAACATTGAAAAAAGAAGAGTGCAAAAGCGAGGAAAAAGAAAGGAAAAAAGAAGTGGCGAGTTTAAGTTTTGGGTCTTGTTCAAGTTTTCGATAGCGACGCTAAAGCTTTTCTTTTTATTCAGTTTGTCATACAGATTTTTTATTCAATTCCACACTCTTTATTATTATAAGCATAGTTGTGAATGAAAGGATGAATCAAAGTGTTGAAATAATTTCATGTATCACTTAATATAAATTTTGATCCTACTATGTTAGTCTAGTTTTAAGAAAATAGTCTGGATTGAAATTGCTGTGATTCTTCTTGAATAGCCTAGATTCTCCCATTGAGAGTTACTTTATAGTATTACCTAAGCTCGGGAATATAATAAAGCCTAAAAATTAGAACTCCTACTATAAACAGGTGTACATGAATAGTTGAACAAAAGTGTAGATGTCACATTTTAGGTATTACTTATTAGGTACGTACTATGCTAACTAAACTTACATGACAATTGCAAATGCATTCCAATCTCCTTTAGTGTTCGTTTGATAGAGTGTATTTAGTGTTCGTTTGATAGAGTGTATAAGGATAATAAAAAAAGATGGTGTATTAGTAATGCTAATGTTAACTATACTTGCATTAGTTCTACATTTTTTTATACAATGTTTGATTTGATGTATTAAAAATAACATGAATTACATAATTTAGAATTTTTTTTTATAGAAATATCCTCCATATATATGTTGAAAAAGATGCGGAAAAGTTTTTGAGGGATAATAATGTCTTTAACCATGTTAATGCATGTATTAGATCCATTGCATCACTAATAATATAGATTTTGAGGTATTAGTAATACACACCCCAATACATAATAGAGTGTATAACTAATACAAGCTTTAGTTATACAAGTTATGAAAAAATATACCAAACAAGGTACTACTAATAGATATTAAACTAATGCATGCATTAGCTTTTCAATATACTCTACCAAACGTCCCCTTAATGTATAACTAGTGAAATAAGCCGCGTGAAATAATTTTTTTTTTTTTTTTTTTTAAATCAACTGCAATTAAATTAAATTTAATGCTTTAAATTTGTTTTATTAGATTATGTAGACATAACATAGGAATTCATACACCACAAATTTTTATTCAATCATACATGTAATTTAACTTTTTGTAAGTCACATACACTACTAAAAAAAATAGAAAAATCGACCACAGCTTGTGGTCGTTTTTTTATTTTTTATTTTAAAAATAATTTGTTTAAAAAAAGCGACTAAATGTGGTCGCTTTTATATTTTAAAATAATCATTTCAATAATTTTTATATTAATTATTATTTCTTTTAAAAAAATAAAAAAATAAAAAAAAATCAACCACTTGTGGTCGCTTTTAGATTTTAAAAAATTGGATGTGAAAATAATTTAAAAAAACCAACCACTTGTGATCGATTTTCTTTTAAAAAATATAATTTAAAATAATTTTTAAAAATCGACCACATGTGGTCAATTTTTAAACTTAGTTTTTAATTATATTTTTAAATAAAACTGACCACAAGTGATCAGTTTTTAAATAATTTTTTTTTAAAAAAAATCGATCACTTGTGGTCGATTTTATTTAAAAAATTTAATTAAAAAGTGGTTGGCACTCCATCTGGTGCTCCAGATCCGCCCACGCCAATGCATCCATCAACACTTGTTTCGCAGCTCGGAGACAGAGATGTTTATCGGAGGTGGTATATCATTTCATATGGAGTAGCGTAAGATTTCTAAATATAACAAAATTATTCATTTTTCATTTACTATATTATTATGATCTATAAATTAATATTTGATCTTGTGTTGTAGGTTTTTACCCGATGATGAAATTGGAAAAATTACGACTAAATGCATTACTCAGCACTTCAACGGCTATTGGACCAGTTGGCAAAAGGTTTCAGAAATTGATAGAAATGTAATGTAAAGAATTTCAGGTAAAGATTTAACTTATCGACTACTTAACACATTGTTAGAACAAAAAATTAAATATTATACTTTTATTTTTGTTGTACAAATATTACTAGTGGGATGACACACATGACTGTGCTATACGAAGGAATTTTTATATAAGAGCTAGGTCAGAATGAACGGTCTGTTGGATTATGTCAAAATGAACAGGGCACGACCAGGGTTTATACTCGAACCCATGTAGCAAGATTATCTTCGTTATTGGAGTAGCGAAGAATATCAAGTCTTGAGTGAGAAAGGAAAGAAAGCCAAGGCATCATCCAAGGGTGGTTCTCTACATACTGCGGGAGCAATTAGTTGGATTACTATGGAGCAAAAAATGGTATGTAACTTTTACCGGTTTAGTTATTTGTTTCTATTTAATTTGTAATTATTTGAAGATTAATAATTTTATCATTTGCAGGCAAAAAAATTGGGTGGGAAGATACAACAACATGAGGCATTTGAGGAGACCCATGTAAGGAAGAAAAAGAACCCAACTGATGAAGATGTCTGGGTTGAGCCTCATGCAAAAGCTACCTATGTAAGAATCAAATTTTGTGTTTATGAATCTTTTGCTCAAATTTGATATTATTCAAGTATGAGTATTTTAATATTTTTTTACTATTAATTTTAACTTTACTTTGAATATGAGACAAATATATGCAGCTCTTAATGAGTATCGTAGTACTCAGTCTCCTGAAAGTCAGGGTGACACAATACCTAAAGATGTAGAGGAGGAGTTATGGAAACAAACTGTGGGTTCTTCAGTTAGAGGCCAATACTACGGGTATCACAGAAAATATTTTAGCGAGAATGTTAGGTCTTCGTCCGGCCCTACATCCTATCCCTCACCAGTTGATAGAGAAACCGTTGATTTACTAAAGAATACGATTTCTCAACTCACTAAAGACCTTGCTGCACAGACTGAGAGGGAGAAGAAGAAGGAGGAGGAAACAACAAAACAAATGAGATTGATGCAGGAGCAGATCAACTTTTTTATTCAATCTGCAGGAATTCTTCCTCTTTCTCCTGGTGATGCAGTTCGGGCTGTAAAAGGTCTAGGCCCACTGAATGATATCACTATAGATGAGGAATCAGATCCTGTGTGTGAGACTAAGGATGCGGATGATGGGTTTTAGTTTTTAGACTATAGTATGTTTTGTAGTTTAGATTTAGGAGACTTGATAAATTTTGTAAATAACTTGATTTTAAATATTTGTATTGTTTATGCTGGTTGTTTGTATATGCTGGTTGAAATGTTATGCTAGTTGATGGAATGTAGCATATATATGCTGTTATTTTTTAAAACAAATTCTCAGAAAAACTGACCACATGTGGTCGATTTTATGAATTTTTTTATAAAAACCAACCACATATGGTCGGTTTTTTTAGAAAAATTCCCAGAAAATCGACCATATATGATCGATTTTACTGGTAATTTTTGTAAAAACCAACCACAAGTGGTCGGTTTACTATAATTAATTAAAAATTATTTTATTAAATAAATTATTAAAAAAAAGACCGCATGTGGTTGATTTTCTATTTACATAATTAATTAATTTTAGTAAAATCGACCACATGTTGTCGGATTTTGTTGAAAAATTATTTTTATTTATTTATTTTTTAAAATAATATTGAATTTTAACTATATATATATATATAAACCGACCACACGTGGTCGGTTTTAGAAAAGTTACTAGGCTTTTATTGATCACGCACTTTGGTCAATTTTTTGGTTCGATTTTTCTGTTTTTTTTGTAGTGATACTTAATTATGATATGTCTCAAAATATTTAAAACTCAATCGAAGAGAAGATTTTATAATAATAGAAATACTTCATGAGAAGAACAAATAATCATAAGTCTCTGCAAATAATATTCTTGAACTTAATTAATTCTAGCTACAATGAACATTATAATAAAATAAATCTCATTTCGAGTAAAAGAAACTTATACCAATTTATTCATAAAGTAGGAAAAGCTAAAATTACTTTCATTGAATATTATTTATATATGTTTGTGAAAATACTAGTCAAGCATCAACATGAAAATTTTAAGGAACACTCTTTTGTCATTGGTGATGCTATTTCATTTTTGTCAAGATGATAATAGGATTGCATTATTTTGTCTCTATAACCATCATAACTTCACTGGCTTCTCAATTTTCTCAACTATTTTATCTTGTTCATCTTTCTTCTTCATTCGTACAAGAAGAAAATAAGAATATACTTGTACAATATTGTTAGTTACTCTAAAAAAACATAAATAATTTTTTTTCAATCTTAAATACTTAAAATTAGAATTGTAACTTTTAAGTGATCAAAATTAAAATAATTTTCTTAATTACCACTTAAGAACTCGTAACTTGAGTTGGTATTTTAGCACTTTGATTTGGTTAGTCTTTCATCTAATACAATTTAGTTTCAAAAAACAGTCAAATAAATTAGCTCTAAAAAAATACTGTATAAATTAAAATGAGAGGAGTATAATTTAGAAAATTAAAAGAAATATTTCTACCCATAATTTTTTTTATGGCTTTGCCAACGATGGTTCTTCATGTAAAAGTAACCATATGATGTGATATTAACATTTTCTTCATGTTCTTCCTCACCTTTATGCATGGTACAATAATGAAGAAGAAATAGAATAACGTTGAATGAGAATTTTCATGAAACAAAACATAAATTTATATAGGAAAAATGGAGGAATTCCAATAATTTTTTTATAAACTTAAAAATTAAAATTTTGGAGATTATGAAGATTAAAAGTGGGAGTTATGAATATTATTAAGAGTATAAATTGAAGATGTATGAGTTATGAGTAGTTGCACATATGGGTATAGTTATCTGTAAGTTTATTCTTCTAATTGCTAAAGACTTAACAATTTTTTTTTCTCCATAAATAAGGAATCTGAGTGGTTGGAACAATAAAAATATTTCTCTAGTATGTTGAGTATTAATTATAGGGTCATTTATTATTAGAACATTAAAAAAAAATAAGTTAAAAAACAAAAAAAAAGGAAAAAGCCCAAAAACGAAGAAAAAAGAAAAATTGCAACGAAGATCATAGAAAAGTGTCACATCACCTTCTCTATGACTTTTTTTTTTATATATATACTAGTTAATAGGCCCGCGCTTTGGGCGATTATAATAAAATTCTTTTACATAAGTTATCAAATATTTTTTCCCTCTCTTTCTTTAACATTCAAATATCATAATAAATATTTGAAAAAACTCAAATATTTTTTTTATTTTACTTAAAATAAATTAATTATTATATTCATGATTTATATTTAATGGGTTCAACATTTATTAACATAAGATGGAGCTTATTATTAAGTTACTTATGGAATTTGTTTTTGTTACTGAGGATTCAATTCTTCTTGTTATAAAACAAGAAAGAATAGAGACGAAGAAGAATAGAGAATAGAGAGTATTTGTTATTTCTCTTGAGGGATGAATTACAATGAAGCAAAACCCCTTTATTTACAGGGGAAAACTAACCTTGGGGTTTATAATTTTTCCATACTTAGACATACATAATATATGGTAAGTAGGTATTCACTATATATGATAAAGTAGACATTCAATATATATGGTACATTTATAACACTTCCCCTTGAATGTCTAATTGATAGATAATGTGCCACGTTAAAACTTTACTAGAAAAAATCCAATGGGAAAAAAAAGTCTAGTGAAGGAAAAAAAGTACACATCTCTAACAATACACATATAGGCTGCCTCATTAAAAAATTTACAAGAAAAATCCAGTGGGACAAAACCTCGTAAGGAAAAAAGAGTACAACGCGTATTAACTCTCCCTAATGAGAACATCCTTGAGCCTTTACGTCCCGATCTTGTGCACCATCTTCTTGAAAGTTGTAGTTGGAAGAAACTTGGTGAATAAATTAGTCATATTATCACTTGAATGAATCTGTTGCACGTTAATATCACCATTCCTTTTGTAGCTCATGTGTATAGAAAAGCTTTGATGAAGTGTGCTTCGTTCTATCTCCTTTGATGAATCCTCCATTAAGTGTGGTATGCATGTTGCATTATCTATGTATAAAATTATGGGTACATTGTCATGTTTCAAATCATATTTTTCTCGAATGAGATGTATCATAGACCTCAACCATACACATTCTCGGATAGCTTCATGAATAGCTATTATCTCATCATGGTTCAGTGAAGTGGCTAGATAGACTATTTTGTATATCCCAAGATATAACAGTATCCCCATATGTGGACCCATAGCCTATTTGAGATCAAATATTATGCAGGTCGGATAAATACCTAGCATCAGCATGACCAAAAGATCGGGACTACAATCTTTAGAATAAATAAGCTCATATGTTTGATCTCATTTCGATGTCACTTAGTAGAAGAAGAACTATATATACCTTGCTAACAAATTGACCAAAAAAGGCTATGTCATACCTTGTAGTATTTGCAAGATACATTAGTGCACCACTTGCACTAAGATATGGTACTTCATAACCAATCTAATTTGATATATTTCTTACTTCAGCAAATAATCTATTGTTTTTGAAAACTCTCCAAGAGTTTCAATAATATTCAAGCTATAAGCTTATACAATATAAGGATTATAAAATAAGTTTTCCAAAAACTTTTATATGCTTCAAACACTTTGAATCCTTAAACACGTTTTCATGTAAATTTTGTCAAGTGACAATATTCAATATTTCATGAGTGACATCTTCAAGTGTTTGGATTCCAAATCAAATAAGTTTTATTCTTACCAAGATGTATCCTTTCATGTCACTTGATAAATGTTTCTACGTCAGCATGCTTAAATTAACGTAGAATTTAGATCCTCATAATATTTTACAATATTGTATCAAATATATTGATGATATATCATTTTGTATTGGTTCACAATGCGACATAACATTTTGATAGCTTATCACTTCATTATCTTTCAGGTACCTGAATCTCTCATAAGGTTTCATGAAGTGTTATGTTGTATGTTCTTCAAGAGCACATTGCCTTCTTATTATGATTATTTGCTCCTTATCATTTTCAAGGATTATTTCATTTGGAACCGATTAGTCTACGATGCTTCATGCATGCGTAGATTTTGTCCTTTAAGAATGCAAAATAGGAACACTTGTAGCTTAAATATGATACTAAATTTGAATCAACAAATGCTTCCGGCATTTGACTTGAATTATCTTTTGAATGAGGATTTGATGATAATTCCTAGCATATTTCATAGCTATTTATAATCTCCCCCTTATGTTAGGGAAACTAACATTCATCCTCATCTTCTTTGAAGAATCCATCTTTGTGCATCATGGTATATTCATTAATCGTATACCGCACATTAAAACTATTAGATTGAATAGTTGGTTCCTAACCTTGAACCAACTGAGAGAGGAGAAATAATCATAATTTATTGGTCTAATGCTTACAAGTGCTATTGTATGCAACATATCATATTTTAGACCAACACATGAAGCTTTGTTTTCATAGAAATAGTTTAGCTATTTATCGAAGACATTCAATGCCAAACCATCAGCATCAAGATGAATTGTCTTGATTACACAATCTGAAAGTTATGCTCTTAATTTTATTGAGCAAGTAACTTTATGAATGTCAAACTGCAAGTTGACAATAAATGTACATAGTGATCATTTTATTGAGGCATCTTAATAGATCACATGATAGGTGAACGGACCCTTATTCACTTTTTATACTTTTCAGATTTTAGGGAATTCAATCCCAAAATTAGTTGGTCCAACCAACTTATCAGGAGAACAAGCAATATTAAAAGTAATGAAGAATTTTCTAATTCTTCAATATATGTTCAATACTCAGTATGAACATCTTTGGGATGTTGTAATCGTTCATGTCAATTTATGAACTTTTATTCGAGCAAATTCCAAGTTTACCATGACATGTAAATTTTGCCTTTAGTAAATTTCAGATTTACTATTACATGAATAAATTTCAGATTTACTACTTTAGAAGTAGATTTCAAAATAACTGTTCTTAGTTATTCTACCTCATTCGGAGGTGAGTTGTGATACTACCACAATCAAGTGCACATTTATATTAATAAGATTCTCATTCCCTAGGAATGGAATATAATTGTGTCTTAAGCCTATCTAATTCTGATAGCTTATAACCTTTTTTATGATATTGCTACTTCAGGAGCACATTGAGGCATATATACCTTTCAAAGATATCATATATTGCTACCACATTCACTTTAAGAATGGAGTAAATTGTTATCTTTCAGACTTATCATATATTACTACCTTTCACTTCATGGAATGGAGCATATTCAATAGACAAGTTTCTTGACTTTTCATCAAAAACACATTATTTTGCTTTAGCCATCATAATATCATCAATATGGTGCATTGAGATTCAAACTCAACGTCCTACCCATATAAAGACGTCTTAGGCATAAATCAGTGGGACTTGAACCCATACATGCATTCATATTGTGCTTTTGGGAGGATGACCATCTTCAAGTGGTCAAATCTTTATTTTAGGCTATTCCACAAAACAAGTGAATCCTTAGTAGTAAGGTATTCAATTTTCAGAATTTCATCAAAATGATGATGCAACAAAATCATACCTTAGCATGATTTTAATGAGATGCTATATTTTCTTTTTTTATGGCGTTTCCAAGACCCATAACATCTAAGTGGATTTCAGCATTCAATATTCATTAAAGGTAGTTCTTGCTCGAGACAACGAACTCAGATTTTGTAAAATTATAGCAATATGAAAAGAAAGAAAATAATACCTTAGCCTTCAAATTTAATACGACAGAGTCTCGTGCTGATAACGTGTTATAAAACAAGAAAGAATAGAGAAGAAGAAGAATAGACAATAGAGAGTATTTGTTATTTCTCTTGAGGGATGAATTACAATGAAGCAAAACCCCTTTATTTATAGGGAAAAACTAACCTTGGGGTTTGTAATTTTTCATTAAATAGACATACAAAATATATGGTAAGTAGATATTCACTATATATGATAAAGTAGACATTCACTATATATGGTATAATTATAACACTTCTATTATTTTCTTTCGAGTTTTTCCTTTCCCCCTCCTCTATATATAATATAGAAATTTTAAAAAAACTTCACTCATGGTTAGCACATTATTAATACACATTAATACAATTAATTAGGAGTTATGAAGGTTGGAAGTGAAAGAGTATATGTATGCATACTAAGATATCCAATAAAAAAGATAATTATAGTAGGAGGTAAAAAGTTGATGAGCATAATGTAATTATATGTTTTTAACAATAAGTTAAACATGAAATCAGACGAAAAAGTCAAAAAAAAAAAAAATTCTCAATAAAAAAAATACAATGCATGAGCTACGAGAAGTGGCACAATAAGTCTATATGAACATGTAACCAAAAGGCTACACCCCCCTTAATATTAATTATTTTTTTTCACGTCAAAATATTTTTTCATAAAGAAAAATAAAAAATTGTTCTTTGATTTTTCTCATTATATTGAACTTCAGTAAATATTTACGTTTAAGTGAATATATATATATATATATATATATATATATATATAATCTATATCTTAGAAAAGTGATTTAAACTTTTTGCCCTTCATTAAAAGATTCTTCTTTAGACAAAACTGTCTTTTCACTATTTTCTTCAATTTATTATTTAATTATTTTTATATTTTTAACTAGACTCCTAAAATATATGGAAGCAGAATCAATTAATATTTTTCTTTGTACTGATTAATTAGAAAAATATTTCTAAAATAGGATAGAAAAATACTCCTAAAATAGGATAGAAAAATACTCCTAAAATAGGACTCTATTAAGGAAATACTTCTATAAATATTGAGATGCATGTTAAAATAAATAAGAAACCGATTT
Source organism: Capsicum annuum (assembly GCF_002878395.1). Taxonomy (NCBI): domain Eukaryota; kingdom Viridiplantae; phylum Streptophyta; class Magnoliopsida; order Solanales; family Solanaceae; genus Capsicum; species Capsicum annuum. The sequence goes on along the minus strand of NC_061115.1, from coordinate 170,940,102 downwards.
ACTTATTGAAAAAATATATTTGATGCTCATCTAACTTGATTCGGTTGCATGTCTAGATTGGTGGATGCTTAATTTTTTAACCCTCAACTTCTACACTATTTTTGTCAATATAATAGAATTCAACGTGTGTGTATACATATATATCTTCTTTATTTTCATTCAAGTCATCCTTTAGGGTCAAATATTTTTGCTCAGGGAAAAATTATTTTCATCAAAATTAAAGCTTCGTGATCACTAATTTTTTTGGTAAAGGTTAAGTTTAGTTAAATAAATTCTTCAAAAGATGTTGAATTTAATTATTGTATTGATCTTTATTATTTAAACAAATATCCTATTTAGTGTAACATTCAAACTCAATAAAGTGGGGTACACGTGCGAGGTGCGTACACCTAAACTAGTATATATTAAAAGTGTAAAGACCCTTAGAAAAGTGATTTGAACTTTTTGTCATTCATTAAAAGACTCTCCCTTTAGACAAAACTGTCTTTTCATTATTTTCTTTAATTTATTATTTAATTATTTTTATTATTTTAACTAGACTCCTAAAATATATGAAAGGAGAATCAATTAATATTTTTCTTTGTACTGATCAATAAAAATACCCCTAAAATAGGATAGAAAAAAACTCCTAAAATAGAACTATATTAAGGAAATGCTTCTATAAATATTGAGATGCTCAGTAAACTAGAGAAGAAACTTATTTACTTACGTTTACTTCTTTACAGGTAAATTACAGTTGCTATCTTTTGAACGAAAAGAAAAATAAATTTTACTTGTATATAATAACTCATAAATTAAGTAAACTTTTGTAAGACCCCGCAAAAAGTCTTAGTCACTTCATTCCTATATAGCATGCTAAAAGAAGTCCCAGACTTAAGAAAATTTAGCTAAGTGTTAAGGCTTAAAGCATTTTAGCCTTCATAATTGCATTATCTTAGTTTCGATCTTTTCGGCCTTAAATTATCGATTCTTAAGTTGGTTCATGATCAGGGATGTCAATAGGTCATCTTGGGTGAGTTTCAAAATTTTTGACTTCGTTTGGGCCATGTTTGGATGTCAAAAACAGTAAGCCAACGCGACCTTGACGCGTCGCGTTGGCTACCGCGTTGACACCATCGATGCAATGATCGACTATCGCATCGATACCATCGATGCAGCGCATCGGGTATGCATCGCCGGACCAGTTTTTCTCACTTAAATCTGAATTTCCAAGGACAATTAGGTCCTTTTTCTCTCATTCAATTCAACAAAAAAATGAAATTAATATCCCAGAAGAGCAAAATTCATTCATTCTCCTCAAATACTCTCAAGAAACAAAATCCTAGTTCATCAAGCTTAAGATCAAGTTTCAAGAAATCCCCAATAATCTTCAAGAAATCAATAATCAAGGTATGTTAGGTGTTCATCCTTGGGTTTCCTTCCACCTTGGAGTTCAAGAACCTTTTTTTTAAAACTTAAATTATGATTCCCATGTATGGATTGAATTATGTTCATGTTTGTGTTATTGGATGGGCTTCAATTCAAGATTTAGCTGCAAGTTTCAAGAATATGAGATAGCATGTATGTGATTGATGTAATTTCCATGTCAAAACCCTTGAATTGTGAATTGGTTGTTGTAGTCATGATCATTAGCATGTTGTTCATGCCCAAATACAAGTTTAGGCCTCCTAAGTATTTGACAAAATGCATAAGTGAATTAATTGTGCATTTGTAATCCATTGGTGATCTTAGTATTGAGATCATGCTATTACTACATGTTTAAACTACTTCCATGCTAAAGTTATGCCTTGCAGGTGTTTGTTAGAACGTCCATGTGAATTGAATAGTGTAATTATGATATGTTAGCATGTGTTCCCATTCATGTACAAGTTCATGACTTCCAAGTATTTGACGAAATATCTCAGTGATTGCATTGTGAACAAGTAACTATTGTTATGTTTTCAAGAATTGCTATGTCTTATTATTATTGATGCCATCGAGTCCTGGGGGTATTTGTTACCCGAAATCTAGTTGTTTTCTTAGTTGCAATAGCCATAGAATAGTCCTAGTAAATGTCAAGAACAATAATACTCAGTTAGTTAGCAGAATTCAGTGAACTCAATCCAGTACAGTCAGTCAACACTATCAATATCAGTCCAGTCAAGCCTAGTACAGTCTAGTAATCAACTTAGTGTCTATTTAGTCGGGAGTAGGATTAGCACCGAGCGAACCCAGGTATGTGGGCATTCTTGCCAATAGAGGGTTTGGCCCTTAGTAGTAGCCCCTGCATTACAGAACTATATAGCCAGTGTAGGGTAAGTCGTCCTCCTACATGGTTAGGGTTGACACAATCATATATAGACATTTCATGAGTCTTCACGTCAGATTATTGACCCAACTTCCTTAGTATCCCATGGCAAGGTGCTAACACCCTTCTAACTGGGGTCATAGGTTGGACCCTAAATCAGTCTATATCGGGGTATATCGGTTAGATGAACACTCTCACAGTTACAGTTTCAATCTCAATATTTAGTAAATAACTCAGATAGTTCTACAGAACAATAGCTATCAGTTATTAGTTATATAGCCATCAAAATTTAGTATTCAATTTCAGTATAAATCTCAGATACATATCACATGATCAGTATGTTCAGCAGTTATAGTTTTACATGCGCAGTATCACATGTTCAACCATTATAATTTTTCATATATACTCTTTCAGTTAGTTCATGATGTTCATTCAATCAGTTATCATCTTATGCATATAAACCCATGTATTATCAGCCTACCCCACTTAGCATACCAGTATATTCCACGTACTGACACATACTCTTTTTTTGCACTATGATGTCTTATATTATAGGTTCAGATGCTCAGGTTCCTAACAGTATTTAGCAGCTCAGGCTATCAGCAATAGATATAGTGGTGAGTCATTATATTTTGAGAACAAAGTTATTTATATCATTATTTCAGTAGTTCAGTAGTCAGTTCAGTTGGGGTCAGTTGGGGACTTGTCCCATCACTCTATATTCAGACAGTTAGAGGCTTTTAGACTAGCTCAGTTAGTTATTCAATTTTTCAAATGTTGTTATCAGTTATACTCAGTATTTCCATCAGTATTGGTATCTTATTTTCAGTTTATGAACCTTATGACATTTTTGGATTATTTTGGCATATGCTTTCAGTATTACCATTTAGTGCTCACAACAGGTACTAATCATGGGTTAGCTTATGATCCTTCGGGGTCGTAAGCACCATTTGACATTCGGGGTGCAGACTCGGGGGGTTAGAAAATTGGTATCATAGCCTAAGGTTCTAAAGAGTCCTAGGAAGTTTGAAAGTTACGTCAAGTAGAGTCTTGTGCATGGATGTGTAGCACGCCACATTTATGGACAAGAGGCTATGAGGCTTTTTAGGAAAAAATTTCCTTTCTTCAATGTTCATATTATGCGAGTGAGCATTAGCTCAAGTTGAAATCTCTGTGTAATCTAATTTTCCCTTTTGTTTATAGAACATGCCTCCTAAAAGGACCAATGGAAGAAGGACTGGAATCAGCCATCACATCCGCCTATTCAGGAAAATCCCCTGAATGAGCACATTTCTCACACAGAATTTAGAGAAGCTTTAACCACTCTAGCTCATTCTATAGCAGCCTAGAATAAATGCCCAGCTTCTGTTCAGGACAACCCAGTGGGCAATACTACTATAGCTAGAATTTGGGACTTCACCCGAATGAACCCTCCATCATTTACTGGGTCTAATTCTGAAGAGGACCCACAAGAATTCCTTGCTATAGTGCAGAAGGTAATAGATATTATGGGGGTAACCACGAGTGAGAGTGTTGAGTTAGCTGCCTATCGGTTATAGGATGTGGCTCATATATGGTTCAAGTAGTGGAAGGTAGATGTGGGCACAGATGCAGGGCCTATAGAATGGGATGAGTTTGCTACTGCCTTTCTAGATAGGTTCTTTCTGTTAGAGTTGAGAAAAGCTAAGATTTTAGAGTTTATTAATCTGAAGCAGGTCAACATGACAATGAAAGAGTATTCCCTCAAGTTTACTCAGTTGGCCAGGTATACTCCTCATGTGGTAGCTAATAGAAGATCTAAGATGAGCAAGTTTGTGTCAGGTGTATCTATAGTATGGTCAAGGAGTGTAGAATCGCAATGTTAATTAAGGAGATGGACTTGTCTAGGTTGATGGTCCATGCTCAATATATTGAGGAACAGAAGACTAAGAAAAAAGAGAGAGAAAATAAGTGGGATAGAACAGGTAGCTTCAACTTCACTCAGCCTAAGTTAGAGGATGGTAATCCTCCTCAGTTTTACCTAAAATATTTAGTCCCAACTCCATCCTCATCCAGTGCTCCAGTGCCAAAATTCAAAAATGGTAATAAGGATAGGGCGCCAGGATCTAGATCTCAGGGTAGTGTTAGCAGTGCTCGAACAAATCCTCTTTGTCAGAAGTGTGGCAGAAACCATTAGGGTATCTACAGGGCTGGAAGCGATGTATGTTTTGGGTGTGGTAAGCCAGGTTATAGAATTAGAGAATGTCCTCAGGTGGGTTCCCAAAGTCAGTGTAATCATCCCCCAACTCAGTCCGATCACTTATTTTAGCAGGGTGTTGCTTCTAGTGCCACTAGTGGGCAGCGCCCAAACAGGCTCTATGCACTCCGATACCGATAAGATCTGGAAAGTTCTCCTAATATGGTCACTGGTACGTTACAAGTTTACCATTTACATGTTTATTCTTTGCTAAATCTAGGAGCTTTTTTGTCCTTTGTAAGTCCTTATATAACTGTTGACTTTGGAGTCAGTCCTGAAATCCTAGCAGAGCCTTTCTTAGTCTCTACCTTAGTGGGAAATCTATCATAGCCCGACGGGTATACTGGAACTGTCTGATTATGATATCTCAGAAAGTTACTTCAGCAGACTTAATAGAGTTAGAGATGATGGATTTTGACGTCATTTTCGATATGGATTGGCTTCATTCATTCTCTACTTTAGTTAATTGTAGAAACAGAGTTGTTCATTTCCAGTTCCTAAGTGAACCTGTCCTAGAAGGGGGGGTAGTACCTCATCACGTAAAGGTCAACTTATTTCATACTTTAGAGCGAGAAAAATGTTATCCAAGAAGTGTGTCTATCATCTTGTTCGAGTTAAGGATTCTAGTTTTGAGACTCCTAGTCTTGAGTCAGTTCCAGTCGCAAATGAATTTCCAGATGTGTTTCCCAAAGATCTTCGTGGAGTTCCTCCCAAAAGGGAAATTGACTTCGGAATAGAACTTTTTCCTGATACTCAACCCATCTCTATTTTGCCATACAGAATGGCTCCATCTGAACTTAAAGAATTGAAAGAGTAGTTAAAGGATCTCCTAGATAAGGGATTCATTAGACCCAGCATATCCCCTCAGGGTGCACCAATTCTATTCGTGCATAAGAAAGATGGTTCACTCAGAATGTGTATTGACTACCGTCAGTTGAACAAAGTCACAGTCAAGAATAAGTACCCACTTTCTAGAATTGATGACTTGTTTGACCAATTTTAGGGTGCTAGTTACTTTTCTAAGATAGATCTAACATCAAGCTATCATCAGCTCAGAGTCAGAGAAAGTGACATTCCGAAAACAACTTTCAGAACTCGGTATGGTTACTTTGAATTCCTTGTCATGTCATTTGGTCTTACCAATGCCCCAGTAGCTTTCATTAACTTGATGAACCATGTGTTAAAGCATTACTTGGACATGTTTGTCATAGTCTTCATCGATGATATTCTTGTCTACTACCACAGTGAAAATAATCATGCAGACCATCTCAGAATAGTATTAGAAAGCCTCAGAGCCCATCAGTTGTTCGTAAAATTTAGTAAATACAAATTTTGGCTAAGGTCAGTAGCTTTCCTTGGTCATATCATTTCCGATGATGGCATTAGAGTTGATTCTCAAAAGACCAAAGCAGTGAGCAACTGGCCTAGACCCATCTCTCTATCAGATATCAGGAGTTTCTTAGGTTTGGATGGCTATTACCTACGATATTTTGAAGGATATTCATCTATTTTATCCCTCATGTCCATATTGACTCAGAAGAAAGTCAAGTTCCAGTGGTCATGTTCTTGTGAGAAGAGTTTTCAGGAGTTAAAAACTCGACTCACTATAACCCAGTTTTAACTTTGCCCAACGATTCAGATGAATTTGTAGTTTATTGTGATGCTTCCAGAGTTAGTTTGGGATGTATTTTGATGCAGAGAGGTAAGGTTATAGGCTGAATCTCTAGACAGCTTAAGCCCCATAAAAAGAATCATCCCACACATGATCTAGAGTTAGCAGCTGTTGTGTTTGCCTTAAAGATTTGGAGGTACTATTTGTATGGGGTGCATGTTAATGTGTTTACTAACCATAAAAGCCAGTAGTATGTATTTTCTCAGAAAGACTTGAACTTGCATCAGAGAAGGTGGTTAGAGCTGTTGAAAGACTATAACATAAGTGTTCTGTATCATCCGGGAAAGACCCCCCAGTAGGTTGTCCATGGGTATGTTGCTCACGTTGAGGATGGTAAGAAGAAGTTAGTTCAGAAAGTTCATCAAATTGCCAAGATAGGTGTCCATTTGGTTGTTTTAGCTGAGGATAGTGTTTGGGTGTAGAGTAGTTCAAAATCATCTTTGGTTTCCAAGTAAAAGAAAAGTAAGACAGAGATCCCAATTTAGTTAAGTTGAAAGAGTCAGTCAGAGATCAGAAAGTAGAGGTTTTCTCCCAAGGGAAAGATGGTGTGTTACGCTGTCAGGGTAGATTATGTGTGCCATGTATGGATGGTATGTAAGGGTGGGCATGGTATGGTATATACTAAATTATCATACCGAACCAAAAATTTTGATATCTTGGTTTTGGTATTATGGTATTTGGTATGGTATACGGTATACATTTTAAATTTTTTTGGTATATGGTATGGTATTTGGTATTTACAAATGACATACCAAAATACCGAATACCATACCGAAGTATATATAGTTACATAAGTAACTTTTTATTTATTTATATATATATATATAGAGAGAGACACACACAAATATAATACTTAGTATTAATATAAAATGTTTAGACATTGAAACTTTCGCTACTCTATCTTGATTGAAATATCTTTTTTGTGTAATTGACTAACAAAAAGAATTGTTTGTACTTCTTTTTCAATATTTCTACATGTGTAATGTATATTTATGATACAATTAAGACGTACTTTTTAAAAGTCGAAGTAATAATACTCTAGTATACGAGTATTTATTATCGAAGTTTTATAAACTATAGTTACCGATTACCATACCACAAAATACTGAAATCAAACTTCAAAATACCGAACCATACCGAATTAATATGATATGGTAATGGAATAATATTTTTAAGAACCTAATACTGAAATTACCGTACCAAAGTTTCAAACACCGTACCATACCATATCATGCCCACCCATAATAGTATGAGATAGAGGATTTTTGCAGAAGCGCATGGTGCGCGCTACTCGATTCATCCAGGGGCCACTAATATGTACCACGACTTGTGGGAAGTCTATTAGTGGAGTGGGATGAAGGGAGATATTGCAAAGTTTGTAGCTAAGTGCTCAACATGTCAGTAGGTTAAGATTGAGCATCAGAAGCCTAGTGGGTCTATGCAGGAGTTCAGTATTCCCACTTGGAATTGGGAAGAAGTGAACATGGACTTTGCGATGGGTTTGACTTATACTTGTTGACAATATGATTCAATTTGGGTTATTGTGGACAGGATGACCAAATCATCCCATTTCTTGTCAGTTCATACCTCTTATTCAACCGAGGATTATGCTAAGCTCTATGTTAGAGATTTGGTCAGATTATATAGTGTCCCGTTGTCCATCATTTCAGATAGAGGTGCGCAGTTCACCTCTTACTTTTGAGAAACCTTCTAAAAGTGTCTTGGCACCCAAGTTCACCTCAGTATAGCCTTTCACCTTTAGATAGATGGTCAAGCAGAAAGGACCCTTCAGACTTTAGAAGCTATGTTAAGAGCGTGTGTTGTCGACTTTAAGGGTAGTTGGGATGATCACTTGCCTTTAATTGAGTTTGCGTATAATAACAGTTATCATTCCACTATTCAGATAGCTCTATTTGAGGCTTTTTTTAGGAGAAGATGTAGATCTCCCATTGGTTGGTTTAAGGTAGGTGAGGCCACAGTATTGAGGCCTGACTTGGTATTTGATGCTTTATAGAAAGTGCAGATAATCAAAAAGAGGCTCAAGGCAGCTCAGAGCCGATAGAAATCTTATACAGATGTGAGAAGGAAAGATCTTGAATTTAAGGTTGGTGATTATGTGTATTTAAAAATCTCTCCCATGAAGGGAGTGAAGAGATTTATCAAGAAAGGGAAGCTTAGTCCCCGATATGTTGGTCCTTATAGGATTCTGAGTCATTTTGGTAAGGTAGCTTATGAGCTTGAGTTACCTGCAGACTTAGCATCAGTGCATCCATTATTTCATGTCTCCTTGCTAAAGAAGTGAATAGGTGACCCAACAGTTGTAATTCCTATAAAGAGTGTAGATGTTCAGAACAATTTCTCTTATTAGAAAGTCCCAGTCGAAATCCTTGATCGTCAGATTCGCAGACTAAGGAACAAAGAATTTTCTTTGGTCAAAGTTGTTTGGTGGAATCAGTCAGTTGAGGGAGCTACTTAAGAAGTAGAAGCAGACATGCAAACCAAGTATTCTCACCTCTTCTCCGCAAACTCAGACTCAGCCTAAGGTAACAACCTTTGTTAGATTTACTATATTCCATACTCAGTTACAGTTGTATAACATTCACATATCATTCATGCATTCATGAAAAAGTTCAGTCATGTGTCATGTCTCTAGAATTCAGTCATGCTTCAGTTGTGCATGTCAGTGTAAGTACAGTTTCTCAGTTCCTCTCAACTCAGGCGGTCTCATTCGAGAATGAATGTTCCCAAGGGGGAGATATTGTAAGACCCCGCAAAAAGTCTTAGTCATTTTAGTCCTATATAGCATGCTAAAAGAGGTCCCTGACTTAGAAAAATTTAGCTAAATGTTAAGGCTTAAAAGCATTTTAGACTTCATAATTGGATGATCTTATTTTTGATCTTTCCGGCCTTAAATTGTCGATTCTTAAGTTGGTTCATTATCAGGGATGCCAATAGGTCATCTTGGATGACTTTCAAAATTTTTCAACTTTGTTTGGGCCATGTTTGGATGTAAAAAATAGTAAGCCAATGTGATTTTGACGTGTCGCGTTGGCTACCGCGTTGATACCATCGACGTGACGTGTCGACTATCGCTTCGCTAGGCCAATTTTGCTCACTTAAATCCGAATTTCCAGGGGTAATTAGGTCCTTTTTCCCTTACCCAATTCAACAAAAACACGAAATGAATAACCCAGAAGAGCAAAATTCATTCATTCTCCTCAAATACTCTCAAGAAACAAAACCCTAGTTCATCAAGCTCAGGATCAAGTTCCAAGAAATCCCAACAATCTTCAAGAAATCAATAATCAAGGTTTGTTAGGTGTTCATCCTTGGGTTTTATTCCACCCTTGGAGTTCAAGAACCTTTTTTTTAAAACTTAAATTATGATTCCCATGTATGGATTGACTTATGTTCATGTTTGTGTTGTTGGATGGGCTTCAATTCAAGATTTAACTGCAAGTTTCAAGAATATGAGATAGCATGTATGTGATTGATGTAATTTCCATGTCAAAATCCTTAAATTGTCAATTGGTTGTTGTAGTCATGATGCATTTGCATGTTGTTCATGCCCAAGTACAAGTTTAGGCCTCCTAATTGTTTGACAAAATGCCTAAGTGAATTAATTGTGCATTTGTGATCCATTGGTGATTTTAGTATTGAGCTCATGCTATTACTACATGTTTAAACTACTTTCATGTTAAAGATATGCCTGGCAAGTGTTTGATAGAACGTCCATGTGAATTGAATAGTGTAATTATGACATGTTAGCATGCGTTCTCATTCATGTACAAGTTCATGACTTCCAAGTATTTGGCGAAATGTCTTAGTGATTGCATTGTGAACAAGTGACTATTGTTATGTTTTCAAGAATTGCTATGTCTTATTATTATTGATGCTATCTAGTCCTAGGGATATTTATTACCCGAAATGTAGTTGTTTACTTAGTTATAGTAGCCATAGAATAGTCCTAGTAAATGTCAAGAATAGTAGTACTTAGTCAGTTAGCAGAATTAAGTGAACCAGTCCAGTACAGTCAGTCAACACGATCAGTATTAGTTTAGTCAAGCCTAGTACAATCTAGTAATCATTTAAGTGTCCATTTAGTTGGGCGTAGGATTTAGCTTCGAGCGAACCCAGGGATGGGGGCATTCCTGCCAGCAGAGGGTTTGACCCTTAATAGCTGTCCCTGCGTTATAGAACTACGTAGACAGCGTAGGGTAAGTCGTCCTTCTGCTAGATTAGGGTTGATGCAATCATATATACACATTTTATGAGTCTTCACGTTAAATTAGGATTGGCTCAGCTTTGTTAGTATCCCGTGGCAAAGTGCTAACGCCCTTCCAACTGGGGCATAGGTTGTATCCCAAATCAGTCTATATCTGGGTATGTCGGTTAGATAAACACTCTCACAGTTACAGTTTTAGTCCCAGTATTCAGTAAAGAACTCAGACAGTTCTATAGAACAATGGCTATCAGCTATGAATTATGTAGCCATCAAAATTAAGTATTTAGTTTCAGTATAAATCTTAGATACATGATGGAAAATTACATGCACAGTATCTCATGATCAGTATATTCAGCAGTTACAGTTTTACATGCGTAGTATCACTTGTTTAGTATGTTCATCAGTTACAATTTTGCATGTATACTCTTTTAGTTACTTCATGATGTTCTTTCATTCAATTATCATCTCATGCATACAAACCCATGTGCCATCCGCCTACCCCACTTAGCATACTAGTATATTCCATGTGCTGACACATATTCTTTCTTTGTGCTATGATGTCTCATATCATAGGTTCGGACGCTCAGGTTCTTGACCGTACTTAGCAGCTCAGGATATCAGCAGCAGATGTAGTGATGAGTCCTTATATTTCAAGGACAGAGTTATTTATATCATTATTTCAGCAGTTCAGTAGTAAGTTCATTCGGGTTTAGTTGGGGACTTACGCCATCAACTCCATATTCAGACAGTTAGAGGCTTTCAGACTAGCTCAGTCAGTTCTTTAGTTTTCCAGATGTTGTTATCAGTTATACTCAGTATTACCATCAGTATTTAGTATCTTATTTTCAGTTTATGAACCTTATGACATTTTCTGATTATTTTCGCATATGCTTTCAGTATTACTATACAGTGCTTACAGCAGGTACCAATCATGGGTTAACTTGTGATCCTTTGGGTTCGTAAGCACCGTGTGAAGTCCGGAGTACATACTCGGGGCGTTACAACTTTGAACTTATGTAATAGCCAAAAATAATAAATTAAGTTATTATCTAACTTGATTCGGTTGCATGTCTAGATTGGTGGATGCTTAATTTTCTAACTTGTCAACTTCTTCACTATTTTTTGTTAACATAATAAAATTTAACGTGTGTGTGTATATATATATATATATATTCTTTGTTTTCATTCAAGTCATTCTTTAGTGTCAAAATTATTGCTCTGATAAATATTATTTTCATTAAAACTGAAGTTTTGTGATCACTATTGTATTATTTTGTGGTAGTTTACAAGTCGTAGATGAATGTCGGTCGACTTTGAAAATTTTTTAAGGTAAAGGTTATGTTTAATTGCATTGTTTTTATATCTCTGTTTTGAGATTTTTTTTTTGTGTAAAGAAAAAATTTAGTTGTATTATTTTAATAGCTCTATTGTCGTATTATTTTGTTATAGTTTACAGGTGGTAGATGAGTATCAGATGACTTTGAGAAAATTTTTGTGTAAAGGTTAGATTTAATTCTATTGTTTTGATGTCTATATCACCGTATTATTTGTTGCAGTTTACAGGTGGTAGATGAATGACGATCGGCTTTGAGAGATTTTCATGGTAAAGGTTAGGTTTAATTAAATAAATTCTCTAAAAGATGTTGAATTTAATTATTGTATTCATCTTATATAAACAAATATCCTATTTAGTGTAACATTTGAACTCAATAAAGTGAGGTACACGCACGAGGTGCGTATACCTAAACTAGTATATATATATATATATATATAATATTATTCATATAATTTAAGTCAAAATATAAACAATCTCCTTAATTAATTTAAGGAAAATGAATCAAAAGGCAAATTGTTAAGCTACGAAATAAGGAAAGTTAAAAGACTAACGTACCCTCTTTTTTTATTTTATTTTTTTTCGTCATTCCCTTTTTACGTTTTTATCCATTTGCATTCCTCCTTGTTGATCAAATAATCTCTTTCCTTTGCAAAATTCTACTTACCATTTCTATTTCAACTTGATTTTCAAAATCTTCCTCCTCCTTTTATATTTTCCTTTATCATTCCAACACTTCCATATATATCTTACAAATTTATTTTAGATAGTATTATATAAATAAATCCTTCAAAAAAGAGAAGAAGAAAAAGAGAAGAATATAATCTCATAAACTCTTTTGTTTAGAATATTGTATATACAATTTTAGACGAAAGAAAATGTTAAATACACTCTCCTTCACCATTCCGTCAAACTCATCTCTAACTTCCTCATTAAATCTGTTATTATCAACATCTTTATTTTATCCTTGCATTAATCTATATACTTTGATGCAACAAACTCTTTAGGCGGACTTTTGAAGAGGCTCTCATGTTCATTATTAAAGGTGGTCTTCCAGAAGCAACCTCTTTATTCTTCTAGATCCTCTGAAGTTTTTGTTGTTGTTGCAAACTTTTGAAAAGAACTATTTGCTTGATACGAAATGCTATTGATGTTGTATCTATAGGTTTGAAGTTTTATGTTTTTTTATGTAATTGCGCAAGACGTGGGCATTAAGAAGGTGCTAGTGAATTGATATTCATCAGTGCAGAATGAACGTGGGTGTTATGCAATAAATAATACTCTTAATAAGGAAATAAATGATAGTCTTAATGCTAATGAATGAAATAATTATGGTATATATAATTTTTTTAATTGTTTATGTAGACATTATACAAGGGAAAAAAATAAAAAAAATTGAGATATAGATATGAATTTGTGGATTTATATTGATATGAATTTATTGTTTTTTTTTTTTAAAAAGAAAAAAAAATATTTAAGGAAATGGTATATAACATTGATCACGAAATTAGGAGAAGAAAAAATATGCAATGTAAATCAAGAAATTGAGAAAGTTTTAGAAAAGAAATTAATAGCATTGATGACGAAAGGAATTAAATTTGGCTACCTTTAATATTCTATAAGATATTTAATGTCATTGATTGATAGTATTTTATTAATTTATAAATGAATTAAAAAAAAAACTCAAAAAAATCACAAAAAAGATAAATAGCATTCCTAGATTCTTAGGCATGCCACATCAGTAATAACCCCTAATGTCTCCTTTATATATACTAGATCACGGGCCCAACGCTTACACTCGTACTTGGTTAATTATTTGTAAAAATAACATAAATTCCAACCTTATTATAATTATTTACACTCTCTCCCACTTCCTTAATTACTTTACTCTCTCTCCCAATTCATATACATAACAAGACCGACATATACATAAAAAAGCCAATTCATATACATAACAAGTATGACAAGGTCGACATATAATAACAAGACGATTCATATAGATAACAGAGCTGACATATACATAAAAAGCTATATATATATATATATATATATATATTTAGAGAAAAATGAAATTTTTGTAATATGTTTGGAGAGATGAGATTTTTTGTAAAAAGTGAAACTTAAATTGTGGGTTTATGTAATTTTTAGTAATTATTTCTATATGGAATAGTTATCTGGTGATAAAAGTCATTATCACAATAGCAGAAAACAATCTAATACATATAGCAATTTTGTATTTTATAGTTGGACATTAAAATAACTTCATTATGTATTATCCAAGTATATCAACCACTGTGATACCAAGTTAATGTACTCGCAACATCGTCTTTTTAAGAATGTGTTGTCAATCTGTCGATCTGATATGTAAGATTAACCCATGAACTGTCTGCTACTATAAAGTGATATACTGTGTATGGAATTGCAAATTTTTATATAGGCAGGCAACAGAGAAATGAACTGACATAAAAAATCAACTTCTTCTTTGGATGAAAGACTTCCTAACCAATGCTACAGAGTAAGTAATCTTGGCAACAAACTTCTCCAACCTTGAAAGTTCTTTTATGTATGATTTCCTCACATCGATGAATAACATAGAACTCATTTTGTGAGCAGCAAATAGGAACATAAAGTTAAGATTTGACAACAAGGAGCTGATCAAATGGCACTCTCCACCTCCAACCATTATAAGGTTGTGAGTTCAAATCACCAAATGAGCAAAACTCCCAAGGAGAATTAATAAAAATAAAAAATTAAGGCTCAAATTTTTCAAAATTAAGGAAACCATAATATATTCTTCAAGCATAACAGTACAAAGTTTATTATGGTTAGGTAAATCATGTAAGGTCTAACGTTCGTTTGAGATTTAAGTGCAAAAAGTGAAAAATTATGATAAAGTGAATATGAATTGTTTAGAGTCATTCCTTGATTGTGCCATAAGACCTATTTCTTTCAACAAATTCACAATAGGATCAGATTATTTGTAATCTTGTCGACACTATGAAGCCCAATCTCCTACTTAGATGGAAAGAGTGAATTTTCATAGTTGCTAGAATAATTATCTTAGTGAGAGATAAAATGTAAATCAGAATAGATAGTAAACCTCAATCAACTCTACACTAATATAGTTTAGAGTTTAGGAAAACTATCAAAGAAAGTAAACACCCAAGTCCCCAACATGGTTAGTAAACTGCTAAATGTCTAAAATACGTCACAAGACACCCAGTTCAAGGACTTCTCAGAGAAGCAACTAAATTTATCAACTTGGGGTTAGGCCTAAATTAGCACACAGGTTGAATTGTAAGCCATAGTTGTGCAAGCTCCATACCTAGGAGAGTGAGCTAATATACAAGAAGTTCACAAGACTCAAAAAGTGTAAATAATTCTAGGGTCAAGTTAGAAAGTAATTTACATCAATGAATTTGAATTTTAAATAGTAACCTTTATTCTTTAGCATCTCCATGTTAGGATTTTGCAACTGCTTATTAAAATAAGGCTTGTATAAAAATAAATTAATTATGTTTACATAATAGTTGGTCATTTTCTAGAAAGTGTTTACCCAATACGGTAACCATTGTTAAGAAACTGATGTAGTAAGAAATTCTAAGTTCATAATAAAATCTAAAGAAAACAAGTTCTTACATGTGAAACAGTGCTCCTATTGAAAATTACATGTACATGAAAATAAATGTCGTAAATTCCAAGTAATATAGGGGCTAAAAAGAAAGAGAATCTTAATTACATCCGGATTAGTGCACACTCTACTTTTGATGTCAGGCAGGAGAATGAAGATACATTTAACCAATTCATGCATCGTGTGGCGTGCTATTTTCTGTAGAAGTTCACTTTTAGCACTTACTTAATGAACCAATCGGAAGTTAGTGTTTACTATGTTGCATACATGATGGTTGGTCAAATTCTTTGATGCTTCCCTTTTCATACAAGCTAAAATAACTCGAGGTATCTTCATCAGCACCACTTTCTATGAGGTAGGATCAGTTACTTCAAAGCAACAACTTCTTACAACGTTAACTATCTGGTGCAAAGCTTTATCCATATTCATGTCAGCTGCTTAAATTATTCCTAGGGTCAAGAACTTATAAGCAGATGGCAATGCAATACCAGTTATTCATGCACTAGTCTCATCAGATTGGATCATATCCAAAAAGGGCTGAAGGTATAAAAGTGGTTCAACACTGTTCCATTTGCGCCGCCATGAGAATATTTTTTTTCATTAATTCCTTGAAATATTGAATGAGAGAATACTCTAGTTGATCATCTTCAGCAGCATAACAAAATCCACAACTAATATTTCTCCTCATCACAAATAAAACAACACCTATTTCTGAATTCACCATATATTCTAAGGCACATATGGAAGGCTTTATAGAATGACGCTTAGGATTTGAAATTGGAGTATTGACTTCACTCTGCTGATTAAGGTACCCCATCAGTTTAACTTATGATTCAGTTCACTTCAATTGAAAATGACTAAAAAATAACTATGAATCAGGGATCTTTTTGGCCGAACCATTCCCCCTGAGCAGCAATAAGTTGTTTGATGTGATATAAGTAACGCAATGAAGTGCAATAAAAAAGAATGAAAGACACACTTTGTATCTTTTCTATGATGATACACGTGGATACTAAACTAAGACTTAAAGGTCAAAAAACTGGCAGGCTCATAGCAGAACTAATATAAAATTAACGTAAAGACATCATCAAGAAAGAAACTTCAGAAAATAGTTTATTTGTTATACCAAAGATAGTTACTTCTTCACAGATTATGACGCATGTAACAAGACTATATACACAGATATATCCAGGATTATATCTTTCAAAAAGTGACCGAAGTCTATACATGAGAAGCAGCTTTCCTAGTTTGAGTATCTACAATTCTGGCAAAATAGTCAAATTTTGAATCTCCAAAATTGTGAAAATATTGTGTTATGCTGAACTTAGAGCAATTCAATATTTCCTTGTGAAAACTCCTAACTCAACGAAAAATGCATAACTAAATATTTTTGTCAATGTTGGATTACGCTTACTTATGGCATTTGCTAAAAAGAAGTGAGAAGATAGAAATAAATTATTAACATCCCTTATCATCAATGCATATTTCTTTTCCTTGGATTCTCAAAGAGAGATCTCAACTGCACGATCCTTATCCTTATTCATCTAATGGATCCTGCATACAACAATTTAAATATGTCAATCATCTGTCAACTGGAATTTTCAAAATCTTAAGCTTTTTTCTTTAGTGCATTTAATTGCAAGCTTCTCTTTAAGATCCTAAACAACTGTAGATCCTAAATCATATTTGATATCTCGATACCTAAAATACAACAGGCGATGGATCATATCTGACGTAGCTTAATTGAACAATTCATTCAGGCTGACTTCCAAATGCAATATAAGACTCACTTAACATTTTCTGATAAGTTGTGAATAAGAATGTTATCAATCTGGATATTTCAGTCATAAGAAAGATATAAGAGGTGTTGATTATCTTTCAACCTTAAATATTAAAAAGAAATTACATGATGCACTAAGTCATCAAAACACCGTTCTTTATGTTCCTCTATTGTTTCAGGAAGTTCACTCATCAATTTCAGTTCAGTATATCACTATCACAATGCCACTCATCCTTATACATATAGAAATTTTGTATTTTATAGTTAGACATTAAAATAACTTCATTATGTATTATCCAAGTATATCAACCATTGTGATACAAAGTTAATGTACTCGCTACGTCTTCTTTTTAGAGTGTTGTCAATCTGTCGATCTGATGTGTAATGTTAACCCATGAACTGTCTGCTACTATAAACTGATATACTTAATGTTAACCCATGAACTATCTGCTACTATAAATTGATATACTGTGTATGAAATTGTAAATTTTTATATAAGAAGGCAACAGAGAAATGAACCGACATAAAAAATTAACTACTTCTTTGGATAAAAGACTTTCTGACCAATGCTACAGAGTAAGTAATCTTGGCAACAATATTCTCCAACCTTGGAAGTTCTCTTATGTATGATTTTCTCACATCGATGAATAACATAGAACTTATTTCGTGATCAGAAAATAGGATCATAAAATTAAGATTTGACAACAAGGGGTTTTGTAAGTGGCACCCTCCATCTCCAACCATTATAAATTTGTGAGTTCGAATCACCAAATGAGCGAAACTCCTAAAGAGAGTTAGTAAAAAAAAGTTAAGGCTCAAATTTTCCAAAATTAAGGAAACCATAATATATTCTTCAAGCATAACAGTACAAATTTTATTTTGGTTAGGTAAATCATGTAAGGTGTAACGTTCGTTTGGGCTTTAAGTGCAAAATATGAATAAAGTATGGACTTTCAAAAAAAAAGAGCAAAGGAAGAAGACAAATATATATATATATGTATGTATGTATGTATGTATATGTTTATAAGCATGAATGACTAATATATGAACAAAGAAACTGAAAAAAATTATGATAAAGTGAATATGAATTGTTTAGAGTCATTCCTTGATTGTGCCATAAGACCTGTTTCTTACAACAAATTCACAGTAAGATCAGATTATTTATAATCTTGTCGACACTATGAAGCCCAATCTTCTACTTAGATGGAAAGAGTGAATTTCTATAGTTGCTAGAATAATTATCTTAGTGAGAGATAAAAAGTAATTCAGAATAGAAAGTTAACCTCAATCAACCCTACACTGATATAGTTTAGAGTTCAGGAAAACTATCAAAAAAAGTAAACACCCAAGTCCCCAACATGGTTAGTAAACTGCTAAATGTCTAAAATGTGTCACAAGTGACCCAGTTCAAGGATTGACTTCTCAGAGAAGCAACTAAAATTATCAGCTTGTGGTTAGGCCTAAATTAGCACACGAGCTGAATTGTAGGTGTGCAAGCTCCATATCTAGGAGAGTGAGCTAATATACAGAAAGTTCACAAGACATAAAAAGTGTAAATCATTCTAGGGTCAAGTTAGAGAGAAATTTACATCAATGACATTGAATTTTAAAGAGTAACCTTTATTCCTTAGCATCTCCATGTTAGGATATTGTAATTGCTTATTAAAATAAGGCTTGTATAAAAATAGATTAATTATGTTTACATAATAGTTGGTCATTTTCTAGAAAGTGTTTACCCAATACAGTAATCTCTGTTAAGAAACTGATGTAGTAAGAAATTCTAAGTTTATAATAAAATCTAAAGAAAACAAGCTCTAACATATGAAACAGTGCTCCTATTGAAAATTACATATACATGAAAATAAATGTCATAAACTCCAAGTAATATAGGAGCCAAAAAACAAGAGAATCTTAATTACATCTGGATCAACACACACTCTACTTTCAATGCCAGGCAGGAGAATGAAGATACATCTAACCAATTCATGCATTGTGTGGCGTGCTATTCTCTGCAGAAGTTCACTTTTAGCACTTACTTGATGAACCAATTGGAAGTAAGTGTTTACTATGTTGCATAGATGATGGTTGGTCAAATTCTTTGATGCTTTACTTTTCATAAAAGCTAAAATAAATTGAAGTAACTTCATCAACACCACATCCTATGAGGCGGGATTCGTCTCTTCAAAGCAACAGCTTATTACAGCGTCAACTATTTGATGCAAAGATTTGTCCATATTCATGTCAGCTGCTTAAATTATTCCTAGGGTTAAGAACTTTTAAGAAGGTGAAAATGCAATACCAGTTATTGGTGCAATAGTCTCATCAGATTGGATCATATCCAAGAAGGGCTGAAGGTATAAAAGTGGATCAATACTATTCCATTTGCACCGCCATGGGAATATCTTTTTCCTCAATTCCTTGAAAGATTCAATGAGAGAATACCCTAGTTGATCATCTTCAGCATCATAATGAAATCCACAAGTAATATTTCTCCTCATCACAAATAAAGCAACACCAATTTCTGAATTCACTATATATTCTAAGGCACATCTGGAAGGCTATATAGAATGACGCTTGGGTTTTGAAATTAGATTATTGACTTCATTCTGCTGATTAAGGCACCCCATCAGTTTAACTTATGATTCAGTTCACTTCAATTGGAAATGATTAAAAAATAACTATGAATCAGGCATCTTCTTGGCTAAACCGTTCCCCCTGAGTAGTAATAAGTTCTTTGATGTGATATAAGTAACGTAATGAAGTGCAATAGAAAATAAAAACACATTTTGTATCTCGTCTATGATGATATTTGTGGATACAAAACTAAGACTTAAAGGTAAAAAAATTGACCGGTTCATAGAATAAGTATATGAAATCAACGTCAAGACATCATCAAGAAAGAAACTTCAGAAAATAGTTTATTTGTTCCAAAGATAGTTACTTCTTCACAGAATATAGAGCATGTAACAGGACTATATACACAGATATATCCAAGATTATATATTTCAAAAAGTGACCGAGATCTACACATGAGAAGCAACTTTCCTAGTTTGAGTATTTACAGTTCTGGCAAAATAATCAAATTTGGATTCTCCAAAATTGTAAAAATATTGCGTTATGCTGAACTTAGAGCAGTTCAATATTTTCTTGTGAAAACTCCTAACTCAACAAAAAATGCATAATTAAATATTTTTGTCAATGTTGGATTACACTTACTTATGACATTTGCTAAAAAGAAGTGAGAAGATAGAAACAAATTATTAACATCCCTTATCATCAATGCATATTTCTTTTTCTTTGATTCTCAAAGAGAGATATTAACTGCATGATCCTTATCCTTATTCATCTAATGGATCCTACATTCAATAATTTAAATATGTTAATCATCTGTCAACATGAATTTTCAAAATTTTAGGCCTTTTTCTTTAGTGCATTTAATTGCAGGCTTCTCGTTAAGAGCCTAAACAACTGTAGATCCAAAATCATATATGATATCTTGATACCTAAAGAACAACAGGCGATGGATCATATCTGATGTAGCTTAATTGAACAATTCATTTAGGCTAACTTCTAAATGCAATATAAGACTCACCTAAATTCCTGAGAAGCTGTGAATAAGAATGTTATCAATTTGAATATTTCAGCCACAAGAAACATATAAGAGGTGTTGATTATCCTTCAACATGAAAGATTAAAAAGAAATTACATAACGCAGTAAGTCATCAAAGCCCCATTCTTTATGTTCCTCCATTGTTTCAGGAAGTTGACTCATCAATTTTAGTTCAATATATCACTATCACAACATCACTCATCCCTATATGTTACTGTTGATGCTAACCAAGGTGAACTACAATAGAAAAATAACTTGCAGGGTGATGACTATAGAATGAGAGACCTGTTATTATGCATGTTAAGTTATTTTGTTGATATTCTATCATCATAGGTGCTATTATCCCTGGAAATGAATTGAGTTGCTTATTTCTTCATCACTTATCATACAAGGATATAGCAACCATTTCGACTAATACTGCCTATTTCTTATTTTTGAATTTATCGTGTTTTGATCTAATTTATTTTTAACTATATTTACATGGTTTAGGACCACCACATCAAAGAAAAAGTTCAACAAAACTTTCAAGCATAATATCTCACAACTATCGAGTTTTCTTTTTCGTTTCTTTTTATATTTATTAAAAGAGTGTGAGTTGGCTTTAATAGTAAAAGAAGTAGTGCACTACATTTAACATAATACTTAAGTTGGACATTTTTAATTGGCTTAAATATATATGCATTAATTTAGTTTTTATTGTGTTTATATCACATCAATAAATGTATCTCTTACATTAACTTGTATCACTTAAAAGGGTATCCCTATGCACTAAAGCTACCGCTATGCGCGGTGTATGGGGAAGGGCCCATCACAAGGGTGTATTGTGCGCAGCCTTACATTGCATTTTTGCCAGAGGCTGTTTCCAAGGCTTGAACCTGTGACCTCCTGGTCATATGGAAGCAACTTTACCAGTTACTCCAAGGCTCCCCTTCAACTTGTCTCACTTCATATGGTTAAATAATTTCATTCTATATCCTATATTGTCTCTGAGTAGTTAAGAAGTTTCTGAATTTTATGATCGACACTTCTTATTTTCCATAAGTTTCACAATTTTCTACGTGAATAAAGTATTTTGATTTAGTAAAAATAGCTATTCTCATATTCAAGATCAACTATTCATCTAATCCATAGTTATAATTGTAACTGTCAGATATAATCACTACCGAAAATTCGTTATTTTTTGATAGCTCATGTAGTCGGAATGTAGTAAAAAAATAAGGCATTTTCGACAACATTCTGACTATTTAGAGTTAGTTGGAAAAAAGCTTGTCGGAAAAATATTTTCGACTACTTCTGTTGGAAATTTTCGACTACTGCACTCGAAAAAATTAAATTAAGAATGATTCGGCAAAAATTATATTCAGACTATTGTAGTAAGAAGTTTAATAAAATAATTAAAAATAATTACTTAATAATTATAAATTTTCCGACTAATGTAGTCATAATATTTATTAATAATTATTTAAAAATATAAAATATTTTAACTACTTTGATCGAAATTTTAATAAATAATTATTTAATATATAAATTATTTTCGACCACTATTGTTGGAAGATTGACAAAAAAATATTTACTAAATAAAAATTTTCGACTACTTTAGTCAGAAGTTTAATAAATAATTATTTACTATATACATTATTTCCAACTACTGTTGTCGGAAATTTGATAAAAAATTATTTAATAAATAAATTACTCAATCATTTTAGTCAAAATATCCGCTTATGTTCAACTAGAATTTAAAAATTGCAAATAGAATTGAAATTTAAAAATTTAACCATCTTTGAAATATCCAAAATAAATAGCGAATCAAATAGTTTAAACATTTCAAGACAAGTGTAAACGTCACAATCCAAAACAAACACCAATTCTAATAGTTTAAGTCTAAATGTCAAAATCATAAACTAGAACCAACCACTACAATCTAATCATCTGATTCACCATCTTTCCCATCCACAAATACTTGAGACATATGCTTCTTGACTAACGCCTCAAACTTAGAAAAAATTGGCATCACTAATTGCACAGTGTTGCACAAACTCTTTAATTTTTTTCTCATCGCTTTCATTTCTTTCGCATTTTGCAAAATAAAAGCGGAGTTGGAAAATATTGGGAAAGAACTACTCGAGGATTGGTTAAGTCTAAGCCCATAAGTTTTACCCTTCTTTGGACCACCTACCACAGTTGTCCATATTCTAGTCATATCAGCAAGCAATGGTTGAACCATGGTACCACCCTCTGAAGCAAGTTAGGTTTGACACCAATCTTCAATGCTTTTTTGAAATCCTTCCTGAAAGAAAAATGATTGTCATTATGTAAACAAGCTAAGATGAATAATAAGACAATAATATATATAAAGTTTATTATCTTACATATGCATCCTTAGCACGTGGTTTAACCCAATCTTCTCTTGTACAGTCTGACTTTTTGTTCTTCTATGTCTCTTCAAAGGCCTTAGGAAGAGGTATATCTACTCTCCTATTTAAGAATTTCTGCAAAATTTTACCCATATATAGGTTAATGCTACTTTAAAAGTTCAGCTATTAAGGTCTTATCAACACCATCCACACTGTTTGGACTTAAAGAACAACGTGAAAAATTTATCCAGACTATGATCACTCTTTGTTTACACAGACTATAGATGGATCCTAGGTCATAGTCTTGGTATATGTGGATCATTTACTGGTGACAAGTAGCATCTTGACTTATATTCAAAGAGTAAGGAAAGACCTATAATCCAAATTCAAGATGAAGGACATAAGTGAGCTTAAATACTTTCTTGGAATAGAATTGATAGGACTTGTTGGTAGTAAACAAGCAGGGACACCTCTTGAGTTCAATCATAAGCTCACTTCTCATGAGTTGGACAAAGTAAAGAGACCATAAATAGTGACTTACCGAAAGCTAGCACCTGACCATTACCAGGAAAAATCTTTCCTTTGTGGTCCAAGTACTAAGCCAACATATTCATGCTCCTAGATAGTCTCAAATAGATGCAACACTAAGAGTAGTCAAATACATAATAGGGACTTAGTCTTTTCATGCCTGCTGATGTTAATATGAAACTAACAGCCTATTGCGATATAAACTAGGGCTCATTGTTGAGACAAGAAAGTTAGTTAATGGATATGTAGTCGAGCTTCGTGAAGCCACAGTTCTTTGGAAATCTAAGAAACCAGAAGTTCTCTGAAGCTGAGTTTAAGAGCATGCCAACACCTGTGGCTGACAACACTTAGCTAGCTGGCGTATTTAAGGAACTGGGAGTTGTGATACAGAAACCACTGATTCAAGAGAAGCTCATTCAGACACAATATATTGGCACAAAAGAACAGATGGCAGATATAGACTAAGAGTTTCGTGCAGACCTCAACAATACTGATTGGTTGGCAATGTAGATAGGAAAAAACTGGTTTCATCCATTAACTTGAGGGTGAGTGTAGAAGAATGTGGGGCCAAATGTTGTGTTACTTAATCTGTTTAACAATGTAATTAGGAAGTTAATAAGGGTAGTGTTAATTACATTTCTACTTTGTACTGTTTATTAAGTTTCACACCTCTTCTTCTTCTTTCTTCTCCCAAATTCATGTGGCTGAGCTCTTTAAAAAAATTCAAATTTTGGGCAAATGCTTAATGGGGTACTCATAAAATAAAATACAGACTTCTAGTTAGCTTAATTGGGAATCTTTATCAGCCAAAAGAAATAAGAAACTCGACTAATAAGCACTATGCATTATCAAAATTCAGACTTTATAGTTAAACGCTTAATAGGGTATTAATAAAAAATAAATTCAGACTTCCAGTTAGCTTAATTACAGCTACATAAGACATAAATTTGACAATAACAACAACAACAACATACAAAAAGTATCATGTGTAAATGGATAAAGGGGTTGGAAAATAATAGTACCTGTATTCGTTGGTGGGTAGAAAAACTCATCAATCCGCCGGTGTGCAGCGAAAGCCACCTATTTCAGAGGCTCAATTTGCCTTTACTCATTCCCTCTTTGCCTTATATTGAGGAGTGTCCCATAATATCAAGAACTGAGCCTACACTTCATCATTCACCCAACTAGGTTTTACTAATTTCCTTCGGGCCTCATAAAAGCATTCTTTGATCCATAAAGCTGCTTTCTATTGAAAAATGCACTCTATTTGATTACCATGACAATCACTCCATGAACACTTTTTCTACAAAATAGTTTAATATAAAGTCATAAAATGAGTTGATGGATACAATGGAAAATCTATCTTTAGGCAATGAGATTCATAGCTTATAAAATTTTTTATACCATAAGCTGTTTCCACTTGTCAATTCTAAATACGTATGGAATCTCTAACCAACTATTCCATGGCTCTTTGAAAAATAGTTTAATTGCTTCTATAACCATATGCCCTGCGACATATGCTGGAAGGAACTTGTAATAAATTTATATTAAACTATCATCTTAGCTTTTAAGAATTAAGGGAAAACTTAAGGGTTACTTACCTATCATAATAAGGGATAATTCGTAGCCTCCCAAACTTGTCATATTCTAATACCTTTTTAAATTTTAAATTCTGAGAAGCAGCTGCTGTAGCATTAGGCATTGTAGCATTATCAATGAATGGCGATGTTGGTGTGTTAGAACCTCCAACTCTTAATCCATAAAGGCTTGGTGTGGATGATGTCGAAGGCACAAATAAAAATATACCATGCAAACTATTTTGGGATGAAGAGGTGTGGAACTGGTCAGATGGTGGAGGCATGAGAAATACATTTGGTAGTGAAATAGTTAATCTAGGAGGGGGAGGAATATTTATAATAGCTGGTTGAAGAGTTGTGGTAACAGGTGGTGGTGGTGGTAGTGTATATATACCTGTAGGAAGATTATTATGTCCTTTCTTACTTTTCTTACATCATCCATTAACATTACCTTTTGATTTCGTTGATTTTCTTTACTAGCCACCTGAAAAAGAAGGAGCAACAAAATTTAAGAATATTTATGTTTGTTACAAGGTAGGCAGATATATACTTTAAACAATTAGGCTGGGAGTTCTTACCAAAACTTTAGATTATCATTTCTACCACCGGGTGTTTACCTGCATCATAAAGTATTTTGACATATATAGATGTGTAAAGTGAATCGGGAAAGAGCAAATAATTAGCTGAATCTTAACTGCACAGAGCTTCATTATCAGATTAGGTTCCTAAAACAACTTGATAATTCAACCAAAAGAAAAACTAATTTCAAACATTAGGTAGCATGCATGGATGTATGAGCTAGCCTGGTACACTGTAAGGTGGATGTATAAAAAGTTGTTAAATACTTCTGATTTTCATCGGTTGTACAAAAACATTTTTTCTCAATTACTACAACTTCACAAATTTCACTTATTTTAGAGGATCTTCAAGCATTCATTGGTTAGTGTGTGCTTTCTCGGGTGCTACTTAATAGAGATAGTCAGACTCTTAAGTTGAGAATGTTATAGGACATCTTAAGGTGTTTCTGTTAAGGGATTCCTAAGCTACGAATAAAATGCACCTAGACCTTAAATATTTGATCTTTTTATTTTAATGTCTGTTCTTTTCAGAAGTGTATTCATACCTAAAAGCACAGTACCAAGTCCAGTTTGAAATCCATTCAGGATTAAAAAAAAGAATGAACGTTTGAGGTCTAGGTGCATCTTATTCGGAGCTTAGGAATCCCTTAACATAAACACCTTAAGATGTGCTATAACATTCTCAACTTAAGAGTCTGACTATCACTATTAAGTAGCACCCGAGAAAGCACAAACTAACCAGTGGATGCTTGAAGATCCTCTAAAATGAGTGAAATCTGTGATATTGCAGTAACTGAGAGAAAATATTCTTGTACAACAGATGAAAATCGAAATCATTTAACAACTTTTTATACATCCACCTTACAGTGCACCAGGCTGGCTTTATACATCTATGCATGCTACCTAATGTTTGAAATTAGTTTTCTTTTGGTTGAATTATCAAGTTGTTTTAGGAACCTATTCTGATAATGAAGCATACATCTATGCATGCTACCTAATGTTTGAAATGAGAGAGATTCTTAGCTAGTGAAATTGGTTTGGGATTATTTTTGAAATCAGTTGTTCTATCGGTTTAATTATCAAGTTGTTTGAGGAACCTGTTCTGATAATAAAGATCTGTGTAGTTAGATTTAGCTAATTATTTTCTCTTTCCCAATTCACTTTACAGATCTATATATGTCAAAACACTTTATGATGTAGGCAAGCACCCGGTGGTAGAAAAGACAATCTAAAGTCTTGGTTAGAACTCCCAACCTAATTGTTCAAACTATATATCTGCCTACCTTGTAACAAACATGACTATTCTTAAATTTTGTTATTCTTTTTTTTTTTCAGGTGGCTAGTAAAGAAAATCAATGGCACCAAACGGTAATGTTAATGGATGAAGTAAGAAAAGTAAAAAAGGACCTGATAATCTTTCTATAGGTTAATATAAACTACCACCACCACCTATTACTACAACTCTTTAACCAGTTACTACAAATATTTCTCCCTTTCGTAGATCAATTATTTCACTACCAAATGCATTTTCATGCCTCCACCGCCTGACCAGTTCCACACCTCTTCGTCCCAAAATAGTCTGCATAGTAGCTCATCATCTTTGCCTTCGATATCATCCACTCCAAGGCTTTCTGAATTGGGAGTTGGAGGTTCTAACATACCAACATCACCATCCATTGATAGTGCTACAACGACTAATGCAACAACAACTACTTCTCAGAATTTATAATTTAAAGAGGTCTTAGAATATGGCTACGAATTGTCCCTTATTATGATGGGTAATTAACCCTTAAGTTTTTTCTTAATTTTTAAAAGCTAAACTGATGGTTTAATACAATTTTATTGCAGGTTCATTCTAGCATATGTCGCAGGGCATATGGTTATAGAAGCAATTAAACTATTTTTCAATGAGCCATGGAATAGTTGATTAGAGATTCCATATGAAATTAGAATTGACATGTGGAAACAGTTTATGGTATAAGAAGTTTTATAAGCTATGAATCTCATTGCCTAAGGATATTTTTTCCATTGTATCCATCAACTGATTTTATGACTTTATATTAAACTATTTTGTAGACAAAGTATTTAAGAAGTGATTGTCATGGTAATAAAATAGAGTGTATTTTTCGTTTAAAAGTAGCTCTACGGATCAGTGACACTTTTATGAGGCCTGGAGGAAATTGGTAAAATCTAGTTGGGTGAATGATGAAGCATGGGCTCAATTCTTGATATTATGGGACACTCTTGAATATAAGGCAGAGAGGGAACAAGAAAAATCAAATCGAGCCTCTGAAATGGGTGGCTCGCTGCACACCGGAGGTTCGATGAGTTTTTCTACCCACCAATGAAGACTGGTATTATTTTTGTCCAACTTTTTTATCCATTTGCATGTGATACTTTGTGTATGTTGTTCTTTTTATTGTCAAATTTGTGTCTTCTATAGCTGCAATTAAGCAAACTAGAAGTCTGAATTTAGTTTTTATTAATACCCTATTAAGCGTTTAACTATAAAGTCTGAATTTTGATAATGTATAGTGCTTATTAGTCGAGTTTCTTATTTATTTTGGCTAATAAAGATTCCTAATTAAGCTAACTAGAATTCTGTATTTTATTTTATGAGTACCCCATTAAGAATTTGCCTAAAATTTGAATTTTGTTAAAAAGCTGAGCCATATGAATCTGGGAGAAGAAAGAAGAAGAAGAGGTGTGAAACTGAATAGAACAGTACAAGTAGAAATATAATTAACACAATCCTCATTGCCTACCTAATTACATTGTTAAACAGATTAAGTAACACAAGATCTGGCCCCACATTCTTCTACACTCAACCTCAAGCTAATGGATGAAACCAGTTTTCTCATCTCTAGATTGACAACTAATTAGTATTATTGAGGTTTGCATGAAAATTTTAGTCTATATCTGCCATCATTTCTTTTGTGCCAATATGTTGTGTCTAAATGAGCTTCTCTTGAACCACTAGTTTCTATATCACAGCTCCCAATTTCTTAAATACACTAGCTAGACATGTTTAATGCCCCGAAAGTTTCCAAGATAAAATTTGTCCCTAAAAGTATCAAGCATGGGATCCTAGAGTGAATTATACTCAACTCCCTATGGAATTCCTAAAAGTTTAACTTTTCATTACGTAGGTGACTGAATAAGCTTTCCGTTGATATAAGATTCATTCAAAACAGACACCCGGTGAGGGAGTTATGGCTATTTTATGTGTTATTCATAAAACATCATCATTTAAGTGTTTAGCGCATCGCGGAGGATCCCAATTTCGCATTCATCAATTTCCAGTGAGACTCCGCGATCATGGCACGTCGCGGAGTGAGACAATTTCCCAATTGGCAATTTCCAGTGAGCCACCGCAATTGTGGCGCGTCGAGGTGGCCCATAAAATTGAGCACCAGTTATATTTTTACTCCATCTCATTAAGGGTAAAAATTGTACTTCTCCAAACCCTTATCATCTCTAACACGGGGTTTAATCCCAAGAACACCAAAGTAAGTTTATTATCATCAAAATCTCTCAAGAAACTCCATTAGGGTTTCAGACTAAAAATCCTCATAGCTCAAGTTTTAACCATGGGTTTTAGAAGATAATTGAAGATTTAGAATCCTCACATCGTAGGCTCTAAGACTCATCCATTTACTTTCTGAAATAGAGGTACATAGGGTTGTCCCAAATTTCAGGGGCATGATTTTTGAAAAGAATTTACACAAGACCTTACTATCTATACGTATATATATGTTTTTACAATTGGGGTTTTGTTTTGATATCAATAACACGTTTTGTGATATAGTTTTGAAAGAAATATTGAAATATCATGTGGTTGTTGGCTTGCATATATTTCAATTGTTGAATTGTGAACATGTGATCTGAATTTTGAAAAGGTGCGATGTATACGAATTGTGAATTCTTTAAATCCCCTATGATAATGTTTTATACCCCACACTATACTTGTTTTAAACCATCGAGAGCATGAGTTTTTGTAATTTACATGATATTACTCATAAATGATAATGTTTCTTAAAGCTATTACATGTTGAGAACCATGGTGCATGTGTTTGATGTGTGTGAACGTTTTTATATATGTGCATGTTGTAAATGGCATGAAAAGTTGGAGAATTGATGTGGTAATGTGATTTGTAAGTCAATGGTATGACAATACCATATAAATGTATGCCATGATAGAGTTAGAGATTGATTTAAGAGAGTTAGATGGTTACCCGAAGAAAGTACGAGTTGAAAGACTCTATGCTAGAAACCGTGATTTGCCGACACGGGATTATGGTACCATGCTTTGTGATATTGTGTAGCTTGATTCATGTTGTCCCAAATTGGGACTATGGTTAGGTGCCCTGCTTTGTGATCTTTTCCACTACCATGACATGTTGACTTGATTAGGGATTTTGGCACCCTGCTGTGTGATCTTGCATGTCCCCCTTATAAATACTCCAATCCTTGCGGCAAACTTGGATTGGGGGGTTGGCCGCCGAGTCAAGGGCGGATTTCATATAGCCCATTGAATTATAAATTGTAGGGATTAACATCTAGGTAAGAAGTAAGACAAAGAGTGAGTCATGGTTTTAAAGAAATGTTTCAAAGTCTTTAAAATGCCCATGTGATTTCTTACTATATGATATGTTTCTGAACTGTTTTAAATTGCTCTTATATATGTTGATTATAAATGACTATTTTGGAATAGCTTTGCATACCAGTACATCTGTATTGACCCCCCTCCCCCTCCAATATCTCAGGTTCTGAGGCACAGTCTAGGGATCAGTAGATAATTCAAACAATAGAAGAGATTATGCAGCGATGAACCTTCTATATTTTGGAAGGCCCAATGTCTTACAGATATTCATCATTCTATAGTTTTGGTATACTGGGGGCCTTGTCCCAGACTTCAGATATATTGTTTTAAGATTTAGTAGAGATTTTGTAGACTGAGTCAGATGTTATTTAGATATTGTTGGAGTTTTCCTTCATTGTTAAACTAATTTCAGAGTATGACCATGTTTCCATATTTGATTTATAATTCCGCATTTTTCTTTTATTATATGAATGTTGTGCATGATTACCAGATAGATTAGCACATCCGAGCCTTCATGGGTCGGATGTCCGTCATGGCCAGCCCCTAGTTTGGGTCGTGACAAACTTGGTATCTGAGCATGGTTCATGGTCCCAGGGTGTCTGCGAAATTGCGTCGGGTAGAGTCTTATTTATGGCTGTGTAGCGCGCCACACTTATAAGCAGGAAGCTACTAGGAGTTTTGGAAAGTGTTTCCCCTCTTTGTGATTTAGTTCATGCTTTAGAGTCTGAATTAGAACTGTACCCTAATCAGTGATCCATTGTATTTCAAAAAATAGTCATGCCTCCTCGTCGTTCTAGCAACCAGGATACTCAGGATGATGAAGTCCGCCCCACTTATGGCATGTGGATCCGTAACAGAGCCCACACCCTAGAACCTGGTCCTACTCTAGGAGTACCTCCAGTCCCGACCAGTCCCTCTCAAACTCTGAGGACAAATGTTAACCGTCCCCTGTCTTCTCAAAGGGACATATCAAATGCAGAATTCAGGCAATCCATTCACATGCTTTCACAACTGGTAGCTATACAGACTTAGAGGTCAAAAGATACTGGGTGGGTCTGCATCGGTCACTTCTGAGGCCACTAGGGTGGGCCAGTTCATGAGAATGAACCCACCCATATTTTCTGCCACTAAAGTAAAAAAGGACCCCCAGGAGTTCATAGATGAAATGGGAAAGATTTTCAAAGTTATGCATGTGGTTCAGGTGGAAGGGGTTGAGTTATCAGCGTACCAAATTAAGGATGTAGCGAACCAATGGTACAACAAGTGGGAGGATGCAAAAAAGGAAGAGTGCTGAGCCCACAGTTTGGGACGAGTTCGTGGGAGCTTTTCTTGACCGATTCTTTCCTCTAGAGTTGAGAGAAGCCAAAGAAGAGGAATTCATGAATCTTAAACAAGGGAATATGAGTGTCCATGAGTACACTTTGAAGTTTAATCAACTGGCTCGTTATGCACCAGAAATGACAGGAAATATGAGGTCCCAAATGAGGAAATTTGCATCCGGCCTTTCCGATGATCTAGCACTTGAATGTCAAGCGGCGATGCTAACTAGATAGGTAGACTTTGCTAGACTGTTAGTCCACATGCAACAGGTAGAAGAGAAGAAAAAGAAAATATCTGAATATAGAGAGAAAAACAGGCAGGCAAAGAGAGCTAGAACAGTAGATCAGAACCACAGTCAGCCACAGAGCGGTAACTGGGGCAGTAAATGGCAAAAAAAAAAGTTTTGGGGCAAGACGCAGTCTGCAGCTAGCGCTCCAGTACCCAGACCCCCATTTGATAGGTGATCTCAAAGTTTTTAGACTAGTCAGGGACCCAGAGCTCAGGATTCTCAGTCGCAGGGCAGTGTGGCGCAGCCCGCCAGATCTTTTCCCCCTTGTAAAACCTATGGGAAAAATCATCCTGGAAAGTGTTACTTCGAGAGAAGAAATTGTTATTCTTGCAGTCATGTGGGACACCTTCAGAGAGATTTCTCTGATACAGGAGGTAATGTTGGGGGAGCCAAGTCACAGGCAAATTTTTCTACACCAAACCTCAGAAGGGAGCTACTTCGGCTGCCGGGAGTGGTCGCAACTGGCTATATTGTTTGACCAACCGCCAGGAGGCAGAGGCCTCTCCAAATATGGTCACCGATATGTTAATTTTTTTTCTCGTGATGTATATGTGTTGCTTGATCCTGGGTCTATCTAATCTTATTTGACCCCATATGTGGCTGTTGGTTTTGGGTTTGAGCACGAAGTCATTACCGATCCTTTCTCTATTTCCATTCTAGTGGGTGATTCTGTTGTGGTTAGGAAGATATATAAAAATTGTGTAGTGACTATTCTTAGCTGGGATACTGTGGCAGATCTCATAGAGCTTGATATGGTTGAGTTTGATGCTATCCTAGGGATGGACTGGCTCCATTTGTGTTATGCTATACTAGACTGTAGAACCTGGAAGGTTACCTTTTCTTTTTCAAATGAGCCAGTAATAGAGTGGGAATGGTACTCTTTAGCACCTAGGGGGCACTTCATATCTTATCCCAGGGCTCGTAAATTCATTTCCAAAGGTTGCTTGTATCATCTTATTCGAGTTAAAGATTCTAACATTGAAAGTCTTTCTCTTCAGCCTGTTCCTATAGTGAATGAATTCCCAAAAGTTTTTCTAGATAATCTCTCACGAACTCCTTATGAAATTCTTTAAATTTTAACTTTTCATTACTTAGGTGATTGAATAAGCTTTCCGTTGATATAAGATTCGTCCAAAACGGACACCCAGTGAGAGAGTTATGGCTATTTTATGTACTAGTCGTAAAACATCGTCATTCAGGTGTTTAGCGCATCGTGGAGGATCCCAATTTTGCATTCGTCAATTTTCAGTGAGACTCCGCGATCGTGGCGCATCGCGAAGTGAGACAATTTCCCAATTGGCAATTTCCAGTGAGCCACCGCGATTGTGGCGCATCGCGGTGGCCCATAAAATCGGGCACCAGTTATATTTTTACTCCGTCTTATTAAGGGTAAAAATGGTACTTCTCCAACCCCTTATTTTCTCTAACATGGGGTTTAATCCCAAGAATACCAAAGTAAGTTTATTTTTATCAAAGTCTCTCAAGAAACTCCATTAGGGTTTCAAACTAAAAATCCTCATAGCTCAAGATTTAACTGTGGGTTTTAGAAGATAATTGGAGATTTGGAATGCTCGTATCGTAGGCTCCAAGAATCATCCATTTACTTTTTGAAATAGAGGAACGTGGGGTTGTCCCAAATTTCAAGGGAATGATTTTTGAAAAGAATTTACACAAGACCTTACTATCTATATGTATACATATGTTTTTACAATTGGGGTTTTGTTTTAATATCAATAACATGTTTTGTGATATGGTTTTGAAAGAAATATTGAAATATCATGGGGCTATTGGCTTGCATATATTTCAATTGTTGAATTGTGAATATGTGATCTGAATTTTGAAAAAGTGCGATGTATATGAATTGTGAATTCATTAAATCCCCATGATAATGTTTTATACCCCACACTATACTTGTGTTAAACCATTGAGAGCATGCGTTTTTTCAATTGACATGATATTACTCAAATGATAAAGTTTCTTGAAACTATTACGTGTTGAGAACTATGGTGCATGTGTTTGATGTGTGTGAAAGTTTTATAAATGTGCATGTTGTAAATGGCATGAAAAGTTGGAGAATTGATGTGGTACTATGACTTGCAAGTCAATGGTATGAAGATATCATATAAATGTATTCCATGAAAGAGTTAGAGTTTGATTTAAGAGAGTTGGATGGTTACCCGAAGAAAGTACGAGTTGAAAGACTCTATGCTAGAAACCGTGATTTGCCGACACGGGATTATGGTACCATACTTTCTGATCTTGTGTACCTTGATTTATGTCGTCCCAAATTAGGACTGTGGTTAGGTGCCCTGCTTTGTGATCTTGTGCACTACCATGACATATTGACTTGATTATGGATTTTGGCACCCTGCTGTGTGATCTTGCGTGTCCCCCTTATAGATACTCCAATCCTTGCGAAAAACTTAGATTAGGGGCTTGTACGCCGAGTCAAGGATGGATTCCATATAGCCCGTGGAATTACAGATTGTAGGGATTACCATCTAGCTAAGAAGTAAGACAAAGAGTGAGTCATGGTTTCAAAGAAATATTTCAAAGTCTTTAAAATGCCCATATGATTTCTTACTATATGATATGTTTATGAACTGTTTTAAATTACTCTCATATATGTTGATTATAAATGAGTATTTGGAATAGCTCTGCGTACCAGTATATCTGTATTGACTCCCCCCCTTCAATCTCTCAAGTTCTGAGGCAGAATCTAGAGGTCATGATAAGCAGTAGATAATTCAGACAATAGAAGAAATTATGCAGTGGTGAGCCTTCTATATTCTGAAAGGCCTAATGTCTTACATATATTCATTATTCTACAGTTTTGGTCTACTGGGGGCCTTGTCCCAGACTTCAGATAATATTGTTTTGAGATTTAGTAGAGATTTCATAGACTGGTCAGATGTTATTTAGATATTGTTGGAGTTTTCCTTCATTGTTAAACTAATTTCAGAGTATGACCATGTTTCCGGATTCAATTTATAATTTCGCATTTTCCTTTTATTTTATGAATGTTGTGCACAATTACCAGATAGAGTGGGACATCCGGGCCTTCAATGGTCGGATATCCGTCACAGCCAGGCCCTAGTTTGGGTCGTGACACCAAGTGTTCTCAGCCATAATTATTGGCATGCTCTTAAACTCAGCCTTAGAGAACTTCTAGTTTCTTAGATTTCCATGGAACTGTGGCTTCACGAAGCTCGACTACATATCCAGTAACTAACTTTCTTGTCTCAATAATGAGCCCTAGTTTGTATCGCAATAAGCTGTTAGTTTCAGATTAACATCAGCAGGCATGAAAATACCAAGTTCCCGTTATGTATCTGACTACTGTTAGTGTTGCAATTGTTTGAGTCTATCTAGGCACATGCATATGCTGGTTTAGTACTTGGACCATAAGGGAAAGATTTGTCCTGGTAATGGTCAGGTGCTAGCTTTCGGTAAGTCACTGTTTCTAGCCTCACTACTTTGTCCAACTCATGAGAAGTGAGCCTATGATTGAACTCAAGAGGTGTCCCTGCTGGTTTACTACCAGCAAGTCCTATCAATTCTATGCCAAAAAAGTACTTAGGCTCACCTATGTCCATCATCTTGAATTTGGATTATAGGTTTTTCCTTAATCTTTGAATATGAGTCAAGCTGCTACCTGTCACTAGTAAATGATTCACATATACCAAGACTATGACCTAGGATCCATCTATAGTCTGTGTGAACAAAGAGTGATTATAGTCTAGATAAATTTTCCATGTTGTTCTTTAAGTCCAAACAGCGTGGATGGTGTTTATATGACCTTAATAGCTGAAATTTTACAATAACATTGACCTGTATATGGGTAAAATTATACAGTAATTTTTAAATGGGGGAGTAGATGTACCTCTTCCTAAGGCCTTCGAATAGACAATAAGAAGAAAAGATTGGACAGTACAAGAAAAGATTGGGTCGAACTACGTGCTAAGGATGCATATGTAAGATAATAAATTTTATATATATTATATTCTTATTAGTCATCTTAGCTTGTTTACATAATGACAATTATTTTTCTTCCAGGAAGGATTTTAAAAAAGCATTAAAGATTGGCATCAAACCCAACCTGCTTCAGAGGATGGTACCATGGTCCAACCATCGCTTGCTGATATGACTAGAATATGGACAACTGTGGTCGGTGGTCCAAAGAAGGGTAAACCCTATGGGCTTGGAGTTAACCAATCCTCGAGTAGTTCTTTCCCAATGTTGCCCAACTCCGCTTCTATTTTGCAAAATACGGAAGAAATGAAAGTGATGAGAAAAAAAATGAAGAGTTGACACAACATTGTGCAGTTAGTGATGCCAAATTCTCCAAGTTTAAGGCATTAGTCAAGAAGCATATGCCACAAGTATTTGAGGATGAGGAAGATAGTGAATCAGATGATTAGATTGTAGTGGTTGGTTCTTGTTTATGATTGTGACATTTATACTTAAACTGTTAAAATTGGTGTTTGTTTTGGATTGTGATGTTTAGACTTGTCTTGAAATGTTTAAACTATTTGATTCGCTATTTGTTTTGGATGTTTCAAAGTGGTTGAATTTTTAAGTTTCGATTTTATTTGAAAATTTTAAATTCTAGGTGAACATGAGAGGATATTTTGACTACAATGATTAGGAATAATTTATTTATTAAATAATTTTCTATCAAATTTCCGACAACTGTAGTCGGAAGTTTAATAAATAATTATTTAATATATATATTATTTTCGACTACTGTTGTCGGAAATAATTTATATATTAAATAATTATTTATTAAACTTCCGACTAAAGTAGTCAGAAATTTTTATCAAGTAAATAATTTTTTATCAATCTTCCAACAACAATGGTCGAAAATAGGTTATATATTAAATAATTATTTATTAAACTTCCGACCAAAGTAGTTGGAAATATTTTATTTATTAAATAATTATTAATAAATATTCTGACTATATTAGTTAGAAAATTTATAATTATTAAGTAATTATTTTTAATTATCTTATTAAACTTCTGACTACACTAGTCAGAATATTATTTTTATCGAATCATTCTTAATTTAATTTTTTCGATTGTAGTAATCAGAAATTTCCGACAGAAGTAGTCGAAAATATTTTTTCGACAAGCTTTTTTCCGACTAACTCTAAACAGTTGGAATGCTGTCACAAATTTCTTATTTTTTTGACTACATTTTGACTACATGGGTAGTTGAAAAATAGCGAATTTTTGGTAGTGAAGATCATGCTAAAGAAGTTAGCTGAAAGCATGTGCATCTTATTTACATTTTTTCTATCATTTCAGGTGACATAATTTTTTTCTGCAGCTTATTTCAAGAGTCTACAACTGTCACAACATGGTGAACAACTTACAAAAATTATATTTTTTTCTTTAGCTTTGGACACTTGAGAAAAAAATTAGATACAGCTTTGGTCCAGGTTCATGTTTATATGTTCTATTCCACATGTTATCTTTTTAATATAAGGGAGCTTAGTTTTCTTCGAACCTCAATTGCATTTGAACCAAATATTAATATCACATAAGTAATTACCCAAATCCTTTTCAAGTTAGGACCTCTGGAACAAATATAAGCAGAAGTACGAATATTTGATTTTGGCTTTACGAATATTTGATTTTGGCTTTGAATACAAGAAAGAAAACAATAGTTGCAGGAGGAACACTATGAGTATCTTAGCATCTACTTGTGTTAATGAAGTCTTAAACTTTCATTTTTGCTAGCTTCTCTTTATCAACTCTTGAAGCATGTAACGGAGAACTTAAGCATTAAAAACTTACAATATAGCCACTACCAAAGGGGAAAACTGCTTCTTAGTTAGGAAAATCGTATCACCAGTTACAAACATCTAATGACAACATATATCTACAAATAGAAGGTCACCTCTCACCTACAAATGAACTTAAGCTAACTATATTTATACTATAAAGAAGCTAACCAGAGAGAATAATTGTAAAATAAATATGATACGTCTTACCATTCTAATATTACATGTATACTGCAACAATTCAATCCTTTGATTGTTCAAGAAATCATAGGTTATTCATGTATATAAGTCGAAGATTACTATGCAAATAAAGGTCTTTAACAAATGAGTTTCTAAATTATTGTTATCAAAACATTAATAACAATAATAAGGAAATTCAACCGACCTTCGTGATGGGCTTTTGACCTTTTCTCTAGTTCAAGAAGTTATAAGAATCATCTATGAAATGAGTTGACTAAAGGTGTATGAAATTTGTCTTCATAAACTATAAGCAACAAATTTGATATTAAAAGCTTGTGCATAATTTTATAAAAAGAACACATACCTCTTAATATCTTTCGTCGTCTTTTTGCTAATGAAATGAAATTCCTTTCCATTTAGGAAAAAATTTATCACTAAGAAAATCAACATAAAGTCACAGTCATAACAAACCCCAAAATCAAATAGCAAATGAAGAACATAAAATAAAAAATTTTGACACCAAGAAAATTAGCACAACTCACATGCATAACAAACCCCAGGATCTAAAAGAAGATGTAGAAATCTAAAATCAAGTAAAAGCTATTGGATCGAAAAGATGAAGTAACAAAGGAGCTTAAACAGAGGTAATGGAGGAAATTGGCTTTAGACAGCTCTCGAAATCCCCTCACTTCAAGAGTATATGCCCAGTCCCAATATTATTGTATTTTCATTTTATTTGACAATCAAATTTTTTTAATTTTTTTTATCATTTTAAACTGCAAGAAGGCACTCCATTAAAGGTCCATCTTCTACTCCTTATTTTTAAATTAAAATACCATAGATGAATGCTTATGAAGTTGTAACTAATTCACACTTAGTGGTTTGGATATTTATTTCAAAGATGCATGCCAACATGTTATCCTCTTTCCAGTGTATTTGATTGTTAACGTGCCCATTAGATAGCCAACATGAGAATTAAATTTAAGTGTTAAAATGGAGTGCAAAAATATAGATTATTAGCCTTGACATGTTTCTATTTACTACTCCCTCCGTCCCAAATTACCAATTTCAAATTTCCTAATTTGATTTCTCATTTTACTTGTCTTTTTTCATTAATCAAGAAAAGATAATTTTTTTTTCATGTTTTACCCTTTGCATTAATTACTTTTTCTTCAAATTAAAATGTAAACATCATTTAATAGGGGTACTATGGTAAACTAGACATGTTATTAATTATTTTTCTTAATCAATCTGCCATTTCAATTTGGGATGGGTAATTTTGGACGGAGGAAATAATTTCTTTTAGTTCCCATTGTTATAGTCCCTAATATTGATGTGAATCGGGACTAATTTTTATTCGAATAAAATAGGCCATGCAGAATGCAAAATATAAAATAAATAAATTAAAAAATAGACTTTGGGTTTAGGTATTAAACGAAAGAGTTTCTTTAAGTTTTAAGTTCAAATCTGAAAAGTATATAAGAATGAATGTTCAAAATTTAAAGTCAGAAAGTACTTCTACTGACCATTCGTTACAACAAAATTGACATACCATTTGAAGTTGATCTAATTGGGTTGGGTAGATTCTAAACGTGATATGTGCTTAGTTAGGCTTGAAAAAAATGGAAGCGATCTATAAATGCCTCAAAGGCGCGAGAAATATATCAAAACTCGTGGTATATGACCGAAAAGTACTGCTACCGGTAAGTCACACATTAATATAATAGGAAAGTTTTAAATAAATCAAAAGCAGAATGAAGTAATTTCTAGGCTATCAAATATTATGTATCCGAAAAATTAATTTAAGCCAGACATAAGTAATTAAAGAGATCGTACTAGAACCACGGGACTTGAGGGGTGCCTCACACCTTCTCCTCGGTAAACAGAATTCCTTATCCAAATTTCTAGTTCGCAGACCAAAATAATAAAGAGTCATTTCTTTTGACTATGGATTCAATAAGGTAATTTGAAACACCATAACTCAATTCCAAGTGAAACTCTGTAAATAAACTAATCCCTATTCAAAATCGTCAGTTTAATTGGACAAACCTTTTGACCCTTGCCGGAAAAAGGGTGTAACAATTATTATGATTTATAATACTTTTATGTAATTCTCAAATATATAACAGATTAAAAAGAAAAATAAAATACATATAAAAAGAAAATATTTAAGCAGGCAATACAAGCAAACATGTCGATTTGTTGTCTGCTTATCATCCTTTATAAGTGAGGTAACAAGTCACAAATATCAATTTAATTGGCAAAATGCTTAGATAACCATAATAATTAATTGCGGGTGATATAGTAAAATTACGATTGAAGAAGCAAAGAAGACATGTTTTAAATCACTTACAACAACTAATAGAAGTGATATAGCAAAATTACTATAAAATATTTGTGAACAAGTTAAGTGAGCCTCGTATATGACGTCAAGTTAATTTAAAACGTCAAGAGTTAATTTATTATTTTATGTCTATTTTATTTTTTATTAAATATTATTAATTTTTTTACACTTAAATGACTTATTATAATTAATTAGGGTGATCTTTAGTAAAGTTACGGTTGAAGCGGTTGAAGCAGTTGAAACAGATATGTCATAAATATCTCCTTTTTAAATTAAATATTATTAATTTTCTAATACATAAATAATTTATAATAATTAAATAGGGGTGACATAATAAAATCTCGATTGAAGCAGCTGAAAACATGCATGTTATCATGACTATTTTTTATTAAGTATTATTAATTTTTTAATATATAAATAATTAATAATAATTAATTAGGGATGACATAATAAAAGCATAGTTGAAGCAGCTGAAGCACACATGTCATAAATGTCTATTTTTTTTTTATTAAATATTATTAGTTTTTAATTTATAAATGACTTATAGTAATTAATTAGAGATGATATAGTAAAATCACGATTGAAGCAACGGAAGCAGGCGCGTCAAAACTGTCTCTTCTATATAGACTAGGGTGATATGACCCGTGTTAGCTAGGGCCTAACGTGATTAATTATTGTGATTTATAATACTTTTTACGTAATTTTAAAATAATATATATTATACCCTCTGTCTAATTTTATATGATACTGATACAATTTTGAGAGTA
The DNA here is from genome assembly GCF_002878395.1 of Capsicum annuum. Taxonomy (NCBI): domain Eukaryota; kingdom Viridiplantae; phylum Streptophyta; class Magnoliopsida; order Solanales; family Solanaceae; genus Capsicum; species Capsicum annuum. Next base: position 170,899,002 of record NC_061115.1, on the reverse strand, counting down.
AACTAAACCTTGTACATACATTTTAAAAATATTTTAAATTATTAATTATTATGATATATAGTATTTTTTCTTATGTCCCAATTTATGTGGCAGTAATAAAATTTAGAGAGTCAATAAATTTTTTACGTCATTTTAATTATTGTATGTTTCTAATTATTATGATTTATTATACTTTTATGTAATTCTCAAATATATAACAGATTTAAAAAAATAAAATAAATAAATAAAAAATAAAATATTTAATCAGGCAACACAACCAAACATGTCGATCTGTTATCTGCTTATCATCCTTTATAAGTGAGGTAATAAATTACAAATATCAATTTAAGTGGCACAATGCTTAGATGACCATATTAATTAATTAGATGTGACGAACCAAACATGTCTTAAATGTCTTACAACAACTAATTAGAAGTGATATAGCAAAATTATTATAAAAATATTTATGAAAAATATTTAAGTGAGCCTCATATAAGACGTCAAGTTAATTTAAAACATCAAGAGTTAATTTATAATTTTATGTCTATATAACCTTTTTTATTAAATACTATTAATTTTTTAATATTAGATGACTTACAATAATTAATTAGGGGAGATATTTAGTTAAAAGTGATATAATAAAATTACTACAAAAAATATTTGTGAAAAAAATAAGTGAGCACCGTATTAGACGTCAAGTTAATTTAAAACATCAAGAGTTAATTTCAGAGGCGGATCCAATATTTCAAACTTGTGGGTTCCCAATAAAATAAATAATGCTGAAAAAAATTAAACAAAAGAAAGAACCTCCACAAAGGTTCGAACTCATGATAAAGAGCAACATGCCTTGCATCTCAAGTCTATCCCTCCTACCACTAACCTATCCCATTACTTTGTTATGGGTTCCTACCTGTTAATATTTAAACGCATTGAGAATTTTTCTAAAGTAATTATAAACCTTATGGTAGCGGATGGGGGTTTCCGGGAACCCCCATCGGCTACCGTAGATCCGCCCCTGGTTAATTCATCATTTTATATCTATATTATTTTTTATTAAATATTATTAATTTTTTAATACTTAGATGACTTATAATAATTAATTACGGGAGATATTTACTAAAAAGTAATATAGCAAAGTTACCATAAAAATATTTGTGAAAAAAATTTAAGTGAGTCTCATATAAAACGTCAAGTTAATTTAAAATATAAGAGTTAGTTTATCATTTTATATCTATTTTATTAAATATTATTATTTTTTAATATTTAGATGAATTATAATAATTAATTAAGGCTGATATTTAATAAAATTACGATTGAAGCAGCTGAAACAGATATATCATAAATGTCTATTTTTACTTCTTATATTAAATATTATTAATTTTTTAACATGTAAAAAGACTTATAATAATTAGAAGTGATATAGTAAAATTACGGAGCAAGCAACCTGCTTCAGGTATATTAAAACTGCCTCTTCTAATATATAAAAAGATAGTGCTAAATGACCACAAAAATAAAAAGACTATATTATCCTTTTCAATTGTATTGGAAATAAGAGAGAAGAATATATTTAATTTTTAAAGTAAAAGAATAAAAATATTTAAAAGTCAACTAACTCATAGTGTGAGCATAACTTTTTCCTATTATGACCAAAAGGACTTTTCCTATATAAAAAATACTGGCATTATTTTGTATCAAAATCTACATGAAATCGCGTGAATCTCAAGAACACACTAAATTCCAAATTATGCACGCTCCCATAAGCCTATTGACAAGTTGACATCTTTTGTATGCTTAGATTTTTGTTATGTTTAATTGAGAAAATAGTATATTTATTATGGTTCACTTCGATTTTACAGGTTTTTGTAATTGAAAGTGATCGGTCAAAAACCAATCAAAGAGAGACCAAACTGAAGAAAATGAGAAATGTAGGGGGAAATTCTGTCAAGTACACGTGGTGTTCGAGGGATATGTGAAGGAATATCTGAAAGAGTCAGGCACTTGAAATGGCATCCCAAAGAAGGACAGAGAGGGAAATTTATTAAGAAGGAAAAGCGCCCCGATGACGATGATGTGGCGAAGGGACAAATGAGGACAAAGTATCAGAAGGCTCCGGGGCACGAACAAGCTCGTACGCACTTAAGCACTTCAGGAATAATTTAGGGCTCTAGTGAAACTTTCTTATTGGTAGAGCTCTCACTATTGTAACCTGTAAATTGTTTGTTTCTTTCATTTGTAATGACATTTTGAATTCTAGCAATCTATTGCAGTTCACTATTTTCTAGAATATCATGTCTACTTTAATTTTTGTCGAAGTTCTTGCCTAGCATCTTCATGTGAGCTAAAGCAATTGCTTCTGGATGCACTTCCAAACATACTAGAACATCTGGATCAATATACTCTTAATTCTATATTGCACTTAGTTTCATTTGATTTCTTTCTTATTAATAATTAATCAACATTCAAACCAAAGATAAACAAACCTAAAAAAGAGTTACATTAGGACCCATGCTGTTGACCGCATATAGATTCAACTGTATACTTTTTTAGGTAATTAGTTTGATGCCCACTGTGGGTCCAGAGCGACTGTATGTTGGTTTAACTTTTCTTCTTGCTACATTAAAATCTTTGCTTCGGAAGTAATATAGAATGGCAAACAACAATGACCAAATCATGAAAAAGTCGGATGGTACAATGTAGTCAGAGATGCAGTAGTAGGGACATTGCCTACAATTGTTTATCCTAAAAAGGTGTAGTTAAATTTGTTAATGAGATTTAATGAAATATATGTGTTGATTCGGTCGGGCATCACAAAATAATGTATAATGTTGTAAATAAAAGTAAAATCAATGTAAGTTGAAAATAAGATAAGGGTGAATGTAGATGAAGATTATGAAGGCCACGGGATCATAGAGGGCCGTAAGTGGCCAGATGAATGCTTTGTTACAGATGGAATTCGAGATGCCGGGCTCGAAAGGATTTATAAGCAATTAAACAATAGTTAAAAACACAATAGTATTGACTTAGACAACAAAATTTAGCTAAAAATGATTGATTAGTATTTAGGTGATGGGAACTTGTTCTTAGAAATATGATTGCACGACCTTATATAGGGGTGTAGCTCACCTATGTATTAAACCCCTTGATCAATGTCTAATTGAATGCATAAATAAGTTCACAAGACATTTATATGTGGGTAGTGTGAGCTAACCGACTTTTCTTCAGGCTAACATGTCCTCTTATCGCGGTGCATGAACCCTTGTGGTGTAATAAACGCTCTAGGTATACTTTCGATCTTAGTTGTCTCAACCGGTAGAGTTATAGCTTGTCATTAAATATTGACCAACTGACAATACGTGCCATTCTTCTGATTTGTCCACATGTTGAGGGCTATTTTTACCCAATATATATAATTCTTAAATTTTTTGGGTATAATACTTTGTTTGAGAAATATAAATAAATTGCTTTTCATGATCTTTGCGATGTATCAGATCCTCGATTTTACTCCAAATAGAATTTTCTGGAGAAAGAAAGGGAAGCATCATTTGCATTTAATACTTCTGACATGGGTCATTAATTCATTTAAGTCTTTCAAAATCATGTGTCTTCAAGAGATTGGATATTAGAGGTGGTTGAGGTTCCCAAAGTGTCACTATCCTAGACTACCCCTAGTCGTAACACGGTACTTAGAGTCGCAAGTGACCCCAAGCTCCATGGCCTGTCGTAAGAAATAAATTCAAAAAGAATGTAACAAAATACTGTGCAGAAGCTGGCTGAAATAAATTGATAATGAGTAGTAATAAAGTCAATGCTAATATTGTTTGAAAAATTAAAAGAAAGCTGAAAGTCTAAATATCTGTCTGAAAGCCTCTAACTAGAATAAGTTGTTGGGACAAACCCCCAAATAATTCCACTAAACTAAAGTAAGATAAAGTACTGAAATGAATAGCTGTTAATATAACTAGTCCTCGACTGATGAGGACTCACCAAAGATGCAGCTGAATGAGTGTGAAATGCTCTAAGGGAGGTCCGAGTATTGAGCGTCCAAACCTATATTATGAAATAATATAGTTCAAGGAAGTACGCGATTAATACTTTGAATGTACTGAGTATGCGAGATGAAAAACTAGATGATATACATACACACTGAACATGAATGCATGAATATGAAAATTGAATGCAAGACCAAGCATAAACATATGCTGGGTAACTGAATGATTAAATACCAAACACTTGGTCATGCAAACCTGAACTTAACATAATCTGACTATATAGATAGTGAAACTAAACTGGAGACTGTGGGATCTAACTACAATCAACATAACCCAATCTAAGCAAAACTGGGGTGCAACTAGTAACCCTATTCAATGGGTGCTAGTACATTGCCAAGGGTATCAATACTGGCTGGCGTGGATCTACTGAACTGATGTCCTGAAGGACAATAATGTCAAGCCTAAACTGATGGGTGACCCTTTATAACCTATGGTGGTGCGTAGTTCTTGAACTTAGGGACTGCTACCAATGGTCTCAAGCCTAACTAACGAATGAGCTTCCATCCTTGCATTTACTCGGTGCTAAGTACTACTTCCAACTGAAAGACACTGAAGTACAAACTGATAACTGATATGCTCAAGTCATGGTATTGTGAAAATAACAATACATGTACAATTTTGAAATACTCAATAACATGTAAGCTAATAAATGCATGAGTTCCTAGGTATCGGGTGTTCATAACCCATTAGCACAAACTAATGCAATGGAACATAATAAGGATAAAATCGACCATGGTATGGAAAATCATGAATAGTAATCAGTATTTCAATAACTGATCATGTTATGGAAAAATGAAATTATCAAATATATGGAAACACAATTTTCATGGAGAAACATATTTTAATGGTTCATAACCAAAATAACTAAGATAGAGTTGATAAATCTTATATTTGACTTGAAACCTAATTAAAAGGAGAAAAGGATTTTTACTTAAAAATTAATAAAGTTCTCGAGACTCATTGGGTGGAAGGGACCCATAGATAAAATCCCACATACATGAAAAAAACCCCTTGGATAACCTTCTTGAAACTTGAACTTGCTTTAGATGAACCCTAGTTTGGATTTTGGGAGAAGAAGTTGCTTCCTTTGCTACATGTTGACAAATTTTTGAGTTATAAGAGGTTAGGGCAATGTTTACCCTTGATAACTGATGTTTTCGGAGGCTTAAACAATGTGGGTTGGGTTAAAAGGGGTGAAATTTACCAAAAGGTCCCTGTTTATAACGTGTAGGAATTTTGGTTCCAGTTGTCACGGCTCACCCTACAACTTGTACTCTCTGGTCATAAGTTGTGGTTTAAGTCATGATCTAAGGTTTTGAGGCCTGATCCCTTCACTGCTAAGGTAACAAATCCCACTCTTAATGACTTGTAAGGTGTGACTACAATTCGTTAGGAGTAGTTATAGTCTGGGACTCAATTTTAGGTTCCTTTTTGCTAAGGTGAGAAGACCACCTGACGACTCATCGTTACTAATAACTAGTCGTAAGGTCTAGTCGTCACCCCTGGGCTGAAGTTTGAGATCTTTTCTGGAGTGGCAATAACTCATACATAATGACTTGTTACTACTGGTAAAGACTCGTCGCCTAAGTCAATGTCACTGGCAGCTAACAGACTCTTAGGGAAATTTTCATAACTCTTTTCCACGACATTAGATTACGAGAAGACTTGTGGCATTAGGAATCTAATCTAGTAGCCTACCTTTTTATGGGTCTAGAGCTTAGAACTTGGGGTTATTACAATATCCCCTTGGGATTATTTGTCCCCGAATGAAACTATCTGAACGAGATTACTAGGAAAAACAAAGATCACTCACTAAACATTTATGGACTAAATCATGACTTAACATTTGAACCTGTAACTGATGCATGGACTGAACTAAACTCATGAATGCATGCTATGACATGAGGGTGGATTGATAGCTGAGATAGAAATGAAAGAATTAATTCATTCATTAATTAAGAAAACTATTACCTCAAGCTGTAACTATGTTCGAAGAGAAAAGATAGGGGTAATTGGCTCGCATATCAGCCTCTGCTTTCCAAGTTTCTCTCTCAACTGAATGATTTCTCCACAAGACCTTTACTAAGGTGACCTCTTTATTTCTCAACCTACGAGTTTGACGATCAAGGACATCAACTGGTACTTTCTCGTACTAGAGGCTATATTCCATACACATACACACACTTTAAAGGAACTACTGATGCTGGATCATAAATACATTTCTTCAACAAGGAGATATGAAAAACCGGATGCACTAATGATAAATCTACAAAAAATCCAACTCATATGCTACCTTACCAAACCAGCTCAAAATCCTATGTGGGCTAACATAGCGGGGACAGAGCTTTTCCTTCTTGCTGAACCTCTTCACCCCCTTCATGGACAAAATCAAGTAAATAAAATCCCCTACATCAAATTCAAGATCCCTTCTCCTCACATCTGCATAGGATTTCTGATGACTCTAGGCTATTTTCAATCTTTCTCTAATCAGCTGGACTTTCTCCATTGCCTCATGCATCGAATCTGGGCCTATCAAGGTAGCCTCACTAACCTTGAACCAACCAATAGGATATCTACACCTCATGCCATAGAGAGCTTCAAATAGAGCCTTCTAATGACTGGAGTGATAACTGTTATTATAATCAAACTCAATCAAAGACAAGTCGTCATCCTAAATACCTTTGAAATCAAGCACACATGCCCTTAACATACCCTTCAAAGTCTGAATGGTCCTCTCTACCTGACCATTTATCGACGGGTGAAAGGTTGTACAGAGATAAACTTAGGTACCAAGACCTTTCTGATAAGCCTTCCAAAAATGATAGGTAAACTGGGTATCCCTATTTGATTATATGGTCAATGGGACTTCATGTAGCTTTACCAACTCCCTAAGATAGATTCTAGCATAATCCTTCACTGAATATGAAGTATTAATTAGTATAAAATGGGCTCACTGAGTTATTTGATCTATAACAACCCAAATGGAATCATGCCGACGACGCGTACGAGACAACCATGTAATAAAGTCCATATTCACCAGTTTCCACTTCAAAGAGGGGATACTGAATTCCTAAAGTGTACCACTAGGTCTCTGATGCTCAACATTAACCTGCTGATAATTAGAACACTTAACTACGCATTTTGTGATATCCTTTTTCATACCATTCCACCAATAGATTTTCTGCAAGTCACGATGCATCTTAGTGGCTCCAGGTTTAATAGAATATCGAGAATCGTGACCCTATGCTAGCATCCATTGTCTCAAATCATCCATGTCCTAAAAATATAATATGCCCTGACAACAAAGAACACCATCTCCCCTTTGGGAGAAAACCTCGGCTTTCTGAGTTCGAACTGCCTCCTTCAACTTAAGCAAAATAGGATCTCTATCTTGCTTTTCCTTCACTTCTTTAACCAACAAAAATTTTGAACCATTCTGAATCCATATACTACCTAGACTGAACAAATCAACTAAAATACCAATCTACCAAGATGGTAAAACTCATGAACTAAATCCTTCTTATCATCCTCGATATGCGAAACATATCCCATATATAATCTGCTAAGGGTGTTAGCCCCTAAATTAGCCTTACCCGAGATGATACAAGACACTCGTATCATAATATTTCAACAGTTCTAACCACCTTCTTTGATGGAGATTTAGGTCTTTCTGAGTGAACATATACTGAAGGCTCTTGTGATCAGTAAAAACATCCACGTGAACCCCATAAAGGTAATGCCTCCAAATCTTTGAGGCAAAAACTACTGCTGCCAACTCGAGATTATAATCGGGTAGTTCATTCCATGGGGTTTGAGCTATCTAGAGGCATATTTCATAAACTTTCCTCACTGTATCAACACACAACCAAGACCAGTTCTAGAAGCATCATAATAAATCACTAAACCTTCCAAACCCTTTATTAGAGTTAAGACTGAGGGAAGAAGTGAGTCAAGTCTTCAACTCCTGCAAACTCTTCTCACAAGAATTGGACCACTGAAATTTGAATTTTTCCTAAGTTATTCTGGACATGGGAGAGGCAATAGAGGAAAATCCTTTAACAAATTATCCATAGTAATTAGTTAAACCCATAAAACTCTTGATATCTGATAGAGAGATAGGTCTAGGCCAGTTCTTTACTTTTTTAATCTTTTGAGGATCAACTCGAATGCCTTCATCAGAAATAATATGACCAAGGAAAGTTACTGATTTTAACCAAAATTCATACTTGTTGAACTTAGCGAATAACTGATAATTCTTAAGGGTTTACAGAACAATCCTCAAATGGTTTGCATGCTCACCTTCGCTATGAGAATAGATGAGGATGTCATCTATGAAGACTATGATAAACATGTACAAGTACTTCTTGAACACTCTTTTTATCAAATCCATCAAAGCCATCGGAGCATTCATTAGCCCAAAAGACATAACTATAAAATCTAACTGACCTTACTGAGTTCTGAAAAACGTTTTTAGAATGTCACTATTTTTGACTCTGATATGATGATGACTGAATCTGAGGTCTATCATAGAGAAATAAGTTGCACCCTAACGTTGGATGAACAAGTCATCAATCCTAGGAATGGGATATTGATTTTTGATTGTGACTTTGTCCAATCGATGGTAGTCGATGTATATTCTGAGAAAATCGTCTTTTTTGCGGATGAATAGAACTAGAGCACCACATGGAGAGATGATAGGTCTAATAAAATCCTTATGTAAAAGATTATTCAACTTTTCTTTCAATTCCTTAAGCTCAGCTAGATCCATTTTGTAAGATGGAATTAAAATAGGCTGGGTATCTGAAAAGAGATCTATTACAAAGTCCATTTACTGTTGGGGAGGAACTCTAGGAAGATCTTCAGGAATCACCTCTAGAAATTCATTCACTACTGGGACTGACTCAAGACTCAAGATTTTGGAACTTGAGTCCTTGACTCAAACAAGGTGATAGATACACCCTTTGGAAAATATTTTCCCCTTGAGGAAAGAGATAAACTAACTTATAGGTATTGAGGTACTACCCTTCCATTCTATTTCTGGCTTATTTAGAAAATGAAATTTAATTATTTTGTTTCTACAGTCAACTGAGGCATATCAAGAGTGGATCCAATCCATGCCTAGAATGACATCAAAATCTATTATCTATAATTCTACAAGATCAACTGAGGTGACTTTTTAGGATATTGTGGCTGGGTGATATCTATATACCCTCTAGCTATAATGGAACTACCAACTGGAGTAGATACTGTGAAAGGTTTTGCAAGAGTCTGACACCAAGATCTACTGCTATATAGGGAGTCACAAAGGAAAGTGTGGCTCCGAGATCTAATAATAGATCACGAAGGAAAGTGTAGCTCTAATATCTAATAATGCATACACATGGAGATGAAAGATTTGCAATTTTTTAGTAACTACATCAGGAGAACCCTCCTGATCCTGATGAGTTTGAAGGGCATAAAGTAGGTTTTAAAGTTGTACAATAGTTACACTAGAAGTGGCACCCTACTGAGTAAGGTGACCTGCTGGTACTACTAAGGAGTTCAACTGATTCCGTGGACGATCATTTCTATTTTTTTTGTGCAACCTCCAGGTATTCTCTTATCCTATGGCCTAACTTACCACACCCAAAACACGCATCACTACCGGCCATATCATATACTCACCCTTGAGGTTCTTACCATACCGCTTACAAACTGGGTTGGTGTGACCACTGTTCATACCACCCTGGGACTTAGAGGCTGGTGCTCTATCACGAGTATCCTATAAGAACTTAGATACTAGAGCACTAGAAGACGATGGGGATGGGGCTGAAGATTTTTGGTAGAGCTGAGAATGATTCCGATCATCTAACTTCTGCTGTGAGAAACTGATACCAGTTTTAGCCCTCTTATTCTTCTTTTTGTTTAATTTAATCTTCTCTTCCTCAATCTGTTGAGCATGAAACATCAACTTAGAGAGGTCCATCTTCTTAATCAATATTGCAGTCCTACACTTCTTGACTATATCCTCTAACACACTAAATACAAACTTTCTCATTCAGGCCCTAGAATCGACCACTATATTAGTAGCATGCCTCACCAACTGAGTGAATTTGAGATAATATTCGTTAACACTTATACTACCTTAATTCAAGTTAATAAACTTCATCACCTTAGCTTCCCTTAACTTAAGTTGGAAAAACCTATCTAGAAAAGCAATAACAAACTCATCCCCCTCTACAAACCTTGCATCAGCATGTCTATCCACTTTCCATTATTTAACCTAGGTGTAAGACACCCCTTTCAATTGGTAAGAAACTAAGTTAGCACTCTCACTCGGAGTAACACCCATAAGATCAGTCACCTTCTGCACATAATCTAGAAACTTCTATAGATCCTTCTCAGGCTTATCCAGAGAACACTGGGGGATTCATCCGATGAAGTCTCGAATCCTAGTTATTGTTGTATTCACAACTGGTTTAGGTAGGGCAACATCCTACTGGTTATTTCAGGAAACCATGGATTAGGATTGTGCTGTGAAGTTAGCCTTGAATTTGGTATGGGAGACATGCTCATTTAGAGGGTCTTCTGGGATAGGTGGCAGTGCTGGATGGTCCCCGTCCTCCTTTTATTAGTCCGTCTAGGAAGTATTTTCTGTAAATAGGTAGAGAATGAGTTAGTAAATAAAGCACAAGAGAGCTCATGCTCCATCGCACGACATGAACAATAAAAGAAGTGAAACATTCCTAAAATATTTCATAGTCTCTCATACATAAGTATGGCGTGCTTTACATCTATGAACAAGATTCTACTTAATGTGGTTTTCAGACACCCTAGGATACTTTAAACCTTGTGATCTAATACCAAGTTTTTTATGACCTGAGACTACTCTTGTCGTAACACGATGCTTAGAGTCACAAGTGACCCGAAGCTAACCCATGGCTTGCATAAGAAATAAATTCTAAAAAATGTAATAAAATACTCGATCGAAGTTGGATAAAATAAATTAATTATAAGTAGCGATAAAGTCAATGCTAATATTGTCTTAAATACTCAAAGAAAGCTGAAAGTTTAAACATTTGTCTGACTGTATGTCTAAAATACTTAAAGAAAGCTGAAAGTCTAAACATCTGTCTGGCTGTCTTTTTGAAAGCCTCTAACTAGAATGAGTTATTGGGACAAACCCCAAACTATCTCCACTAAACTGTAATAAGAGAAAGTACTAAAATAAATAACTGATAATATAACTAGTCCTTGGATGATGAAGACTCACCAAAGCTGCAACTGATATGCTTAGGATAGTATGGGTACTGAGAGTCCAAACCTATATTATAAAATAATATAGTGCAAAAAAGTATGCGATTTTTACTTTTAATGTACTTAGTATGCATGATGAAAAGCTAGATGATATACATATACACTAAACCTGAATGCATGAACATAAAAATCGAATGCAAGACCAAGTATAAACATATGCTGGGTAACTGAATGACTGAATACTAAACATTTGGTCATGTACACCTAAACTTAACATAATCTGAAAATATAGATACTAAAACTGAACTGGAAACTGTAGGATCTAACTACAACCGACATACCCTATTCTGAGCAAAATCGAGATCCTACTAGTAACCGCAGTTGGATGGGTGCTAGTACCTTGCTAAGAGTATGAAGACTGTCTAGTATGTATCTACTAAACTAATGTCCACAAAGGACAAGGATGTTAAGCCTAAACTGACAGGTGACCCCTTATAACCTATGGTGACGTCGTGTTTTAAAACTTAGGGACTACTACCAATGGACTCAAGCCTAATTGATGGGTGAGCTTCTATCCCTGCATTCACTCAATCCTAAGTACTACTCTCAACTGAAAGACACTAAAGTATAAATTGATACATAAACTGATAACTGATATGCTCAAGTCATGGTATTTTGAAAATAACAATACATGTATAATTCTAAAATACTTATTAATATGTAAGCTGATATATGCATGAGTTCATAGGTATAGGGTGTTCATACCCCACCAACACAGACTAATGCAATAGAGCATGATAAGAATAAAGCTGACCATGGGATAGAAAATCATGAATAATACTTGATATTTCAATAATTGATCATATTATGTACAAGTTAAATTATCAAACATATGGAAACACAAATTTCATGGGGAAATATATTTTCATAGTTCATAACCAAAATAACAAAGATAGAATTGATAAGTCTCATGTTTGACTTGGAACTTAATTAAAAATTATAAATTAAGGAAGATCTTAGGAATCAATGGGTGGAAGGGACCTATTGATGAAATCCCACATACCTTAAAACAATCCCTTGGAGAACCTTCTTGAAACTTGAACTTGCTTTGGATGAACCCTAGTTTGGTTTTTGGGAGAAGAAGTCATTTATTTTGCTATCTGTAGACAAATTTTTGAGTTATGAGAGGTTAGGGTAATGTTTACCCTTGATAACTAATGTGTTTGAAGGCATAAACGATATGGTTTGGGTTAAAAGGGGTGTAATTTACCAAAAGCCCCATTTAAAATGTGTAGGAATTTTGATTCTAGTCATCACAGTTTACTCTATGACTCATACTCTATGGTAACGAGTTATGGTCTGGGTCATGACCTGAGGTTCTGAGGTCTGAGCACTTCATTTCTAAGGTAACGACTCCTTATCGCAACGATTTATAAGGTCCGACTATGATCCATTAGGAGTAGTCGTAGTCTGGGACTCAATACTGGGTTCTTTTCTACTAAGGTGATGAGACTACCTAACGAATCATCATCACTAATTACGAGTCGTAGGGTCTAGGCGTCACCCCTGGGCTAAAGTTTGTGATCTTTACCGGAGTGGCAATGACTCATACGTAATGACTGGTAATGACTCATCACCTGAGTCATTGTCACTAGCATCTAATAGACTCTCGGGGAAATCTTCATAACTTTTGCCATGACATCGGATTAAGATAAGACTTGTGGTATTGGAAAACTAATTTATTGGCCTACATTTTTAGGGGTCTAGATCTTGGAAACTTGGGTGTATTAAACAAAGCGTCACCAAAGATATCTTGTGTTATTTAATTTATTTGTATTTTTTTCATTTGAGGTCTTGTCAATTTTCTAAAAGATTTTTGATGGGATCCTTTCTATTCATATTCTTTTTTTTAGGAACACTTCTGTCTTCCAAGGCATTTTTCAGGATTTGATTCCTTTTGAATTTTTTGTTGTAAATACCTTTCATTCTCTGCACTTATCTGTATTAAATCTTCCTTGAGTTATGTTCTTCAAAGAAAAAAAGAGTTATATTTTATGGATTTTTCTTATCCTTAATTCTAAGGCCGAGCTTGTGGCTCATCCTTTATTCTTCCTTCAATTCTGCCTCGTCCCTGTCTATTTCTCTTTAGTCATCTTTGTTTCTATGAATGATCATCTATGAGGGTATACTAGAAGTTGAAAGTAAAGGTGGGGATGAGATTGGTGATATATAATAACCCATTCTATTGTTACTAAAAATATCTACAGTAAAGATATACAAATCTCATTCATCATGAGAGTTAGGATCAATTCCTTTGTATATAAGTGAATTAATTATGAATTAATGTCACACAACACCGCTAACACCAAGTTAAGTTGAAAGTGCTCTCACCGATTTAGTTTTGGGCTAATTTCAAACTAGGATCAACTTTAAATGAGCACTCCTCTTAGAATATAATGAGTAATGGGTCCCAATACCCACTAAATTAAAGAGCTTTGGTTCATGTTTGTAATGTAACTGACCGTCTTTAATCTATATCTCAAGTAAAAGTTATGGCCATTTTATTGAAGAATGTCTATGCTAAAAAGTTGAAGCTATCGTAGCGGGATTAGGCCGCTATAATGGGATTTCTATAGTGGGAATATTTATGGTATAGTGGAACAACAGTAGTTTATAAGCTTATTTTAAAGGGTTTTAGTCCATAAACTCAGATATTTTGTTCCTCAACCCTAGAAGGGCGATTTGCACATGGTTAGAGTGGAAATTTTTTGTTGAGGTAAGATTTTTATTCCCTTTTAACATCGATTAATCTATTTATCTTCTAAAATCATTAGAATGGGGAGTTTTATCCATTAGAATGTATGTTTATTGGTGTATGGTTAAGGGACTATGGGTTGTGAAAATTAGTAATTGGTAATTGTAGTATTTTTTAAAATTGGAAGGTTGAAAAAGTTTGATTAAATTTATAGATGGTAATCATAGGTGAGCCATTAGGTAATGAATAAGTCTATGCTAAGGCCTTTTCATAACTTTCTTGTTATTAAGTATTAAATTAAAGTTAATTGGTTATACATGATCAAATTTACTAAATGCTTGGCTAATTCTTACATTGCATGCTAATAAAATATGAGTACTTGTTAAATGAACATGTTAAATGATTTGTCACAAATGTTGTTGAATAAGAAATCATTGTATTTCGGAATAAGGATTGTGTTGTCGTGCAAGTGAATATATTTGTAAACTTACTTGATGATTGCACTTGAATCTATAGGTGATGATCAAAGATAGTTGAATACACAACTTGTCTTGTGTGTGCATGCTAATTGTTCCTTCATATTGCTTGTTATAATGCATGTTCAAGAAAATGACTATTTGATATCCTAAGTGTTAATCGCATGCAATGAACTTGTATGAATAACTTTTTCATTTTATAAGTGTTATTTTTGTTATCATTGTGGTCGTGATTGTTGTGATATCTATCATTATTATATGATGTATTAATATTTGGACATTCTCATGGAATTTTCATTCATTATTATGGGATATAATAATATTTAGATATCTTCATTAGATTTATATTCATTATTGTAGGATGTACTATTATTTGAACACGTTCATAAGATTTATATTCATTATTGCCGGATGTAATGGTGTTTTGACATCTTCACGTACGGGTATTATTTGATATAAGGTTAGTAGACACTTGATGCCGGAGATTTGGTACATGACAAGAGCTTGTTCCCTGTAGGTCATGGATAGTGGATGACTATAAGATTCTTAGTATGTATGTACAATTTACAAGTGGATGTAATGGTTCCTTGAGTGAACCAAGGTAATTTATTAATTGTTATATTGGTTCCTTGAGTGAAAAGGGTTTATATGTTTAACTTACTATATAGGTTCCTTAAGTGAATCTAACTTATATGTTTGCTTGTTATATTTGTTCTTTGAGTGAATTGGGCTTATGTGTTACTTGCTATATTTGATTTCTTGAGTAATTGAGAATTATGATTATTAACATGATTGTTGTTGCAATGGATCCTTTAGTGGACTTGATTTATATGTTTACTTGTTATATATATATATATATATATTAGTCTCTTGAGTGCATCGAGTTTATATGTTTATATTTTATATATGATTCTCCTTGAGTGGACCAAGTTTATCTATTTACTTGTTACATATGTTGGTTATTTGAGTGGATTGGGTTTATTTATTTTCTTGTTATATATGTTGGTTTTCTGAGTGGACCTAATTTATGATTACTGACTTGTTGATTTAATTGGATCATTGCATAGTCCGAGCTAAATTGCAAATGAATAGTATGCTTCTTAATTTCATATCTACTTATGTGTGTGATACATGATTAGTATATTATTGTGGAGTCATGATTTGTTTACTTGGTTGATGTTGGTAGTCAGGGTCTTGACTTGAGTTGTTGCCTAATTGGCTTGTATTTGATTAAGCTCTATAATTGTTGTATTAGTGTTCTTAATGGATATAAGTTACTTGAAAGTTTCTATGTTCATTGATCTACCAATCGATATTGTTGACATTAGGTAGGTGTTGTTTTTTTGCCACATAATTTCTCATGACCTTAAATGAATCCCTAACTTCTAGGGTGCTCATATATAATCAGAATATCAGAATAAGCTTAAGGAAATATTGGAAAGTTAATCCTTGTAGTTTCACTCACTTGTAAAGTTGTGTGCACTCATATTTAGTCCAAAATGTAAGTTAAATACTTTAAGTGATCACATGAACTATAGATTGAGGGAAGTTAATATTTCTCCTTATATGGACATAATTTATCTTGAATTTTTATATTATATGTTATGTGTTTTTAACCTTGGTCGGTCGATGATGCTGACCTGTATGTGTTTTTTGTACTAATTCTACACTTGTTATAACCTTTTTGGGGTACCGTTTGATTGTAGGGTTAGTTGATGTTTCTTAGATGGTGTAGTATCCCAAACTTTATTTAAGTCAAATCTAGTCTCCAGAATAGTTGGCGATGACTTCCTAAATGATTAATGTTTAAATCAGATAGAATTTCCCCAATTTTGACTTTTAATCATGTGGGAAATTGAATTAGCTTTCCAGCGATACCAATTTCGTCCAAATCCAATATCAAAGTAAAAAGTTGTGGATGTTTTACAGAGAACTATTGGAACTGCCCGAAGCGACGGTCAGACCGACGGACCATTGCCTAAACCATCGCAGACGAGGTAGAAAGTTCAGGTTCTGGCCAAGTGAAACGGTCAGGACCAACGGACCGTTGATCCAGCGCTGGACCGTTGCCCAAACCATTGCAGATGAGGCAGAAAGTTTAGGTTTTGGCCAAGTGCGACGATAAGGGTATTTGGGTCCTTTTCCACCCATTTTAACCCCTAGTTATACCAGACCAGAGCTCATGACTTCATTATTCAGCCACAACACTAAATTAGGGTTTCTCTCAAAGATTAATCCCCAAGAACAAGAAACCCTAGGTGTTTAATTTCAAGTCAAGAATTCATGGTTTCCTCCACCATTCTTCAAGAAATCATCCACCCAGGTATGTAAAGTGTTGATTCATGGGTTTTTTTCACCCTTGAAGCTCAAGAATTTCATTTTAAACTCATGAATTATGATTTCCATGTGGTGGATTGATTTTAATTATGTTTATGTGGTTGCATGAATCCCAAGTTGGAGTCTTTATGTACTTTTCATGAAATTATGCTAGTATGTGGGTTGGAAACTTTTAAATTGAGTTGATTAATGTAACCATGATACATGAACTAGTGTATATGCCTAAGCCTAAGGTTATGCATGCAATGTGTTTGATAAAATGCTCAAGAGAACAAGAATCATGCTTTAGGACTCAATTATGACCAAATTAATGAACCCATGCTTTACCATTAAGTTCAAAATGACTTCCATGATATTGTTATGCATTGAAATTGTTTGATGGATTGTTCATGAGATTAGCCTATGAAATTATGACATGTTTATATGCTTTTCTATTCATGTACCAAACCATGATAATCAAGTGCTTCATGAAATTCCCCAATGATTGTATTATGGATTTTTTATTATGGTTGAGTCCAGGAAGTGTCATGTTTTGTCAGTTTCATGCAATTTAGTCCTGGGTGTACTTGTACTCGATAATTTAGCTGTATGCCTAGAGCCGGTGTCATGTTTTCAAGATACTCTCAGTCAAGCCATGATTCGTAGAACTCAGTCAGTCATATGACTCAGGAAAACTCAGTAAACTCAGTAATTTCAGAAATCTTAGAAAATCAGTAATCTCAATAGTATTCCTTCAATCAACGAAACTCAATGAACGTAATCTTGTTTCAGTGTCTATTCAGATGGGAGCAGGAATTATCACCGAGTGAACCCAAGGATGAGGGTACACACTGACAGTTGAGGGTGTGATCCTTAAAAGAAATCCTTATATTCCAGAACTATGTAGCCATCATTGGTTGAGACATCAATACTGACAGATGAGGGTTGATGAGGTGGATTAACACTGTCAGATAAGGGTCCCACTATTCTCTTTTGGGGAAACTGTCAGATGAGGGTCACTCACAGCTTATCCTTACCAGTGGTGCGGTATTGATACCCTTCCAATTGGGGTTACAAATTGGACCCCAACTCAGCTATAATAGCTTATTTGGGATATGTCAGTTAGATAACTACTTCCCACAGTTATAGTTTTAGTCTCAGTCTCAGTAATAGAACTCAGATAGTTCTTCAGAATTCAGGACTGCCAGATACAGTTACCTAGTTCAGTACAGAACTCAGCTAGTTCCATCAGAAACAGGACTGTCAGACATAGTCATTCAGATAATAGTGTACCAGTTATACAAAACTTATGTTATAAGTAGTCATATTTAGTGATGTCATGATCTTAGTTAGAGTTCACATATTTATGCATGTATTCTCACGTTCATGTTATTCAGTCAGTATCGTTCATACATATAAACCACTTGCATTTAGCCTACCTCACTTGCATACCAGTACATTCAATCATACTGACGCATTTACGCTATGGTTTTTTATACCATAGGTTCAAAAGCACGAGCTCCAGAGCATCCTTAGTAGATCAGCCATTTAGCAGACAGACTAGCAGTGAGTCCTTATCATTCGAAGATGTTATTATTTGATTATTTCATTCTTTCAGTACTTATTTCATTTTAGCAATTGGAGTTAGTTGGGGACATGTCCTATCAACTCCTTATTCAGATAGTTTAGAGGATTTCAGACTAGCTTGTTCAGACAGTTATTTCAATTTTATTTGGTATTGATATACCATATTTCCAGATGTTATGTTTTATCAGATATTTGAACCTTATGGACTTTTAGCCTTTCCCATATTTATACAGTATATTATGTAGTGTCCCGTTATAAATATCAATCATAGGTTGGCTTGTGGTCCTTCAAGGTCATAGGCACCATATAGCATTTCGGGTACCAGATTTGGGGCGTTACATATGTCACGGATAGTGATCTCTAGTTGCTTCTACTCTTCTCATTCCTATGGTGGGTGCTCTATCCTTTGTGTTATCAGTTACTTATTTAAAGTTCTTATACTTGTTTAGACTTGTTCCTTGGGAAAAGTTTTACAGTTGTATTTAAAGTTTTGTAACTCAAATGTAACAAATAAAGTATTTTATTATTTCTTTTTAACTTCCACATATATTTTGAATGGGTGGTAAGGGTTCTCCTATCTAGGTGGATTAGAGTAGGTGCCCACATGATACAAATAGTTGGGTCATGACATTTGGTATCAGAGCCTAGGATTTCACTATTTCGGCACAAGAGAATGTGCCGAGTAGAGTTTTTTAGATTGATATGCTGACGTTCACTTCTAATCTTTAAGAAGCTATGGGTCATTTTAAAAAATAATTTCACTTCTTTCTCTCCTTTCATACGGTTTGTATGTCTACTTGTATGAGTTAGCTCCAATTAGTATCTTCATATTCTAATTAAAATATCAATGAGTTAAAAGAAATGTCATGTGAATCCATGTGAAATGACATAAGCAATGAAAATTGTAACTGGAAAGGTTCCAATTGGTATCTGGTCATTGAGGCAATGTAAATTTATGGATAATCTGCTAATGGTTATCCATGAGGCGAATAAAGAATAATAAAAAGGGCTTGTTTAATAATAAAACTTGAGATTTATACTTACGTGTATTGTTATTGCTTGAATGAATGTGAATATATGAAATATAATTGTTGAATTGCTATGAAATTCTTGGTTGGTGAAAGTCATAACTTAGTTATTTGTTGATGGTTAAAATAAGTATTCGTTATGTGATTCAGATGAAAACTGTAGCTAAATGCTAAGCATGATCTTATCATTAGTAAAATATTGAGAGGAAAATGGTTCATGATTGAGGAAACTTTTGTTTTCATATAGTCGGTATGTGAATAAGAACCATAGAAAAAGGGTTATTATTACTTAATAGCGGGAATTATTGGTAGAAAAATTCTTGTTGTGATTCATAACTATGATTTAAAGTAATGCAATTTTTGTTGTTGTTAATTGGATCCATGAGCGCTCCAGGCTATTGTCATAATTGAAAGATATTATTTTTATTGATGCCTATTTATTGAACAGTTGAGGCAAGGTGTATCTTATTATTGTTAGTCGTCATCTTGTCTTGATGAATTATTTGTTATAAATTATACTTACGTCATGACCCGAAACAGGTCCTAGTCGTCATGGTTATCTCAAGTCCACCGAGGATCGGAGACCACCCCTATTAGCCTAGCCAACTAGAACACAATAACTAGTAGCGGATGAATTCCAAACAAATAACACGATGGAGCTGAGTTCCGACCATATAACAGGATATAGCTGAGTTCTAAACATATGACAAGATAGTGAAATGTATATCAAGAGGAATCAAAGAACCCACAACACAGTCCACCCATATTTTATCCACAAAAGCCTATAAGAAATCAAACATCAACCAATGTTGGGACATGCCCCCGACCATACCCAAATACCCGTCGAAATAATCTAAGAGATAAATAAAGACAAGATTATAAAATGAGGGCCTTCTATAGAATAAAAGCTCACCACTTCAAATCTGACTCTCGAATAATTTAGAAATCACCTATCACTACACAAGAAAAGCAAGAGTATCGCTGAACCCTACATATGAGGATACAATGTCCAAGGACGGTTAACGAGGTGAGCGCAAGAATATAACTATGGGAAGGAACAAAATGATACCATGATCAAGCCAGTCTAAAATCATTCAAAATCATATGCACACAATCAAATATATATATATATATATATATATATATATATATATATATATATATAACATATGGAACAAGGTTTAGCATGAGATTTAAAATATTAACCTAGACTGTGTAGTTATCCCGTCATCTAGGCACCCATGGACTATATGGGTTCAAATCCCTCTATTGAAAGGCCCCCAGTGGTGTTAGCCACATGAACAAGAGATATCCAAGTAAGACTAGGAAATTCTCGACCCCACGTTATACCTCAATACATGAATATATATAAGTGTGAATTATGCACACGTTCGTCAAGACCCCTGCAAATATGGTATTCAGTGTTCATCCTCCCTGGGACTTACACCTTCACGGTATGCTACACAACCCCTACTAAGCCCAATTAAAATAGTTTACACATTCCCATTTGTTAACTAAGAATCATCCATTACGACATATACCACTGGTATCGTCATACCAATTATGCTTGCAAGACAATATCATTATGTCATTCCAATTATTCATCACCTTGGAGAAATTCCCTAACCCTCATGATTTATCAATTCAAATTTTAGGGGAGTGACTCGACCCTCATAGTTTATAAAAATCAACCTAGGAGAATGCCTCGACCCCCGTAGTTTATAATTATGTCAGGATATGTCCATCAATGAGCATATCTTTATTCTTACTAAGAATTTTTGAGCTCATGACCCACCAACGTGTAGATAATTGAATTAGCTTTCCAATGATACCAATTTCTCCTTAATTCGATACTCGAGTGAGAAGTTATGACCTTTTTTGTAAAAAGCAGTAGCTCACCGCAATAATACCGCATCGCGGAGGAGACAAAAATAAAAAATTTTCCTTTTTCTGTAACCCTCCGCGATTGGCCAGTATCGTGATAAGATTCATGGTGGAGGGAGTACAACATCGTGATGGAGTGTAATTTCGCACTCATCCTTTTTCTTGTGAGGTGACGCGATTTCACTGCGTCGCAGTGATGGACAAAATGGGGCTTGTCCCTTATCCAGTAGCCTAACATGATTTCAGCGTGTCACGCCAAGGGATAAAATCACACTTGTCTTTTTTTTAGTAAAGTACCGCGATAAGTACTACGTCATGCCAAGGTGCAAAATTGGGTGCCCAGTTTTCGAAGTTAATTTTTAAAGGGCAATTTAGTCTTTTTCCAAAGCCCCAAATCGCGAAAAATATAGGATTAAACCTATTCTAAGAATATTATGCTCATCATTCATCAAATCCCTCTCAAATAAAACCCTAGGATTCAATTTCAAATTCCAAGAACCTTCAATTTCCGCCATTCTTTTTCCAAGAAAACCCAAATGTCAAGGTTTCCAATTCAAGGACACCAAGAAACTATCTTAAAGAGTAAAAATAGAAATTCAAGGTAAAGCTTCGTCATCTAGTTCATCAATTAAGGTATGTAGGGTTTTTGAACAATGATAATTCTATCATCCTTGTGCCCAAAACTTGCTTTTAATTATGTTTTTACATGAATTTTAATTTAGGGTTCATACCCAATGATTATTATTGAAGATTATGCTATTTCAAAAGATTTGAATGATGAATTACATCTTTATTTTTACATGTCCATATGTTTGGCTTGTTTTATATATATTGAAAATTGAATTGCATTACTATGACTAGAATTGTGAAAAAAAACCCATGATTTTGGCTATTGACTATGATTCATGATGATTTGCCTTGAGTTTAAAATATGGGTTATTAAGCCCTAGCTTTGATATTGATAATCTAAGAAATTATGCTTTTAATCATCCCATGATATGTTTATGATCTGTTTTTGAATAAAGATTTGATCTTTCAATCTTTAGCTAAAGATACGGAATCCACTTATAGCTTTAGTTTTAAACAAATAGATGCACAATTATCTTTCAATATGTATCATTATGTCATTTAAAGTGGATTTCCTACAGAATGAGCATGCAGATTAAAGGGAGTAGTATTTAGCACCGAGTGGGAAGTGTGGGTTTAACGCATCTTACTTTACTAGAACTATGAGCCAACGTAGGTATAGTTAGATCCATTTCTATATGGATGATAGTTACAAATGTGATCACTTAGCTTAGTTTATACTCCCTGGCAAGAGTATGACACCTCTTCCCAAGGTGATGTTTTCCCCTTAAGGAAACTAGATGTTGGACACTATGATAGCTCAAATAGTGTATGTCGGTTAGAAGAACCTCCCTACAGTTTGAAAATCTTATACATAAACTTTCAAAAGAAACTTCCTATATCCTAAGTCCTAAAATAGAATAACAGTTCAGATTTAAGAACTAAATGTGACGGCTCACCAAATTTATACAATATATTTTGTTGGTCGTGATTGATGACTTTCATCTTTCAGTTATTCAAGCCAATGTGAGTCATTGCATTTAGCATTTGTTCTTTATGAATTTTGATAAACATTGATATATTGTTTTACTTATGCATTCACCCCCACATGCTCATTGCATTTAACATGTGTTCTTTATGAATTTTGATAAAAATTGATATATTGTTTTACTTATGCATTCACCCCCACATGCTCAGTACATCTTCAAAGTACTGATCTATATATATGTCTATGTGCTACATTGTTTAATAATGTAGGGTCAGGTGCTCAGTCTCAATAGGGTGAATGATTTCAGGTATCTCCATCTACATTATGAGCTGTAAGATTCACCAATCCCCACTTCCCCTCATCCACATGAGATAATCTACCCATTGACGACCTACTAAAAGCATCAACAACCACATTAGTCTTACCTGGATGGTAGTAAAGACTCATGTCATAGTCCTTGAGCAATTCAAGCCATCTTCTTTGCCTGAGATTGAACTTCTTCCGAATAAACATATATTGCAGGATTTTATGATCTAAATAAATATCAACATGAACCCCATACAAATAATGGTGATAAATCTTTAACGCAAACACCACGGCTGCTAGCACTAGATCATGAGTCAGATAATTTCTTTCATAAACCTTTAGCTGCCTTGAAGCATAAGCCATAACCTTATCATGCTTTAGCAACACATAACCCAGTCCCATACGGGATGCATCACAGTATAAAACAAAACCATCAGTACCCTCAGGTAGAGGCAAAATTGGAGTAGAAGTCAACTTATCCTTCAGCTTCTTAAAACTACCCTCATAAGCATCGGACAACAAAAACTTTACTTTTTCTCTGATTCAACTTAGTCAGTGAAATAGCAATAGAAGAGAAGCTCTCCACAAACCTCCTGTAATACCCAGCTAAACCCAAGAAACTTAGAATATCGATTGGATTCATGGGTGTAGTCCACTTCTTAACCACCTCAACTTTCTGTGGATCTATCATGATCCCCTTACTGGAAATAACATGACCTAGGAAGGTCACAACATTCAACCAAAACTCACACTTCAAAGTCGTGGCATACAATCTCTGATCCTTAAGGGTCTGCAACACTACTTGGATATGATTGGCATGATCCTCCTCACTCTTGGAATATACCAAGATATCATCAATAAACATGATGACAAATAAATCCAAAAACTGCCTGAATACCCAATTCATGAGATTTATAAATGCAGC
Organism: Capsicum annuum; assembly: GCF_002878395.1. Classification (NCBI taxonomy): domain Eukaryota; kingdom Viridiplantae; phylum Streptophyta; class Magnoliopsida; order Solanales; family Solanaceae; genus Capsicum; species Capsicum annuum. The sequence goes on along the minus strand of NC_061115.1, from coordinate 170,874,906 downwards.
TAGAGCATTAGTTAACCCGAATGACATCACCAGAAACTTATAATGACCATATTAGGTTTGGAAGGCAGTATTAGGGATATCCACCTTCGTAATATTCAACTGATTATAACCCGATCGAAGCTCAATCTTAGAAAAGCATCTAGGATCCTAAAGCTAGTCAAAGAGAAAATTTATCCTAGGAAGAGGATACTTATTCTTTATTGTCACCTTATTTAGCTGTTGATAATCTTTGCACATTCGAATGGAACCATCCTAATTATGCGTGAAAAGCACAGGAGCAGCTTATGGGGACACACTAGGATAGATGCAACCCTTATTAGGTAGATCCGTTAACTGCTCCTTAAGTTCTTTTAATTTAGTCGAAGCCATTCTATATGTAGGGATAGAGATAGGAAGAGTATTCGATTGAAGATCAATCTCAAAATTCCCTATCGGGAGGAATACCAAGAAGATAATTGAGAAACACTTCGGAAAACTCATTAACAACAAGAAAGAAAGAACCCCAAAACTAAAATCTTTAACCTGAACCAGATGATAAGGACATTCTTTGGAAATCAGCTTTCGAGCTCCAAGATAGGAAATAAATCTTCCTATAGGAACTAGGGAACTCCCTTCCCACTCTAATATCGGTTCATTAGGGAATTAGAAATTGATGTTTTGGATCCTACAATCAATAGATGCATAGCACGAGTGAAGCCAATCAATCTCCAAGATCACATCAAAATCTATCATATCCAACTCTATAAAATCCACCAAGGTCTTCCTACTTTAGATAGACACCACAGAACCGCTAAGACCTTTCTAGCCATAATAGAATCACCCGCCGATGTAGACATAGAGAAGATATCAGAATGCACTCTGGATCGAAACTAAAATGAACAGTCGCATAAGGGGTCACATAAAAAAAATAGACCCTGGATTAAGAAAACAATATACATCATGAGAGAAAAGTTGTAATGTACCAGTGATAACATCAGGAGAAGCCTCAGATTCCTGACAGATGGCAAAGGCATAAAGCAAATTCTGACCAATGCCAGTACGAGAAGTAGCACTTTTTGGTGTAGGAACTAAAGAAGTAGCATCCAGAACCTTGTTATCTCCAGTAGCAATATTTGTTGACGAATAGTTCCTATGAATATGACTAGGTTATGCATATTTGAAACACAAATTCTTTCCTTCATCTCAATAACCACGGTACAACTGTCCACAAAATCTATAAGCAAGATGAGGTAGGGCTGATTGAGCTTCACTAGCCTGAGACTGGGTACCTTGGGCTTTAAACCCACTGTTAGTCTAAAAGTGATGATCATCAGATGACTTAGGATATGGAGCACTAGCCATAGAATATGAAACCAAGTTTCTCCAAGTCCTCTTCTTGCCCTACTGCCTTTCATCTCTATCACTATTCTGTTGGCCTCTACCCTGCTCTAAATATCTGCACTTCTTATTCTGCCTCTTTTCTATTTTTGCTTGTTTCTTCTTTTCATCTTTAGCTAGATATCATGTCATTATTCAACATTGAGACCTTACACTCTAGTACAAAGTCTCAAGATAAAACCGAAGCAAATTTTCTCATTCTCGCCCTTATACTAGACACAATCTCTAAGGTATAACGAGACAGTTGGTGGAATTTTAAAGCATACTCATTTATAGTCATCCTTCCTTACTTCAAGTTCACAAACTATTCGGCCTTAGTCTCTCTCGACTCCTAAGGAAATAGATGATCAGGGAAAGCACTAGAAAAATCCTCCCACATAACCTGCTCAGCATCATTACCCCTCGATTGCTCTTATTCCCCATGCCACTGATATGCCATATCCTTCAACTAATATGCGGCAAACTCTACATCCTCCATATCAGTAGCATGAGTCACCCTAAATATATTCTCTGTTTCATTGATAAACCCTTGAAGATCCTCCTCAATTTTAAAGACAGTAAAGGTCAAAGGACTTAAGCTCATAAAATGACCAACTCTAGTGACCTCAGAAGATAGAGCAATAGAGCCAACACAATCAGGATGGCGAGACAGAGAAGTCACCAACTAGGTCAACAGATGAATATATCAATGGAATTTTACATTAGAAATGTCTTCTTAAGGCAGTGGGGCATGAATATCATCAACCCGAGAAGCCTAAGAAAGACTGGTAAGGACTGATGGAACTTCACGTGGGTAGTCAGGAGCAGGAATCATAAATTAGGTCTATACTCTATAAGTAGAATGAGTTCCATCAATATTGTCTTCAGGAGGGATAGAGGAGTTTCCACGAGCATCAGATCTTCAAGGAGGCGTGATCTGAAATGCGAACAAATAGAATTAGAGAAGATTTCAATGCCCTAGAATCTGTAGCCCAAAAATAGAACACAAGAAAGAGGAACATTCCTAAATGCCTTGTAGCTTCTCCCTTATAGGTGTGGCGCACTACGCACCCATAAAAGAGACTCTACTTGATACGGATTTGTAGACACCCAATGATTTTGAACTTAGGCTCTAATATCAAGCTTGTCATGGCCAGAATCAGTGCCTAGTGATGACTTATATCTCATGTCTACCAAGCACCGAGCCCCCTTTATCCTAGCCAGCCAGAACACAATAACTAGCAGAGGATGAATTCTAAATAAATAACAAGATAGAGTTGAGTTCCAAACATATAACAAGATAGAGATGAGTTTTGAAAATATAACAAGATACAGGATCTAAGAATCCACAACACAATTCACCTACACTTTGTCCACAAAAGCCTCTAAGAAACCTAATATCAACCAAAGTCGGGACATGACCCCGACCATAGCTGAATACCTGCCAAAATAGTCTAAAACACAAATAAAGACAAGACTATAAAATAAGCGCCTTATAGAAAATGAAAGCTCACTAATTCAAATCTAACTCTTGGACAATCCAAAAATCACCTATCACTGCACAGTAAAAGCAGAAGTATCTCCGAACCCTACATCGTGTAGGGATATAGTTGAGGACGGTTAGCTGGGTGAGCGCTAGTATGTAAATTAGGAAAGAGACATAATAATGCCATGATTAAGTTAGTCCAAAGTCATTCAAAATCATATACATATATATACATATACATACATACATACATATATATATATAACATGCAGGGATAGGGAATAAGGTTTAGCACAAGATTTAAAATATTAACTTGGACTGTGTAGCTATCCCATCATCTAGGCACCTATGGGCTATATGGGTTCAGCTTCCCCTTCTAAAGGGACCTAGTGTGTATTAGTCACATGAACCAGAGATAACTAATGAATACAAGGGAATACCCCAATCCCACATTATTCCAGGATACATGAATATATATAAGTGTAAACTATGCACACCATTGTCAAGACCCCTACACTGATAAACGTGGTTTCTAGTGTTCGTCCTCCATGGGAATTACACTATCATGGTGAGATACACATCCCCCATTAAGACCAATTAAAATAGTTCACACGTTCTCATTTATTAACCAAGAATTATCCATTAGGGCATATACCATTGGTATCTCATACCAATTATGGTTGCAAGCTAATATCATTATGCCATTCCAATTATTCATCACCTTAAGGAAATGCCCCGACCCCTGTGATTTATCAAGTCAAATTTTGGCAGAATGAATCGACCTCCGTAGTTTATTAAAAAAAAACCTTGGGGGGGAATAACTTGACCCCCATAGTTTATAATTAAGTCAACACATGGCCATCAAGGCCTTCCAAGAAATTATTTTTATTCCATTTAGCCTTTTATGCAATGTAATAGTTTAGGATGGTAAGCCAAACCATGTGATTAACCATGTTTCTGTAATGCCCCAGAAATACACCTTAACGTCACATAGTTCTCAAGACTACAAGTAGTACCAAGCTAACTCTAAGCCTTTTAACTACCTTGGAACTCATAATAAAGATAAACTTGACATAAGAAATTTTGAGATACTGAATTAATGTCTTAACTGAAACTGAATTAATATCTTATTGAAAGTCTTAAACTTAGAAATATTGAAATCAAATACATTGAATCTAAAATAAAAAAATAGTCAAACAAGCCTCTACTTCTAATTAGAGAGCCATTTGGATAAGCCCAGTTGACCCAACTCACACTAACATCAAATAACTAGAATACTTGATCAATAACAAATCTAGTAGGATAGGCCCTCAAACTATGAGGACTTAGCAAGAGCTGAAATATAGGTAGAGATGCTTGTAATCAATTATGATACTGGAATTGAGCCCTAAAACCTACATTATAATACAATGTAGCACATAGACATATATGTGGATCAGTACTTATGGAATGTACTAAGTATGTGGGGTTGAATGTATAAGTAAAACAATAACTCAATATTCATAGAACTTTTAAATGATGCATGCTAAGTGTAAATGACTCTCCTTGAGCTTGAATAACTAAAAGCTAAAAATGAAAAATCATGGATAAGAAGGCATACTGAATAAACTTTGTGAGCCACGTTTAGTTCTAAAAGATGTACTTTTACTCTTTTTTGGGAGATTCTTCTAACCGACATAAACCATGTAAGCTATCATGGAGTCCAACACCTCTTACCTACGTTGGGAGAGCTGTTCTAGCCTAACCATCAAAATATAATCTAAACTAGAGTGATCACTATACTGAACCCACTATGGGCATTAAAACCTACAGTAGCACATAGTTTTGGGGTATGTGACCTTGGCCTTATACCCAAGTTAGTGCTAAATATTACTCATATATTACTTATATGCTCGCTCTTTTGGAAATCCACCTTAAAATAGCATAAGGTCTTACAATAAAAGACATTTATGCTTCTCTTTGCTTTAAACTGTAATCAAAATGAATTAATGTGGATTCCATCTCTTAGCTGAGGATCAAAAGATCAATTCTTCCTTAAATATTTGAATAAGCTTATCAAAGAATACTTAAAAAGAATAATCTTCTTGAAGTCTCAATACTCAAACTTAGAGCTTAAAACCCATGCTTTAAACTCAAGGTAATTCATATCAAAACTTCACGCTCAATATAATTCTTGAAATACTTCATCAATAACAAGTTAAGATAGTGCAATCTCATTCATAATATAAATCCTCTAAGTTAAAAACATAAACATAAGCACTTCTTGATTACTTAAAGCTTTAATCTCATGGTAATCATATGCTTCAAGAATATCTAAACTTGGGTATGAACCCGACTTCAAAACAAGTAATTTTAATCTTAAAATCATGCAACTTGGGCACAAGGGTGAAAGAATTCCCTTGTTCAAAACCCCACATACCTTATTAGGCTTGATTTGATATAGAAGCTTGACTTTGAACTCTTGGAGATGTTCTTGAAGGCTTTCTCTTGAACTTCTTGAATTAGAAACTTAAATTCTTGTTTATATTAAAGAGAAAGTAATGGAGTTTTGGAGTTCTTGGAATTAGATTTGGATTTCTTGGAGAGGAAATTGATGGAGAATGAGTGTATAATGCTTAAATTGATGTTTCATATTATGTTTTTACAACTTGGGGTGATGGTAAATGACCTAATTTTCCCTCTGGAGATTAAAGTCACAACTGGAATGCCGTTTTGAAGCCACTGCGATATGATGACATGGCCATCGCTATACCTGGTGTGATGCAGTGTAATCGCGCTGAGTTGGTGGAATTAAAATCCACACATGACTTAAACCTCTTAAAAAGATTCTAAAACTTCCTCGAGACATTCTCCTGACACCCATGAACATGAATCAACTCAAAAACCATCATCTCAGAGCTTAGAAGGTCAACTTAAAAATCCTCAAAGTTAAGGAGGTCAAAATAAGGCTAAGTCTTCAACACTTAGCTATATTTTCAGGATTTAAGCCTCTTATACAAGAGCTAGGAGCTGAACTAAGCTGAGTTTAATATAGGGTATTACAGTTTCAAAGCCACATATACAAGTGGTTTGAGGTTACATAATTTCCAAACCAATTCCAATACCAAAAATCATTAACTTTTGAGAGAATTTGATGATCCCATACAATATTTCCATGACCATGCACTTAATTAGTTCAAACACCATCAATAAAGCATAAACAATGCATATAAAATTATGGGAACACCATTCGAGCAAAAATCATCCAAAACCCTCAACACAAGTTCAAAAATCAATATTTAAAACCACATGAATATCAACATTGCATGCTATAAATAAAACACAAGTTTTTAGGGATGAGATACACGCCTAAAAGTATTGAGAATTATGGAGGAAAATCATCAATTGGAGCTTTAGAAGCCAAATCCTTAGAAACCCTAGTTGTTCTTGACTTGGATATTTGAGAGAGAAGAATGACGCTTAAGTTATGATAATATGATGATTATAAAGCTACAAGAGTGTTTAAAGTTATGGTATAGAAGTTAAATAGAAGAAAAAACTGATTTTTCCTTAATGAGAACATGTCGGAAAAGTTGTCCCTAGTCGCTATGGGTCACGTCATAACTCGTGACATCTGGGAAAAACTTGTTTTTTGGACTCATAGTATGGACAGTGACTCAGTGCATCCTCACTGTTGACCCTACGAATTTTATAGTACAACTCGTAATAGACATTATGACTCGTAGGGTTCTAGTCGTACTTAGGACAGAAACACTGGCCAATCCACTAGTTTGGTCATGAGTCTCTCCATATGACTCATGACTTTACCCTACAAATTGTAAGGTAGAGGTCTTAATTATAATAGTAACTTTGGAATCTACATTGTCCAGGCTACAATTTGGGTCCTACCACTCCTAATGAGTCTTTACGACTCGCCTCTTTATGACTCGTTAGGCGAGTCATTACCTGGGCAGTGAGCATAAAAGTCAAGAAATTTTCAGAGGCAAAAATATAGGGTGTTACAACTTACCTGGTTATTAGTTGTTGACTTGTTGTAGATGTATTTATGCATATACATATCCCTCTCATTGTTGCATAATAATACTTAATTAGTATTGCTCCTTGAGTTATTGACGTATGTTGAGTCAGTAATTTGACTAGTCGTAAGCTAGTTTTAAGGCTAAACAAGTATATCTTTTCCTAGAGTGATAACTAAAATGCTGGTTGTTTATAAAAAATTAATTGTTAAGGGTCAAAAAAACTAATAAGAGTTATGGTTGAGACTTTATTGGTTAATGAAAACATGGTGTAGTGTTTTGTGATATTGTGCTTGTTATAGAATTATTTAGGGTGTAAGTGCCCATTTAGAGTTTTCCCAAGGATAGGAGTTGATGAAAAATCTCTGGCTATGGTAGGTTCTAATGTAAATCTAGTGTTATGTGGTTTAGATATATTTGGTGTCTCGACATCCAGTGATTGATAAAAATTAATGCTATATCATTACATATATGAGACATTATAGCCTATAGAAACTTTTGGAATGGAGTTCAAGTAAGTAGAACTCAGGATATAATATTAACATAAAGGGATTAGCACAAAATATCAAAAATCTGAGTATTGTGTTGTGTAAATAGTAAAACTGGGAAAAATCTCAAGTCCTGCCTTGCCTATCTCACTATAGAAGAGGCAAGACGCTATGGCAAAGTTGCTATAGAAGGATTCAATGATCTTTAGTAGCACTATAACAGGTAAATTCCATGATATCTAGGCTACAATAATGGGAATTGGACTGCTATAGCGAGCTCGATATAGTAATTGTTTAATTTTCTCCAAGTTGAGATGTTGTCTTGTCATGAACTCTTAAGGTTTCAATCTTAGACCTTTGTGAGGTAAATAACTAATTTATGCATAAATATTGGGCTCTGTATCTTCTTGTCTTAAGAAAACTTGGTAGGGAGGCTATATAAATATGGTTTAGTTGATAAACGATAGAGAGTAAGTAATAACGATGCAATTTAAGCAGCTCTAAAAGTAGTATCTTTCTACTTCCAGCCCCATGTTTCTCTACACTCAATGCTTATTCGAAGATAAATGGATGGTAAATTGGCATCTAATGCAATGACCCATTCTATAACTACTGAACATATTTGTGGTAAAGGTATAAAAATCTCATTCATCATGGGTAATGGGATCAGTTCCTTGGTATATGAGTTCACTAGTTATGAAATAAGGTCATACAAAACCCTAGCATAAAGTTAAACTAAAAGTGTCCACACTAATTTAGTCTTGGGCCAAGGTCAAACAAGGGTCAACTTCAAACGAGCACTCCTCTTAGATTATAAGGAGTTATGGTCCCACAACCTCTCAGATTAAAAATCTCTAAGTCTTCTTTGCTACACAATTAACTATTGTTAATCTAGTTTTGGATTAAGAAGTTATGATCATTTTATAGAAGCCTATTCGTGCTGAAAAGATAAAGCCATCGTAGCAGGATCAGATCGCTATAGTGGGGCCACTATAGTAAAAAACAATAGTTTATAAGCTTATTTTGATAGGTTTAAATCCATAAACTCAAATTTTTCATTCCCTAGACCTAGAAGGGAGATTTGCACAATGTTCGGATGAAAATTCTTTGTTGATGTAAGATTTTAACTCCTTTTTAAAATTGATTAATTCGTTCATCTTTTAGAATCATTAGAATGTGGGAGTTAAGTTGAAATTCTTGTGGTTTAGAACCCTAAGATTGATTTTAGATTTTAAATTAACTCTTTCATAGTATGAAATTGTGGTTAAAGAATATGAACTTTGTCAGTTGGGGACCTTAAACTCTATAAAGATGTGACATTTAGCTTTAAAACTCTATTAATGGAGGTGTGTTGAGCATGATAGATCTAGTTAATGATTAAGTAGCCCTTGGGTGTTGTTATACGCCTTAAATGAGGGTATAATTAGTGGGTTTAAATTCTCAAAGTATTTATTTGTAGATTAATTAATTAATTACTCTTATATGTGTTGTTTATTAGTGGTATAGCTTACTTGTTGCAATAGCTTAGTGAAAAGTAGAGTAGTTTTAATTTGTAGTAGATCTTGGTTAAATTGAATGATTATAATATAGTTTAACGGGAGACTTCATACTTAGTCCTGCAGGCATGGTGAATGATTGGTAATAATTAAAATGTGGACATGTATGAAATCTAAATTGGTTTGATTATTATTTTGGGGCAAATCTTGGTCATTTACAGATTATTTGTTAATTGTGCTAATTCATGAAAATATATGTATGTTGGTGTCCGGTTATGGGGCTATGGGTTGTGAAAACTAGTAACTAGTTGTTATGGTGATTTTTGAAATCTGAAGGTTGGAAAAGTTTTATTGAATGATGGATGGTAATTCTAGTTGAACCAATAGGTGATGAATAAGTCTATGCTAAAGCCTTGTCATAATTTCATTGTTATTAAGGATTGAATTAAGGTAATTGATTATAAATGACTAGATTTAACTAAATAGTTGGTGAATTATTGTAATACATGCTAGTAAATTTGAGTACTTGACATTGCTTGGAAAGCTAATGAACAAGATAAAAAATTGTCACAAATGTTGTTGAATAAAGAAATTATTGTATCTTGGTATTATGGTGAAAGTGGAAATATTTTTGAACTTACTTGATGATTCTACTTGAACTAGTAGGTAATGGTTAAAGTGAAAATCAACTTCTTTTATGACTACATGATAATTGTTCCTTCGTATTTCTTATTATAATGCAAACTCAAAGTTAATGACTATTTCATATCCTAAGTGTTAATCGCATGCATTGAATTTTTATGAAAATATTGTTGGTTTTACAAGTGGCATTTTTGTTATCATTGTGGTTATGGTTATTGTGATATCTGTCATTATTATGGAATGTATCGGTATTTGGACATCTTCACAAGATTAATATTCATTATTGTGGCATGTACCGACATTTGGACATCTTCACGGGATTGATTGATATAAGGTTGACAGACACTTGATATCTGAGATTTGGTACGTGGACAAGAGCTCGCCCCCTACTGACAGGGCCCAAGCGCACACACAAGTGTATGTGGTCTTATCAAGTAGTAAAATGGCCTAAGGAAAGCCAAGTATCGACCCCACAGGGACTTGTTTCAACAACGATTCAATTATTGTTCAACTATTTAGATTCAATTGGTGCAAAAGTAACGAAAAAGAGTTTGAAATTTATAAACTATAGAAAAGTAAACAGTGCGTAAATTAAAAGTCTTGGAACAATCAATGGAGTAAAGACCAGGGTTAAAGCACTTTGAACAATCACACTATGTTGTTGAAATTCCTTTGTTAACTTGCTTATCTTGGTTGTTGATTCATAAGGTTAATTGCATGATTATGATCGCCAGACCTCTAACCTTTTACGTAATTTAGATCTTACAACTACATCGTTAAGCGGGGATGTAATAATCCAATTAAGTGTTTTAATCTGTTATCCTATGTATGAATCAAGTAAGGCATCTAAGTACATCCTTGTCCTAGATGCTAATTTGAAGTCCTTATTTCATAAAGGAATACAAACCAAACTTTGTTCACTCCCATGTTCTATCTCCCTATTCCCTCTCCCGAGTTCACAAGGTTGACAATAGATGTATTCTAAGGGTGATCAAGCCTCAAAATAGTTAATTCCAGAGTAAACAAATAACCAATAATGATAATCAATTCAAACAAACTTAATTCATAGTACTCATGTTCTTGGATTTAATCCCGAAAAGAGGGTGTTTAGCCACACATAGTCATAATTGTAATCACTAGGTTGTAATTAACAACTAAGAACATGTATGAACTAAATTAAAATAATAAAAACCTAAAGATGAAGTTGTAGCAGCCCCTCAATCTCTAAAATATGTCAAATGATAGCTAAAAAACATGCACAAGGTTGTGTATATAGCACAAGTTAAGCCAAAGTTGTGTAGGAGTTTGAAACATCCAAAAATTGAGCCCGGGAATAAAGAGGGAGCTGCCCCAGGTTAAGCCTCGTTTCATCCAGGGCACTGACCTAGGTAGAGCACCACTCTAGGTGAGGCTGCAAGGGATTTAGAGCCCCGTTATGGCTAGGATGCTGCAGGATAATCGCCCTGACCCTCTGGAAGTTGCTTCTAAGGATTTAGTTGAGTGTTGCTACTCTAATATTTCTTCCCTTGACTTTTAATGTATTTATCATGGATTTCCAGCATTTATATCATCAAAAAATCATCATATTCATCTCACAAAGCTTTCTACATAATCACACACCACGAATTAGAGATCTTGACAACAAACTATCCATGACGACGAATCAAAACAAGATCTAAGACTAGGCTAGTTTGTGTTGATCTTCAACTAATTGTTCCACCTCTACACTTAATCAAATTGAACTTCGCACATTAAAAATAAGTTATTCCACTCATAATCACACATTTAAACCATGAGGAACTCTTTAAACACAATAGAATCCAACAAGATTAACTAGACAAGCACCTAGCTTAAGCTAGTAATGCTAGTTTCCTCGATGAACTCCAAATGACTCAATTAAGTGCAAACTTATTGGAAAACACCTTGAACCATTAAAAACATGTCCTTGTACACTTATATGTACATTTATCTTATTATCAACCTATAAAGCATCCGAATCATCCTTAAAACAAGTCTAAAAAGATTAGAATAGTGACACTAGAATACATAAATACACCCAACATCACCACCCCACACTTAAAGCCTTATTCATTCTCAAACAACTCTTTACTCTAATCATCATAAGCTGAGGAGACTCTACCCTTCGACTAAATGCAAGACACAACGTAGTACTACAATGTCTACAAGATTGCAAGTTTCTACACTAAGTATGTTACAAACATAATTGAAGGCTCATAAACACTACTTCAAAACATTCTAACCTCAAGAATTTACTCACCTAGTTGGAAAACTTATGCTTATCATCCAATCAAGAACATCATACAAATCACCCACATTTATTAAACATGTGCCCCTCACAATAAGAGAATTACCCATAGTAACTCACATAAAAGCATTTTATAACATAATGGGTATAAGAATCCAATTACACTCACTCTCACAAAGAATTAACAAGTCCCACACAATGAACCATAGGCTTGCCCTTAGTGTAGTGCTCCACTAATATTAGAATGATGAACTTAGGATCATTAGATCTTTTTCGGGTTGTAATGTAGGCTAAGGGACGGGTAGGAACTATTTAGGAATAGTGAATAACCTCTCTAAGCGCTTTAATACACTATATTATACATTTAAAATCAATCTCCAACATCCAAATTACACCACTTTTGTCTCCCCCATTCTTTTGTTTTGCCCCATCTCTTTTAAGCATTTTCACAAATACATGGTGGAAGTATTATTTATTACCACATTAATCAATTTTTTTCTTGATAACAACCATGGTATATTTTTAGCATAATGTCTATCACACCCATCCACCACACATCAATTATCAACACCAATAACTATTACCTTGGGGCATCAATTTCGCCTTTTTCCTCTTATTTTTCAAACTCCTTATGCAATTAATTTTTCATTAAAGCACCTAGGAGATTTTGGATCAAATCAAGGTTTATCAAAAAAGAGATTAGGCTACATATGCGGCTTCCAAATAAAATGCTAAAGGCTCAATGAGGCTTACTAGGATTAGGCACAAGTGTAGGTCAATCAAAGGATAACACAAGGTTGTCAAAGAAACGCCTAAATCATCTCCTAAACTCACATTCTTTATTTTGCTTAACACACACACCGAGCAAGTTCTAGACATCAAATGCAAGAAGTAATATACAAAAACCTCACATCACATGTTCAACTCACATAGGATCATCATAACCTCTCAACCAAAAGCATCATATGATCAAAAATAGCACCAACTCAAATATCTTATGCAAAAATTTTTAAATTGAGTCAAAAATTAGGAATTCCCCCACCCCACACTTAAAAATATATTTTTTCCCAAAGTGAACTTGAAAATAAGAGATATAAATACTCCTTGGGGCCTCTAGGCCTAGCTAGTAGCATCTTTAAACATAAAAAAAGTCTGTGGGACCCATACTCAGTCTTTACCATGCCCTTTAGCTCATGTTTTCGATACTCAAACTTCCCATCAACCTATGACTCAACAGAATAAAAAACTACGTGAAGTAAAAACTAAAAATTAGAAAATAAAACATACCTGCTTAACTTGGGTTGCCTCCTAAGCAGCGCCTGATTTAGTATCGTAGCATGAACCAACTCAACTCAACTCAACCATATTCCTTCATCCTTGTACTCCCTTTGGGAGCCATTTTATCATTCATTTCTGACCTGTTGAGTTTGCACTTTCAAGTTAACATCTTTTTTAACTTCAACCTTTATCATGTTGGGAAATAGTGGATTTGTCTTAGACCGCTCAATCAGGTAATCGAAGAGGTCTTTAGTAGACTAATCACCCCACAGTTGTCCCCTTCACTAATATTGATCATGCATAAATCTTTATATTGAGATAATGTGTTAAGCTATGTGTAAACTTTAAATTCTGCCACATCATCCTTTACCCTCATTTTGAGAATACCTTCTCTAACATTAATCAAATCTCCTCCAGTTGCTATGAATCGATGCCCCAAGATGATTGGTGTCAGTTCGTCTTCCTAAAAGTCTAGAACAATAAAGTCAGCAGAAATAATGAATTTACCAACCTTTATGAGGATATTCTCAATGATTCCTTCCAGATAAGCAATGAACTCGTCTGCCAGCTGTAGACATATAGTGCACGGTCTAGGTTCACCCAAGCCTAATTTATTGAATATATATAGGGGCATCAAATTAATACTTTCCCCTAAGTTACTCAGTACGTGGACCACTTCACTATTACCAATCTGAATGGGAAGAGTGAACTTCCTTGGGTATTTAAGCTTCTTGGGCATTTTCTATTTCATAACAACACTACACTCTTCAATGAGTGTTATTGCCCCTACATCCTATAATTTTACCTTTTTAGCAACCACATCCCTCAAGTACCTATTGTGCTTAGGCATACCCTACAAATATCTAACAAAGGTAAGTTAATGTGAAGCTCTCTGAATTTATCAAAGAACTTTTTGAACATTGCATCCTCCTTTGCTTTTATCTGCCTCTTAGGGAAAGGAAGTAGCGACATCTTCTTCACTTTTTTTGCAACAACTTTTTCTTTCAAGTACTCAGACTTTCTTAATTTTTCAGCAATTTTTTAGAGTCCTGTTGGGGATTCAAATCTGCATCTACCTCTTTTATTGACTTGAGAGGTTCTCTTTGAAGCTCTTTAATACTCCTTAAGGTTATTGTTATAACCTGCTTTGGATTTTCTGTATCTGCTGGCAAACCACCTTGAGGCCTAGCATTCAATGTTTGCTGTAGCTTTCCTAATTGAACCTCTAAGCTTCTCTGTGCAGTTTGCAAATTCTTTACATCCATAGCCAATTATGCCTGATTAGCTAAAACTTGCTTCAACATCTCTTCCATATTTCTAGTTGATTGGTTTGTTTGAGCCTGTAGTTGTGGGGCATTCCATGGCTGAGTTTGCCACTTTACATTATAGGCATTACCATAACTCATCCTTTGAGCATTGTATATATACATTACTGATTCCGGATTTGAAGTACATATGGTTGCAGAATGGCTACTATTTTCGTAGATTTCACACCAACCACTGGTCTACTGAACTAAATTAACAAATGTTATAGGCTGTTTAGCTCCAACTTTCAGGTTGCTAAATTGAGTATTTATCAAATTTTGTAATGCAAAAACCTGAGCTGATAAAGCTATAAACAGGTTCACCTCCAATACCCCTGTAATTTTTTTGTGGCATTTCTAGCATCTGAATATCACTCAGGATTTACTTGTGCTATTCGATTCAATAAGGTGTAGAGCTCATTATAAGTCAATTCCAGCACTTAACCACCTGCGACTAGATCTAACAAAATCTTAATATTGTGATAAAATGATTCTACAAAAGTATAAGCAAGTACCTCATTGGACTATTAGTGATGTGGATAGTCCTGAAGAAGAGCCTTAAAGTGTTCCCAAGCATGAAAAAGATTTTTATCTGCCTTTTGCTTGGAACTCTCTATCTCACTGCGGAGTCTCACAGTTTTACCAGATAGGAAGAATCTGATAAGGAAATTTCTAGCTAATTCATCCCATGATATGATTGAATTGGCTGAATCTGTATATAACCACCATTTTGCTTCCCCCAACAGTGAATGGGGAAAAAGTGTCAGTCTCACATAATTTGTATTCACCCCAGTCAGAATGAATGTATCAGTAAGCTCAATGAAATTTTGCAAGTGGACTTGTGGATCCTTGTGTGAAAACCTTGTAAACTGTCCATTGCTGATTAGAAGCTGCACTATGTTATGCTTTAACTCAAAATTCCCCCAACAGCCAATCTTTGAATTGGGGAAGTCAAGTTTGTCGGAAGTGGAACTTTCACTTCTCTAACTGTCCTATGTACTTGTTGTTTTGCAGCCATTATAGTAGGATTTTCTTGGTCTTCTTGGATTTAAGGAATCTGAGAAAGAAGGATTGTTTCTCTCCTTCTTTGATGGAAAAGTTGTTCAGGTTCTAGGCTTGGTTTAATTAATTCCTGAACCTTTGCCAGCTGCCTACTTGTAAAACCTTTTTTCTGCAAAAACAAAACCAAGGCCAAGCGTAAAAACACCAAATAATTCTAAAATAAAAATAAAAATAAACAGTCACCAAATTTCAAATCCCCGACAACGGTGCTAAAAACTTGACAGTGCCCAAGCGCACACGTAAGTGTACGTGGTCTTATCAAGTAGTAAAGATGCCCAATGAAAGGCAAGTATCAATCCCACAGGGACTTGATTCAACAAAATTAACCAAAAAGAGTTTGGAATTTATAAACTATAGAAAAGTAATCAATGCATAAATAAAAAGTCTTGGAAAAATCAATGGAGTAAATCACAGGGTTAAAGCACTTCAAACAATCATACTATGTTGTTGAACTTCCTTCGTTAACTTTATTATCTTGGTTGTTGATTTGTAGGGTTAATTGCATGATCATGGTCTCCTGACCTCTAACCGTTTACCTAATTTGGATCTTACAACGACATCGTTGAGCAGGGATATATAATCCAATTAAGTATTTTAAGCTACCATCTTACATGTTAATCAAGTAAGAATCTAAGTACATCCATGTCCTAGATGCTAATTTGAAGTCCTTATTTCATAAAGGAATACAAACCAAAATTTGTTCACTCCCATGTTCTATTACCCTATTCCCTCTCCTGAGTTCATAAGGTTGACAGTAGATGTATTCTAAGGGTGATCAACCCTCAAAATAGTTAATTCATGAGTAAACGAACAACCAATAATAATAAAAAAATCAAATGAACATAATTCTAAACAATAGTACTTATGTTCTTGTCTTTGACCCTGGAAAGAGGGTGTTTAGCCATGCATAGTCATATTTGTAATCACAAGATTGTAATTAACAACCAAGAACATGTGTGAACTAGATTAAAATAATAAAAACCTAAAGATGAAGTTGTAGCAGCACCTCAATCACCAAAATATGTCCAAAGATATCCAAAAAACGTGCACAAGATTGTATATATTGTACAAGGTAATCCAAAGTCATGTAGGAGTTGGAAACATCCAAAAATTGAGCTCGGGAATAGAAGGGGTGCTGCCCTACGTTGAGCCCCACTCCATCCAGGGTGCTGCCCTAGGTAGAGCACCGCTCCAGGTGAGGCTGTGCGAGATTTGGATCCCCTCTATGTCTAGGGTGCCGCGGGCTAATCGTACTGATCCTCTGGAAGTTGATTCCATGAATTTGGTTAAGTGTTGGTCCTCTAATCTTTCTTCCCTTAACTTGTGGTGTATTTCCCATGGATTTCCATCCTTTATATAATCAAAATATCATCATATTCAGCTCACAAAGATTTTTACATAATCACACACCACAAATTATAGATCATAACAACAAACTATCTATAACGACGAACTAAAACAAGAGCTAAGACTAGGCTAGTTTGTGTTGATCTTCAACTTATTGTTCTACCTATACACTTAATCAAATTGAACTTTTCACATTGACAAAAAAGTTATTACACTCATAATCACACATTTGAACCATGAGGAACTCTTTAAACACAATAGAATCCAACAAGATCAACTACACAAGCACCTAGCTCAAGCTAGTAATGCTAGTTTCCTCGATTGAACTCCAAATGACTCAATTAAGCACAAACTTACTGGAAAACCCCTTGAACCATTAAAAACACGTCCTTTAACACTTATATGCACATTTATATCATTGTCAACCTATAAAGCATCCGAATTATCCTTAAAACAAGGCTAAATAGACTAGAATAGTTACACTAGAATACATAAATACACCCAACATCACCTGCAAGTCATGGCAAGTGGTTATTTAGGTAATGTAGCCTATGGTTAGATTCTCCTATATACATGTCATTAGTGCATACAATTTTTCATGTGTGATTGTTAAAGAAATCATATCTTCCAAAGAGGTCCCAGTTTAGATTCTTGACAGTCACGTTTGTAAGTTAAGGAATAAGGAGGTCACTTTGGTAAAAGTTCTTTGTCAAAAATAGTCAGTTAAGAGAGATACTTAGAAAATAGAGGCAAATATGATGACCAAATACCTCTATGTTTTCTTTTCAAACTTTGCTCCATAAAGAGGTAATATTTTTTCCTTAATTAATTCTTTCTATTTCATGTCACCTAGTTATTCTCATTTCATAACATACATTCATGAGTTTGTTTTAGTCCATGTTTCATTTAAGAACTTAGTTACCATGTTAGTATTCAACTAATAAAAATTCAGTCTGGGAATTGTAGCCCATTCCCTTACGCTTCAACTTAGTTACTTTCCATTTGGGGTGAATAACCCCAAGGGGGAGATTTGTACCACTCCAAAAATCCAAGATAAGATTAGAATCATGCTTTAATTACATGTAAAATCAAACTTCGTTGTAACACCCCGTACTTTTACCTAGCTTAAATTTATTTCAAATATGTCAAAGACTTTCTTTAAAGATGAATACACTTTTATACATGTGAAATTTTCAAGATTTTGACTTTTAATTGTGTGAGAAATTGAATAAGCTTTCCACTGATATAAAATTCACCCAAATTCGACACCTGGGCAAAGAGTTATGGCCATTTTAGTAAGACAGTATACCACCTCAGCCATCAGCACATCGCGGAGCCAGCCAAAATGGAAATTGTCAAAAACCAGTGAGCCTTCGTGATATTGGCGTTTCACGCCAAGGCTCAATTTTAAAATTGTATTTTTCTAGTGTTCCAACGCGTCGCAGTGAACTTCTAGGTCGCGTCCAAGGTGGCAACGCATTTGTACCACATCGCATCACCATGCAATTTCCCAGTGGCCTAGCACGATTGTGGCGCGTCGCACCAGGGGTCCAGATCGGGAAAATTTCACAAAAAATTAAAGTTGTGCCCAGGGTTAAAATAGTCTTTTCCCATGATTTTATTCTGCCCAGATGTGGGATTTAAGCCATAAAAATATGTAAAATCCTTTATTATTCACTTTTGCTTAAAATCAAAAGGTAGTTCTCTCTCAAGAAAACAAACCCTAGCTCTCAAGAATCAAGATCAATCACAAGAATTTCTTCAAGAACTTTAAGAATCTCATAAATTAAGGTATGTTAGATGTTCATGCATGTATTCTTACCTTCCATGGATCCCAAGAATCTTTTTTCCAAATACAAGATTTATGGTTTTTATGTTTGAATTAGATTGAATTCATGTTCATGATGTTGTTTGAGTTTTAATCCCCGATTTAGATTACAAGTTCCAAGAATTTATTCTAGTTTGTGTTGAATTACATGATATTCATGATAGACCCTTCAATTTGCAAGTTGATTGTTGTAACCATGTTAAGCCTAAGTGTTTATGATTTAATGAACCAAGTATGCTTCTTATGTGTTTGATAAATTATCTATGAGAATGAAATAATGCCATTACAGCATGCTAACATGTATTCCCCATTCATATACAAGTTAATGCATTACAAGTGTTTGATGGAATGTCTCTATGAATGAATTATGACCAAGTGAACATTGTTATGTTATCCAAGATTATGCTTTGCTTTACTTTTCATACTATCGAGTCGTGGGGGTATTTAATACCTGACAATTTAGCTATTTATCTAGAGCTAGTGTCAGTTACAGAATAGTATCAGTCATGTCATGATAAGTAGTACTCTTAGTCCATTACAGGACTAAGTAGAACTCAGTTAGTTACAAAACTTAGGAAAACTCAGTAATCACAGTATCAGTCCAGTTCAGTTCAGTATACTCAGTTTAGTGACTTTCATCTAGGAGTAGGATTCAGCACCGAGTGAGCCTAGGGATTGGGGCACACCCATTAGTTAGGACTAGGTCCATAAAAGCAATCCCTAAGTTTCAGAACTATGTATCCAGCGTAGGTTATGAGATTTCACCCATTAGATAAGAGTGACATACTCAGGGATCACCCGCTAGTTTAGGACTGATCTCAAGGGTCACTCGTTAGTCAGGACTGACTCCATAGCAGTTGTCTTTACCTGTGGTAAAGTACTGGAAATCTTCCAATTGGAGTTACAGATTGGACCCCTATTAGTTCAGATTGGGGCATCTCAGTTAGATGATTACCTCCCACAGTTTTATTTTCAGTCTCAAACTTTAGAATAGAACTTAGTTTAGTTCTATAGAATCAGGACTGACAGATACAATCACTTAATTATTAAAAATTTAGATTATCAGTAATCTCAAACTATCAGTATATTCAGTTATTAGTTATCAGATCCAGTTTCAGGATACTTAGTTATAGTATGCACAATATGTTTAGTAGTTACAGATCCTCTATGTATGCTAATCTAGCTCTTGCATATCATTCAGTTAGTTATTGTTCATGCATATAAACCCATGCATGCAGGCTTACCTCATTTAGCATACCAGTACATTTCCATGTACTGATCGCATGCCCGTTTCTTGCGCTACCATGTTTCATATCATAGGTTCGGACGCTCAGGACGCCTAGCCAAATTCAGCCAGTAGTAGTAGATTAAGCAGTGAGTCCTCATCTATCAATAATGTGCTTTTTATTTTAGTATTTCAGTTTAGCAATAACTCAGTAGTCGGAGTTAGTTGGGGGCTTGTCCCATCAACTCCACTTTCCAGACAGATTTAGTTAGAGGTTTTTTAGATTAGATTTTCAAATAGTATTTAATTTTATAGATGTTATATTTTATCAGTATTTCAGATGTTTTGAACCTTATGGTATTTCAGCCCTTTTTCCACATTAATTTCAGTATTATTATTCAGTGCTCACAACAGATATTATTCATAGGTTAGCTTGTGGTCCTTCAGGGTCGTAAGCACTATGTGATAACTAGGGGGTAGTCCTGGGTCGTTACATTCATGTGGTGGTATTAGAAGTGATTTATACATGTATTAAGGTGACAAGTAACTTCAAGCTCATGGCCAAGTCAAAACCTTCCGTGCCGATTGGTTTCTTAACAAGAATCTTGCTATAGTCAACTTCAAACGAGAATAACTCCTATATTCTAAAGAATTCTTGAGCTTATGACCCACCAAATGAATCCAGTTTTTCCTTAATTCGACATCGAAATAAAAATTTATGGCTATTTTAGTGAAGCACTGCTAGTAGTGAGAATCTACGTGCGTAGGTACGATCATGGTGAGATTATATGATTGTACAATGCTCTCGTCTAATCAAAATAGTCCCAAACATCTAAAAGTTGACAAGTATAACTTCCAACCACGATTGGGAACCATGACCATGGTTATAAACCATGATCTTTGGTTTTATCTTAACTTCTAAAGTTGGTCTGGTTTGAACCTACAACCTACTAACCAAGGTACAAACATATGTGGGTTCTAGAACTATACCAAGGCTTATGTGGTGAGTCCAGAGAGCCCAAATCCATATCCAAACAATGAACACCACCCACGAATGTAGGTGGGTCCCATAATTGTGGAAAGGTCTTGTACATCCCTTCCAACAACTTTTCAATTACGAATTTAAAAAGTCACATCAGTCTTTTTCCACTTTTTTAACATTAAAACTATGTTGTTTAAGACACCCCAAATTTGAGTACTAGCATTAATAATATCCTAAGCCCTCATTACTTAAAAAATAATTAACACTTAGCTTGAATACAAAGAAAGAGATAATTTTCTTTTCCCAAGGCAGAATTAAGTGTAACTACTTGAAAATACACCTTGGTCACCACACGGTTCTTATGGTCCCAAAAGACATGTATAGAAATATACTGAAAATGCTATAAGGTTTTAATATACTAAATCATGAATCTAAATGACTAATGACATTATGAAAAGACTGTTTAAAATAACTGATAAATTAACTAATTGTCAATATGTCTGAAAGCCTCTAAAACTAACTGACTGTGGAGCTGATAGGACAAACCCCTACTAACTTTGACTGAATAAAAATACTGAACTACTAAGATAAGCTAATGTAAAGAAATCATTTCCTTGAAATATAAGGACTTACCACTACTGCTGATGATAATTTGATCTGTCTAAGTGATGTCAGGAAACTGAGCTTCCGAACCTATGATATTAAATATCATAGCGTATGAAATGAGTATGTGATCAGTACTTTGAATATACACATGAGATGAGGTTAGGATGATATGCATGGTCTACCTATGTATAAAAATAGTAATAACATACATGCATGGAAATACTGAAATTTCACTGAACAAGACTAATAACTAACTGGCTAAATAGCATGAGATAACTGATGCATAGATACATAAAAACTATAAACTTTGAGTATGCATGACCAAGCATATAACGTGATTCTGGAATGGTCTGTAAAGTGAGACCCTAAAATCTGGTAACTGAATACTAATAAATTGTATGTTATAGTCAAACAAAACTAAATTGAATACTGAAACTAAAATTATAAAAGGTATTATCTAATCGATATGCCTAGTCTGAGCTGATCAAGGTCCAACCTGTGACCCCAATTAGAAGGGTGATAGTACCATGCCATGGGTACTAATAATGGTTGTGGAGTCAGTCCTAATCGGGTGACTCTTGAGATCAGTCCTAAACTGGTGGGTGATCCCTGAGAGTGTCAGTCCTAAATTGGTAGGTGACATCTCATAAACTATGCTGGCTACATAATTCTAGAACTTAAGAATTGCGTCTAAGGACCCAGTCCTAACTGACGGGTAATTCCCCATCCCTAGGTTTGTTCGGTGCTGAATCCTACTCTCAACTCAACTCACACTGATTACTGTACTGAACTAAGTTTAACTGAACTAACAATTGATCATAATAATTGACTTTATAGAATGCTCATGGTGTATTCTGAAATCATTCTGTGGGTACTAAAAACTAGGTAAATAACTAAATTTTGGGTATTCATAACCCCCAGAACTCTATAACAATAACAACAGAGACACATGAAAGCTTTAAAACCATGAAAGAAAATCATTGTTCATAATTATTCACTTAAGCATTTCGTCAAACACATGAGGGTCAATACTTTAACATGGGGTGTTTTTAAACATGATAAGATAGCATGATCACATGACCAAATGATAAACTAAGGGTTTTATTCTGAATTTGCACGAACATGATATGGAAACCACAATATTTAAAACATACTCGAATACATTCCACGTGAAAACAATTGAAATCATAACATGAAATCAAATTATCAAGATATAGATACACATACTTCAACTTTCAAACATGTAAGGACTCTTTATATCAAAATTCATGAAAACGTAATACATGATCAAAATTCATAAGATTTTCATGAAGGTAATTCATTGTAAACATGTAATTTTATTATAAACATATAATAAGTAGTCATTGTTCAAAACTCAATCATTTAGGCATTTCATCAAACACATAGGGGTCATGAGTTAAAGCATTGGAATAGTAAATCATGTGATAATAACATAATTACAATATGAAAATCATGGGTTATGGATTTAACATGCGAATATCATCTTTCAAACATGTCAACGGCTAATTCCAATGGAAAATAATTTGTAAACATGATATAAAAATTGAAATTCATGAAAGTTCATGGATATAATTCATAATAACATGTAAAGATCATAATTTTAAACGTCAAAATGGATTTTTGGACTCCATGGGTGAAAAGGGCCCATGGATGAACATCACACATACTTTAAAGCTTTAATCTAGAAAGAGAATTAACTTTTCTTGAACGTTCTTGGATTGAAAAACACAAATTCTTGGTTTCTTGAAAAAAGGCTTGAATCTTGTTCTTGGGAGATGAGGAAACCCAAATCATGTTCTTGGGAATAAAGAGGGTTAATAACTTTTAAAAACTGACTGATAATGGCTAAATATGCTTATGAGGTGATTTAAGTCGGGGGGTAAGGTTTGAGGTGAGGAAAATACCAAAATACCCCTTTGAAGCTAAATAAGAATTGCTGAAATTTTTAGTTGATGACTTAGCTGATAGCTTATCAACTTAAGTTGTCAACCCATAGTTTGATTTGGACCTTTATTGTTTGAGGGTGGCAACTTGGCTGATAAGTCTTCACTTAGTTGACGACTTATCACCTCAAGTCATCACTTTGTAGCTGAGGTTGATCATATTATGGTTATAGGTGATGACTTGGTTGATAAGTCGTAACCTAGTTGACGGCTTATCACCTCAAGTCATAACCTTGTTGACAGATAGACATGCTGAGGTAAAATGAGCATAACTTTCCTCTCTAATATTGGATTAAGGTGAAATTGGTATCATTGGAAAGTTGACTCAATTATCTACAATTTGGTGGGTCTTGAGCTGCAAAATTCTATGTATATCAAAAGTTACACACGTTCAAAATAGATCCTTGTAGAATCGAATACTAAATTTTAGATAAATCAAAGGCTCTTATCTCAACTTTGTTCTAAGTGATTCTTATGAACATTATTCACCTTGAAATCACTTCACACACTAGGATAAAGATCATGACATGTGTATTCAAAAAAAATCCTTGGGATTAGAGTTTAAACAAGTAAGAACAACGCTTCAAAGTCTAGATCAAAAATACGGGGTGTTACATTAAGGTTCTTCAACTTCAATCCGCAATTTTAAGGATTTCTTCAGGGTTTTCATCTCTAGGTATGCGGAATTTCATCCATAGGTCTTCTTTCACCTATCGAGTCCCAAAATTAACTAAATTCTCAGTTTAATTTCTTCTTCAAAGCTTAGTGTTTATGAATGTTATACATTTCTTGATATTCCAGTTCCTTGATCACACTGAGTTATAAAACCATGTTTTAACATGAATTTAGTACAATTACATGTGCAAAATTTCCATATCGTTGGACCTGAGTTATTAAATTCCTTAATTCACATAATTTATAGATTTGTCGTAATATTTGAATTCATTTTGAACAATAGATGTCTTTCACATCCAACTATAACAATGGGTAATTTTATAATTTATAAATGGCAGTTCCAGGAAAACGCACTTCGACATCAAAAAAGACGTATTCGTAAAAATATTTGGAAGAGAAAGGGATATTGGGTAGCATTAAAGGTTTTTTTTGTTAGCGAAATCTCTTTCTACAAGGAATCCAAAAAGTTTTTTTTTGTACGCCAAACAAAACTAACTAAGTAATAAAACGTTAGTATAATTTGAATCAACTTGAAAAAATAATTCAATATATTCTTAAATTATTCAATTAGATAATAATAATTTAACAATTTTTCTTTCATATTAGATATTGATTAGCTCACAATCAATATGTAATGGAACTCTATTCACTTTTCTGATTGATATAGAAAATAATAAAATTAGGAAATCCTCTATTTACTATTCACTGAATAATAACTTTTTTGTTGACAAAAGAATAAAACTCGTTTCTATTCCATGGTGGGGAGTTTGATTTTCCCCATCGAACTATTTTTTTGTAGAATTAAATTAAAAAAAATTCTATATTTCGATTTTATTTCCATCTCTTCATATCTAGAGAAGAACATATATAGAAATCTTTAGTGAAATTTAAGAACTCACTGAAACTAATGGATTCTATTTTGCAACCTTTGTATTTTGTCTAACTTTCTAACTTTTTATTTTCTCTGAATTATTATATAGATCCCATGTATATCTTGCCCTTAACTCAATAGAGAAAATTGCTTAGTGAAATTTTGTATGACTAATTGTCAATTTTGAGCGATGCAAAATAGGTTCTTTTCTTTCTATTTCGTCGTCAAAATCTCTTTTTTGTTTTGGATTTATGAAAAAAATAATAAACTATATATTAAATAATAAAAACAAAAATTTTTGAATTCTATTCATTAATTGAATATAGAATGGTTTAGTTACAAGAGTTCAATTCGTGGAAAGCATAAAATATAAGAAAGTTCTAGGTTAAATAAAAAACTAAAACTCTAAACTCAAATCTAAAATAATTAACCTTCAACCTCCAACTCCTATTTGAACAACTTTTTATTTTTATTAATCCATTTGAATCATTACTAAACTAAAATAGCTTACTCAATCTCGAAGATTGCTTATTCATAGGCTATTATGAGTTCAAGACAGGCTGCTATTGTGAAATTCGTAGAAATGCTGATCATAGGATAAAGTTCTAATGCATCTTGATTTGAGTTCGAGTGGTGGCATACCGTCTTCAGAAAAGGAAAGTAGATCTTATAATGAATTCAATTATTGTAACACCCCGTACTTTTACTTAGCTTAAATTCGTCCCAAAAATATTAAAGACTTATTTTAAAGATGAATACACTTTTATAAATGTGTAATTTTTAAGATTTTAACTTTATATTGTGTAAAAAATTGAATAAAATTTCCATCGATACCAAATTCGCCCAAATCCGACACTCGGGCGAAGAGTTAGAGCCATTTTAGTAAGACAGTATACCACTTGGTACTCTAGCACGTCGCAGAGGCAGTTCAAATATAATTTGTCATTTTTTAGTGAAACAACGTGATACCACCACATCGCGCCACTAGCCTTTTCCCTAATTGTAAGTTTCCAGTGAGGTACCGCGATACCAGCGCATCGCGCCACAGCTTAGTTTTACATTTATCACTTTCCAGTACACCAAAGCGATCACACCGCATCGCGGTGAACTTCCAAGTTGTGTCCAAGGGGTAACGTAATTCCATCATATCGTGTTGATAATCCAATTCCCAGTTGTCCACTTTCCAGTGATACGACGTGATAGCATCGCGTCGCGCCAAGGGCCCAGATCAGAATTTTCCAGTTAATTTCCAGTTTTAAATTCTGAGTTTTTAAATCATTCCAGGGGTATTTGAGTCTTTTTTTCCACGGCCCTAGTCAGCCTTTAACATGAAATTCAACCCTAATAAAACCTAGTTACACCATTATTCATTCAGTTTTTCCCCAAATTAAATCATTCTCTCTCAAGAGAAAAAAACCCTAGTTCAAGAATCAAGGTCAATTCTCAAGAATCTCTCCAAGAACCTTCAAGAACTCTTCTTCTCAGGTATGTTAGATGTTGATTCATCGGCCCCTTTCACCCATGAAGTCCAAGTATCCATTTTTAAATATATAAGATCTCAGATTTATGATTTCTATGTTTGAATTAGATTGAATTCATGTTCATTATAGTAGTTGGGTTTGAATCCATGATTTAAATGCATGTTTCATGAAATTAAATAGCATGTAAAACAAATATGTGATTATCTTGATAAACCCTAGAATTTACAAAGTGATTAATGTGCCTATGATGATAATTGGGTTTTAAATCCATGATTATTATATGATTCATGAAATTAGATTAGTATTTTTATGGGGAAGTATATGAATTGCATGCTAAACCCATGGAATTGTAATTTGGGCATTATAGTTGCCATGTTTATATGTTATCTATGATTATGTTCAGTAAGTTGTGCTCCCCAAGTGTTTGATGGAATATCCATGTGAATTAAATGATGCAATCATGACATGTTGGTATATGTACAAGTTAATGCATTACAAGTGTTTGATGAAATGTCTCTATGAATGAAGTATGACCAAGTGAACATTGTTATGTTATTCAAGATGATGCTTTGCTTTACCTTTCATGCTATCGAGTCCTAGGGGTATTTAATACCCAAAAATTTAGTTGTTTACCTAGAGCCAGTGTTAGTGACAGGATAGTATTAGTCATGTCACAATCAATAGTACTCTCATCCGTTACAGAACTTAGTAGAACTCAGTCAGTTATAGAACTTAGGAAAACTTAGTAAACTCTGTATCAGTTCAGTCTAGTTTAGTATAATTAGTTCAATGTCTTCCAGTTGGGAGTAGGATTCAGTACCAAGTAAACCCAGGGATGGGGGAATTCCTGTTAATGTAGGGTTTAACCCTTAGGAGCAATCCCTGAGTTACAAAAATATGTAGCCAGCGTAGGTTGAGATGACTTCCTACTAGATAAGGATTGACACATCTCTTATGAGTTTTCTTGTCAGTGAGGGTTGACAAAATGTCTTCCTTCTAGTTAGGGTTAACTCACAGCTAGTGTTAGTACCCGTGGCATGGTATTAGCACCCTTCCAACTGGGGTTACAGGTTGGACCCCAGTCATCTCAGAGAGGGGCATGTCGGTTAGACAATTTCCTCCCACAGTTTTAGTTTCAGTCTTTAGTTTAGAACTCAATTTATCTACAGAATCAGGACTGTCAGACACATTCAATTAGTATCAGTAATTCAGTTATCAGTAATTTTAGATATTAGTTATACAGTATTCAGAACTCAGTACTTAGCTTCAGAAAAGCTCAGTTATAGTATACGCATACTTTTATATTGAGTTACTCTATATTATTTAGTCAGTTATTGTTCATGCATATGAACCCTTGCATTCAGCCTTACCTTATCTAGCATACCAGTACATTCCCACGTACTGACGCATACTTTTCTGTGCTATGATGTTTCATATCATAGGTTTAGACGCTCAGGTTCCTGACCGCACTTAGCCAGATTCAGTCAGCAGTAGCAGATTTAGCAGTGAGTCCTCATCTATCGAGGATATTTTTTTATTTCAGTACTTCAGCTTAGCAGTATTTTAGTAGATAGAGTTAGTTGGGCTATTGTCCCATCAACTCTACTTTTAGACAGATTCAGTTAGAAGCTTTTCAGACTAGATTTTCAAACAGTATTTCAGATTCAGATGATATATTTTATTAGGATTTAAGATTTTTTGAACCTTATGGCATTTCAACCTTTTTTTTCACATTAATTTCAGTATTATTATTTAGTGCTCACAACAGATATCATTCATGGGTTAGCTTGTGGTCCTTCGGGGTCGTAAGCACCGTCTGACAACTAGGGGATAGTCTCGGGTCGTTACAATTACCGATTTCCATTTTAGAAGTATTTAATTAAGGAATTCTTCTTTTTTGAGACTTTTATGATATTTTCAACCTTAGAGTATTTATTAGCTAGAATTTCTTTTTCGATCATTTCAATTGTAATTACAATTCATTTGATAACCCTTTTATTTGGTGAAATTATAAAGCTATACGATTCGTCTGAAAAATGAATAAATTCTGTATAATAGGGTTATTAGTTACTCGTTGAATTTCTTCGGGACATTTTCCACTAAGCAATTTATATGAATCATTAATTTTCCTTTCACGGAGCTTCTCCCTTATGAATATATTCTGTATTTTTAAAAAAAGGTTTTAATTTTAAGTAAAATAATGTGGCCAAGTGTTATTTTTACCCAAGACTTTGCTACTTCAGGTATTTTAACTAAAATACACCAATCTGAAATATTAGTACCTGCTCTTCAATCTGAGTGGTTAATAATGCACCTAATTTTGATGATATTGGGTATGTAGCCCTTTTATGTGGATCGTTATTGTCAGTAGGACTTCTAGTGATTACATTTCAAAAAACAGAAAGCTTTTTTATAAGAGCAATGGTTTCTTAAACAAGTCATTTTTCTTGGGTAAAAATATTTTAGAAAATACTTCATTTTTGTCTGCGAAAAAACATTAGAGGTCCCAATTGATTCAACAATTGGATTATTGGAGCTATCATATTATTAGTTTAGGATTTACTTTTTTAGCCCAAAGAATCCTTTCGGGAGCGGTATGGGCTAATGAGTGTGGGGCTCATATTAGGAAAAAGAAACTTAGGCATTTATTACCTGGATCATATTTGCAATTTATTTACATACTCGAACATATCAAAATTTATAGGGTGCAAATTATGCTATTGTAAAATCCATAGGCTTTCTTATAATTTGGATATGCTATTTTGGGGGGTCAATATATTAGGAATAGGGTTACATAGATATGGTTCTGTTCCATTAACATTTAATTAAATTCAAGACAAGTTATTATAAATACAAGAGCGGGCGGCACATTGTATGAACCAACATGTGGACCGTGTGAATCATCAATACAATATTTGATTCATACAGTTTTCTATCATATTC
This sequence comes from Capsicum annuum, assembly GCF_002878395.1. NCBI lineage: Eukaryota > Viridiplantae > Streptophyta > Magnoliopsida > Solanales > Solanaceae > Capsicum > Capsicum annuum. The sequence continues at coordinate 170,845,590 of NC_061115.1, read as the reverse complement.
AATTAATTTCATTGTTTTTACTTTACTTAAGAGTCAAAAAAAGAAAAAAAGTCTCCTTTTTTCATTGTCCAAGAATAGTTTTAAAAATAAACATAGATTTTTTTATTTCAGTCATCCAAATTATCTATAAAAAAATTAGATAGAATAACTTCTACCTTGTCAGTTGCTAATGAAAGAACGAAATTACGATATATATTAATACCTATTACGGGTAAAAAGATAGAGATCGAAAGAAATAACTCTCGGGGTCCAGAATTAAAAAATGAATCCTTCGAGGCATTAAATAGCTTGTATTCGTAGAACATCTGGCGTGACGTAGACAATGAATAAACAGGAGTTAATATAATTCCAACTGTCATTACAAAGGTAATTATTCCTAAAAATAATATCAATTCACAATAAAACCACTCATACCTGGTAATGCAAGGGAAGCCATCGAAAAACTATTGAACATACTGAACATTTTTGGCATTGGAATAGCTATTCCACCCATTTCATCAAGATTAACAAGGTAGATTCTATCATAAGACATTTTCGACAAGAAAAAAAGTGTAGCACCAATAAATCCATGAGAGAGTATTTGTAAAAGGGATCCATTAAGTCCTATGTCGATTAGAGAACTAATTTCTATAATTATGAAACCCATATAAGAGATAGAGGAGTAGGCTATTTTTTTTTCTAATTCTGTTGGCCAAGAGATGTTGAAGTTGCATAGATTATTTGTATTGTACCTATTATCATCAACCAAGGAGAAAATATAGAATGTGCCTGGGGTAACAATTCTATATTGATTCAAATTAATCCATACGCTCCCATTTTTAATAAGATTCTAGCTAGAAGCATACAAGTACTGTAATGTGCTGCTTTATGGATATTTAATAACCATTTATGTAGGGGGATATAATAGATTATTTCTAAAACCACAGGATATGACTGATTAACTGATGTTTCAAAATTTAATATTGGTTCATTAGAACCATATAAAGCAACACCCAAAACTCCCATTAAGAGAAAAAAAGAACCCCCCGCCATGTACAGAATAAATTTTGTAGCTGAGTACAGACGTTTCTTTCCTCCCTACATAGCGAGAAATAGAAAAATAGGAATTAATTCTAAGTCCCACATGAGTATTATATACTCTAATTTACATGTACTTATGAGTATTGCATACTCTAATTTACATGTTTTGAATTTTATCAGATAATGCATTTATTTTTAGTTTTTTTGAATATTACTATTATTGAGCATTTCAGTTATCAGTGTCATTCAGTTGGTAGTAGTACTTAGCACCGAGTAAACACGGGGATAAAGTCTTACCTGTAAGTAAGTATGACACCTTTAGTAGAAGTCCCTAAGTCCCAGAACTACTCGGCCACCGTAGGTTCTAAAGGATCACCTGTCAAATTAGGCTTGACACCTTAGTCCCTATGGACATCAGTTTAATGGATCTACATCAGTCAGTGGTCATACCCTTAGAAAGGTATTGAACACCCTTCTAGCTGGGGTTATAGGCTGGATCCTGGTTAGCTTAGATTAGGGTTAAATCAGTTACTAGTAGATCCCACATTCCACAACCCATAGTATGTAGCAAATAGTTCAGCTTAAGGTACTTGCATGACCTTGTCACGACCCAAATGGCCATGAGTGGCACCCACACTAATCTTCTTGTGGGAGAACCATCTAAACCAAACTGTTACCCAAACACTTAGTCAATATTAGATGATATTATTATAAAATTCAACATAATAACAAATATCCAGGACTAATTATTATTAATGCAAAAATTCAAATAAACTACTTACTAAAATTCCCAAGACCCGAAAGTAATCGTACAAGAACTACTAACAAAGATCATATCTAAAGTGATATCCAAAAATAAAGTAAATAAAGAATGTTTCATTGCCTGAAGATGGACAAGAACAAATAAGATGACCCATGGCAGCCTGGAGACGGAGTGTTCACCATTAGATCAAGATCTGCTATCAAACTCTAGAAGTGAGGTCATGTCTGAGTCTAGAACATTTTTTGCGCTCAATAAAAGAAGAGTATAGGGTATTATCAGTACAAACCACTATGTACTGGTAGGTATCATAGGCCAACTCAATTTAATTGCATGTACACAACATAAATCAAATAAAAATAGACATACATCGCCACACAATAAATATTCAATAAATCGACAATACAGCAACAACAGGTCAAACAGTACTCACAAACAAGCCGCATAACCATCAAAAGTATCAACCATACTGTAAACATCCAAAGAAATAACACAAATATGTACACACATGTTATTGGACTTATTTTTGCACAAATAGTCATGATCTGCAGGGAACAATCTATATTCATGTATCATACCGGCGTGGTACCCGATCCAACATAAATATAAAAGTACCGGCGTGGTACCTAATCCAACATAAACATAACAAAGTATTATCAATATCAATTTACACAACCCTACAGCATGCCACACAGTGTACAAAGTTTAAAAGTACACTTAAAGTCATAAGACAATTCCATTAAATCAATTTTCAATAAACATTTATACACGAATCAACAATTTCAAGCATGTCCGAATACCAATCCATAAGTATTCAATTTAGGAGCATACACACAATTAAGTCGATTCTAAACTCTAATTAAACCGTAACCTACCTCAACCAACAAATCTAAATGCAGTTAGTCTGCAAGCGTCTTACCCTTCCTCAAAGTTTCAGAACGTTCAAAATCTGTGTCAATATATAATTCCAATAAAAATATGCATTTAATGACACCCGCTTAGTAAATTTTTACTTTGAAAATCTAGATAGAGAACCTAATTTATCCAAAAATGATAATTGATTTCATACAAAAAAACTTCAATTTAAAGGTAACGAAGAAACAGTGGTTGTACCACATTCAATTTGCTGGAAACCATGAAACAGTGGCCAAATTCCATTTAACAAAACATATTCTAATCAAATTCCAATCATTAGTACATGATTATTCTCTTATTATATTATATTATATATATATATATATATATATTTATATTTATTTTAAGAAAATTTAACCCCTTTACCAGATTATCCAAGCCAATGACCACTGGAATCTAAGGTTACTGCGCAACTTAAATCAATAAATATACTCATACCACATATATACAAACTAAGATCTCACCTGTAACCTTCGAGCAGTCCTTTTCACGATGGCACGATTGGGAACTGTAATTCCCGTATCCCTGTTTCTCTCCACTTTCTGATTCTGTTGTTATAATATATGGTAAATCCTACCCAATTAAATCTATTCTTGTATTGACAACATAAGTAAATAAAATTATGATTTTGACCCATTAATTCACTAAATAAATTAATTATTTAAAATACCCAAAACTTTAAATAAATTCTCAAAATTTATTCGGAACTACGTTGAAATACATAAAATATGTACATTCACTAAAAAGTGTATTCCGAACCTATTGAAAATACTACGACACTAACCAGGGGTCGTCTCAATTAAAGATTGACCATGATTGGGTTTAACTTTATTAAAATGCAATAATTCAACTAATGACTTCAATAACATCCAAATACCTCAAGAATTGGTGCTACTCATCCCGTGAGTCGTAATCCACGTATACAAACTACGGAGAGCGCTAAAATAGAGAAGATGAGAAAATTCCACAAACGACCGAGAGGGTCATTACATCAGATACCAATTAAACAACCGTTCATCCCCGAACGGCAAAACAAGAGACAAAAAGGGAGAATAAGAAATTACCTGAATCTGCAAAAAGATGTAGATACTTGCTACGCATGTCCGATTCGGTCTCCCCAGTAGCCTCCTTAATAGGACGATTCTTCCACTGGACCTTCACAGATGCAATCTCCTTATTCTTTAACTTACGTACAACTAATATCTAGCTAAGCCTATGCATACCCCTACCGCCCTAGACTCAAAAGGTTCAATCAGAATACAACAATGCAAGGCATATTCTTTACCCATAAATATGTAACCGTCCTATACCAGCTGATAGATATAAGTGCATACTGGTGATAGGTGATGGGCATGTAGGAATGAATGTAAAGCACATAATTAATACCACAACTCATCATAACTGTCCTCATCATGACCATCATCATCGTAATCAACTTTCGGCCTTGCCAGATATCAACACATCATCAATAGTATCCACCTACCTTGTCGGGTATCAATATCATCACAATAGTCGAATAACATACACCAAAATACTCATAAAAATAGTCATATCACCATTGAATATCTATCTAGTCAATACTTTCCAACGTCTCATTATTAGCTGATCAACACTTATTATAATAGGATCACTAGTTTGCTAGTCATCACATAACCTTTAGTTATTAACCTAACCATTATCCTTCACATAATTCTTATTCACGAAATAGCAACTAGCCACTATTTATTTAATAGCCAACATCTAACATCTAGTCAAGGTTCATCACTAGACCAAAACCACCATTTATCCACCATCCATTATTATTAACTAATCATCCTATATCCGCTAATCATTACTAGACAACACATTACTACTTATCACCTAACCATATTTTCTTAGCTGATACCATTCATTATCTAACCATTGTTTACCAACTAATCCTTGCTTAACTATTCATTAGTTAACTATTTAGCAACTATTCAAAGTTATTAACTAGTCACCTCTTATTACTAACATCATCTCTTATTATCTAACCTCATTAACACACAACTTCTCGTTTATCAACTAACCAACATCACAAACTTAGTCATCAATACCAACTAATCTTCACCTATGCTAGATCCGACCTCACCATAAGTCACGCATTAACCATCGCTAGCTACCATGTTTTAACTAAGCAAGATTCATTACTAATACATTAGATTCCTAGCCATACAAGTGCTAGAGTCCCCTAATAGACAACTAGTTACCACATAGTTTAACCGTTAATTAGGCAGAACAATCGTAAGATCATATTTAAGCTAAAATCACACCAATTACCAACATAATACTCATGAATGTACCAAATTTGTGCATGTCATCACCAGTATCCAATCAATAAAGCCGCAAGCAATATACTACATCTTCCTCCATCCCATATTAGAGAGATATGTATACAAATATATATGTATTCATAAACTGTAATCGTATCCTTTACACTGATAAAAACTTCTCAAATATTTGTTCATTATCATAACACATCCCTTGACTCGTTAATTTATCCAGAATAGTCATAACATCATAATCACGGCCATAAGGCAATATACATATCTGAAACTCATATCGAGAAATTATATTTATAAGGCATAGCTTATCTCTAATCATCTCACATATAGGACATATCTCACATATTAGATACATAATATAGATAAATATGTAATCGTCTGTAGAATATCTTATATCGATAGGTCATACATTATGACTACGAGGAATATCACCTCTCTAGGTCAATTTGCATATCTAAGAGAAAATAGTATCTCTATAGGTCAATCATCAAGTCTAAGAGGAAATAATATCTCTAAATGCCCAATATTCCTTCCATAGGAAGTATCATAACTATAACTCAAAAGCCACAATCTAGAAACATCAATATAAGTTACCAAGTTATGAAGTAACCTTATTCTAAGGTTTACTAGCCTCATCTATGTCTAACATCCACAACTTATTCCATAAGGCTTAACACAAGTTTAGGCCTAAGTGGGCAAGACGATCCCACTTCTAATCCTCAATTTCTATAAATAGGCACACTATGCCCCAAACCAGGCTAAGGTATCTAGTTCATCTTCTAAATTTCAAGTAATCCATATTCAAGCCTAAGATAGCAACTTCGACTAGAACTGTGGTACTCAAGTCAACTCTACCCAACTTACGGTTTCAAAACTACCACACTAGCCCAATAAGGCTAAATATACAAATCATGCTTCAATTACTAAAACCACATCCCAAACATAGGTTTACATTATATCCACACTACAACTAATCTAAACTAGAGAGGAAAAGCAATAGAATTCAAAAGGGGTAGAAACATGCCATTTTACGGGTCCCATGAAATTAGAGCCTACATCACATTATCCTTCACAATATTGTTAATATCCATCTAATCATCATACCTTAACCACTCAGCAAGAAATATCCACCAAGTATCACTCAAGAAAATATCAATCATGCCATTTAATAATTTATTTGTTCTCCCATTCAGGGTCATCACTAATTATTTTATGAATGTAACTAAGTCATTTGATTTTGCATTGCCACTATCATGAAAATTACTATCCTCTAAAAGTGTCATATATCAGCCAACTTTATGGGACATGCAAATGTATAATTCAACCATAAGGTCAAGTCAATAATAATTTATCTTCTCAAAATTTTTCCTAATGCACTACAACTTATGTCGTGACAATCACTAACTCAATATATTTCGACGACAAACACTTCATGGTCAAGCCAAACCTCTCTTATATCACTAACACCAATTTAAGATATATAGAGTCATTCTTATTTCTACCTAATAATATTTTTATTATGGGATTTACTTAACTCTTAATCACCTCAAGAGTGGTCCCCACACCACTGGCACATAAGCAAGGTGAAAAAAATAAATCGATTATAGGTCACTGACTGTCTCACCACTAATATCACATTCTAGACAAGTCATCGATCAAATTCTGTAGGCATCAACAACCTCTTCAAGTGTTTATCACTTTTATTTAAAACTCATTATTTTGCCAAGCATTAAGAATTCATTCACATAAGGAACTCAAAGATAATGTCACTTAGCTAGTCCTCACACGGAACCCATTATAGTTTCAATAATAGAAGTGCACAAAAATTCTAAATACAGTCCTAATGGACGGACCACACAAGGATCCCCAAATAATATCAAATAATCAAACTACACAAGAGTCCATCCACAACATCATTAACAAAAACCTCTCATTATGAAAAACACATATTACCTCAGTCTTTTACTCATGTCACTTTTTCACCATTTTTTCTCGACATCACATTCTCATATCATTCTCTTAATTCTCATACCATCAATCTCATCAGTATAATAGTACCAAAAATAAGTAAGCACCATAGAATTTCTAGTTTCACAATAACAAGAAATCAAATAATCCAATCACATTTATCAACAAAAACAACTTAGTCAATTTTCATCACTTAACAAAAACAATTCACAACAATTACAAAAATCTAGCAACACAAGTTTAGTCAAATATCAAACAAAACCAATCAATAAGTTCACAACTTTCACAAGTCTTTACCAATTAACAATAAATTTTAGACCTTATTAACAGATACCAATTAATATCTCCTCGATTTTTATTCAAAATTATTAAGATACCAATTGGAATAGTGTAGATACCAATTGGATTCAATCCAGTAGTCTAAGATTAGGATGTCACAATAGAGAGAAAGAAAGGAAAATCCCTTCTACATGCCTCATAGCCTTACGAAGATTAGGTGTGGGGCCCTACACACCAATCTATGAAACTCTACTTGACATTGCTCTTATTAATAGATACCAATTGGAATAGACAAATTTCAAATGAATTCAAGTTATAGCATGTAAGAAAGAAGAATTTGAATTTTCCTAGTATCCTATAGCCTCTTGAAAAAAGGTACAGACGTCTATATACCATTCTGTAAGACTTTACTAGACATGTTCTTGTATGATGAGATCGACGAACCTAGGGCTCTAATACCAACTTTGTCATGACTTAAATGGCCCTGAGTGGCACCCACACTAATCTTCCTATGGGAGAACTGTCTAAACCAAACTATTACCCAAACACTTAGTCAATATTAGATGATATTATTATAAAATTCAACATAATAACAAATATCCAGGACTAATTATTATTAATGTGGAAATTCAAAAAAACTACTTACTAAAATTTCCAAGACCCGAAAGTCATCATACAAGAACTACTAACAAAGATCATATCTAAAGTGATATCCAAAAATAAAGTAAATAAAGAATGTTTCATTGCTCGAAGATGGAAAAGAACAAATAAGATGATCCATGGCAGCCTGGAGACGGAGTGCTCACCCTTGGATCAAGATCTGCTATCAAACTCTAGAAGTGAGATCATGTCTGAGTCTAGAACACTTTTTGCGCTCAATAAAAGAAGAGTATAGGGTATTATCAGTATAAACCACTATGTACTGGTAGGTATCATAGGCCAACTCAATTTAATTGCATGTACTCAACATAAATCAAATAACAAGTAGACATACATCGCCACATAATAAATATTCAATGAATCAACAATACAGCAATAACAGGTCAAACGGTGCTCACAAACAAGCCACATAACCATCAAGAGTATCAACCATACTGTAAACACCCAAAGAAATAACACAAATATGTACACACATGTTATTGGACTTATTTTTGCACAAATAGTCATGACCTGCAGGGAACAATCTATGTTCATGTACCGTACCGGCGTGGTACCTGGAAATCAATGAAACAGTGGCCAAATTCCATTTAACAAAACATATTCTAATCAAATTCCAATCATTAGTACATGATTATTCTCTTATTATATTATATTATATATATATATATGTATATTTATTTTAAGAAAATTTAACCCCTTTACCAGATTATCCAAGCCAATGACCACTGGAGGTTACTGCGCAACTTAAATCAATAAATATACTCATACCACATATATACAAACTAAGATCTCACCTGTAACCTTCGAGCAGTCCTTTTCACGATGGCACGATTGGGAACTGTAATTCCCGTATCCCTATTTCTCTCCACTTTCTGATTCTGTTGTTATAATATATGGTAAATCCTACCCAATTAAATCTATTCTTGTATTGACAACATAAGTAAATAAAATTATGATTTTGACCCATTAATTCACTAAATAAATAAATTATTTAAAATACCCAAAACTTTAATCAATTCTCAAAATTTATTTGGAACGACATAGAAATACATTAAATATGTACACTCACTAAAAAGTATATTCCAAACCTATTGAAAATGCTACGACACTAACCTGAGAATGTCTCGATTAAAGATTGACCATGATTGGCTTTAACTTTATTAAAACTCAATAATTCAACTAATGACTTCAATAACCTCCGAACACCTCCAGAATTGGTGCTACTCATCCCGTGAGTCGAAATCCATGTATACAAACTATGGAGAGAGCTAAAATAGAGAAGATGAGAAAATTCCACAAACGACCGAGAGGGTCGTTACAGACCTGGTATTCAATTGTTCAGTTCATCATATAGTACATATTTATTATTTGGTCTTGCATCAGTTTACCATGTTATATGCATCATATTTAGTCTATATTAGTTATTTTCCTATCTCAAATACTTCGTACATTCAAAGTACTGATCGCATACTTTCCAGTATTATATTGTCTCATAATATAGGTTCTGACGTTCAACATCTGGATATCACTTTGTACAATCTCCTACTATATCAGCAACAGTAAGTGGTGAGTCTTCATCATTCAAGAACTGGTATCAATGTTTTATTTATTTTATTTCAGTTTTAGACAGTGAGAGTTAGCTGGGGGCTTATCCCAGCAACTCATAGATGCTTTCAGACAGATACTAGAGATTTAGTTTCATGTGATGTTTAATGATTTTTTATTTTATTTTAATATTGATATTTTATTTTGATTTTCATATATCAATCATAGTTTAGCTTCTTCATAATTTTATGCAATTTTACACGGTATTCTTTGTGTCATATCAGGACATGGGTTAGCTTGGGGTCACGTGTGACTCTAAGCACCATGTTACAACTAGGGGGTAGTCTCAGGTCATGAAAACTTAGTGTCAGAGCTAGTTTTCAAACTATCCTAAGGTTTCTAAAAGCCATATTAAGGAGAGTTTTATTCATGGTTGTGAAGTAAGCCAGGCCAATAAGTTAGAGGCTATGAAATATTTTTGGAAAAATTTCACTTCATCCATATTCATATAATGTGACAGAGTGTAAACTCTATTGAAACCTTTTTCAGGATTGTTTGTTACACATTTATAGAATATGCCTTCAAAGAGAACTAATGGAGGGAGGAATGGCAATGGTATTAGAAATCAACAAGCACCACCACCAACTCTATTAAAGTGTTTTAATAAAGAAGTATTTTATCCCAAATTTAGAGTTGCTTTCACTACCTTAGACCAGTCCATGATCACTCATAAGAACTATTAGGTTGTTACATCAGCCAACGTGGTTGTTGCACTAGCCAACATAGGAATGAATATGGAAACAGCCAAAGTATGACAATTCACTCAAATAAATCCTCTAGTATTATTTGGGCTAAGTCTGAAGAGGATCCACAGGAGTTTTGAGATAGTATTTAGAAAGTTATTGAGATCAATGGTGTTATTCCTACTGAAATTAAGGACTTGACTGCTTATCAGTAGCAAGGAGTGGCTCACACCTGGTATATGCAATGGAAAAATTATAGATATAGATGCAGGATCGATAGAGTAGGATGAGTTCATTTTTGCTTTCCTGGATAAGTTTTTTTCACTTGAGTTAAGGGAAACCAAAGTTAAGGAATTTATAAATCTAAGTGGGTTATCATGAGTGTGAAGGATTAATATTCTCTCAAATTTACTCAATTGGTAAAGTATGCTCTGACTATGGTTTTTGATTCTATTGCCTGAATGAGTAAGTTCATGTCAAGTGTTTTTGAGAATGTGGTCAAAGTGTAGAAATTCTATGCTCTTTTAAGGAGATGGACATCTTCAGGTTTATTATTCATACTTAACAAATTAAAGAAGAGAAAATTAAGAAGAAGGAAAGGGAGAGTAAGAGGGCTAGAATAGGTAGCTTTAGTTTCTCAAAACAGAGGTTAGATGGTAGTAATTGTTCTTAGTTCCTACATAAATATTCATCTCCAACCCTAGGTTTTACTAGTGCTTCAATGCCAAAGCTCAAGTAAGATAATTGAGATAGAGAACCAGGCTCTAAGTCCTAAGGTCATGTGAAAAGTGCTTGTACTAACATGGTTTGCAAGAAATGTGGTAAGAACCACATGGCTAGTAGTAATATTTGTTTTGGGTATGTCAATCCAGGCGACATGTTGAGGGAATATACAGTGGCTTCATAGAAAGGTAGGTATGCCTGTCAGTAAAGTGTAATACCCCGAATATTTCTAGCTCAGTCCATCCCTTAGTAAGTACTTGAAGCACTTAGAACCTGGAAATAAAGCTAAAAGTTAAGGGATTTACTCATTTTGACTCCCTTTAAACTTTGAAGATTTTTAAGTTGACCTTCCAAGCTCTGAGACAATGATTTTTGAGTTAATTTATATTCAGGTGTGAAAATAGCATATCTCGAGTAAGTTTTGGAATTTTTGGACGAGGATTGGATCATATTTGAATTGGAAAAATAGTAGCTCACAGTATTGGGTCGCATCACGATGAGTATTGAGGTGAAGAGGCCATCGCGTCGTCGTGGAGTCCTAATCAGCATTTGTCAATTTCCTGTAGCTCATCGCGATTGCACCGCATCACTTGAGTATCATGATGAGCATGCCATCGTATCACGATGAGGCCCAAATTAACAATTGTCACAATCCAGTGAGTCACCATGATTTCACTGTGTCATGGTGGGTACTGTGATGACCCACTCACCGCATCGGTATGGGGCCTTAATTGGCATTCCAGTTGCGGGATTTTAAATCCCAAGGGCATTTGTCTTTCATCAAGCCCATAAATCATGTAAACAGAAGATTAATCAGAATATTGAGCAAAATATGCTCATTATTATCAAATCCGCCTCAATTACCCTAGTCTTTAATATTCAACTTCAAGAATCCCCAAATTTCCACCATTCTTTTCGCAAAATAGTTCAAAATTCAAGGTTCCCATTTCAAGAATTACAAGAATCAACCTTCAAGAGTATAAATAGGATCTCAAAATCAAGATTCTTCATCTAGTTTAAATCTTTCATCCTTGTGCCCAAAACTAGTTTTAATTACAAATTCACATGATTTTACATGAATTCAATTTAGGATTTATACCCATTTATTGTTAATTGAAGATTTTGATATTTCAAGTGATTTGGATGTTGAATTGCATGTCTACTTTCTAAAATTTATGCTATGACTATACTTTCCAAATTTTGAGTTGAATTATGAATATTTTTATCATCAAACACGAACTTTATGATGATTTAACATGAAATTAATGAATGGGTAATCAAGCCCGAGTTGGATATTGCTATTTCAAGAATGATTATGCTTTTAAGCACCCTATGATATGCTTAGAGACAACTTTGAATAAAGATTTGATCTTTTGATCTTTAGCAAAGATATGGAATCCACTTTATAGCTTAAATTCAATTTTGAATGAATAGATGCACAGTTAGCTTTCAGTATGAAATATTATGACTTTTAAAAGTAGATTTCATACAGACTGAACATACAGATTAAAGGGAATAGTAATTAGCACCGAGCGGAAAGTGTGGGTTTAGGGCTTCCTACTTTCCTAGAACTACGAGCCAACATAGGTACAAATTCAGTATTCCTATTTCTATATAGATGATAGTTACAAATGTGATTACTTAGCTCAGGTTATACTTTTTGTCAAAAGTATGAAAACTCTCCCTAATGTGAGGTTTTCCCCTTAGAGAAATAAGATATTAGACTTCATGATAGCTCACATGGTTTTTGTCGGTTGGAAGAACCTTTCTAATAGAAAAGCTTTTACTAGAATTTCCTACAGTCTAATAGAAAAGAACGACAGATAACAATTCAGTTTTTAAACTTGAAATGTGATGGCTCACCAATTTTATATAGTACATTTTACTATTTATGATCTATGATTATCAGCTTTTATTTATTCCAGCCATGTGATTCATTAAAAACATCATACATATTCTATGAATTTTGATAATATTGAGATATTGATTTTACTTATGCATTCACCCCCGCATGCTTAGTACATTCTCAAAGTACTGATCCATATATATGTCTATGTGCTACATTATTTAATAATGTAGGTTCAAGTGCTCAATCTCAGCAATGTGAGTAATTTCGGGCATCTTTATCTATATCCCGACAGCTGGTGAATCTTCATGGTTTGAGGGCCTATTGATCTAGATTTCTAACTTTTATAGTATTTGATTAGTTGCTTTTAGTTTAGTTTGAGTCATTTGGGGGTTTATCCCAACGGCTCTCTAGTTTTTTAGTAGTAGAGACTTGTCGGACTACTAGTTATTATTTAGACTTTCAGTATTAGTTATTCAGACAGTACATTCAGTTCATTTTAGTTTAGTTTTAAAATAATTCAGTATTATTTCTTAATTAGTTTACTTTAATATAAGTTCCAGACCTAGTAGAAGGCTTACAGGGTTAGCTTGAGACTACTCATAGTCTTGAGCACCGTGTGATGTCTTGGGACATAGTTCCGAAGAGTTATAAGCTTGTTATTAGAGCCTAAGGTTTAGAGAGTCCTAGGGAGTCAGAGAAGCTACATTACGTAGAGTCTTGATCATGGGTGTGAAGCGTGCCACATTTATGAGTAAGAGGCTATGGGACATTTTAGGAAATTGTCTCTTTTCTTTCATAATCCATCGTGCTTATAGTTATCTCTACCTGTTTTTAACTAGTAATTTTTCATGACAGAATATGCCTCCTCACAGAGTTAGTGTCTGCAAAAATAATAACCAGTCACCCCAGCCTGTTAATCCTTTGAATGGGAATGTATCTTATGCCGAATTTTGGGCTACCTTTCAAGAATTGGCCCAAGATGTGACTGCTAATGTTAAGACCAACCATCAGGCTACAGTCCTACTTCAGTAAGAGAGTGATTTAGCTACAGCCAAACTTCGTGACTTTAAAAAAATGAAATCGCATGAATTCTTTAGGACAAAGGTAGTTGAGGACCCACAGTTGTATCTTGATGAGGTGAAAAAGATCACTTAAGTTCTACAAGTTATTGAAGAGGAGAGTGTGGAATTAGCTTCTTATAGGCTGAAGGATGTTGCTTACGATTGGGTTATTATGTGGAAGAAAAGTAGGGGTAAGAATGCAGCTTCCATGAGTTGGCAGGTATTTTAGGATGCGTTTCTAGATAGGTTATTTCTGTGTGAGTTGTAGGAAGCAAAGATTGAGGAGTTCATGAACCTGAGGTAGGGCTCAATGATAGTGAAGGAGTACTGCCTTAAGTTCAACCAGTTGTCCATGTATGCTCCTAATTTGATGGCTGACACTAGATTTAGTAGGAGTAAGTTTGTTACCAGAGTATCTGGATTGGTAGTCAACGAGTGTAAGACTGCCATGCTTATTGGAGATATGGATCTTGCTGGATTGATGAATCATGACCAAAAGATTAAGGCATAAAAGTTAAAGGGGAGAGATAAAGAAAATAAGAAGGCTAGAACTGGGCAGTTTGAGTATGGTCAATCAAGATTTGTAGGAGGAAATCATTCAAAGTTTTAGAGTCATCCACCTTTGCCAGCACCATCTTCAGCTAGTGCCCCCCCCCCCCCTCAACATCTAGAACCAAGCAAGAATAGTGGGGTAAGACTTTGATGTCCAAATCTCAAAATAGTATGGGTGGAAGGCTTAACTATCCTGCCTGTGCTAGAAGGGGTAAGAATTATCCTGGTGAATGCTTGTTGGGTCAGAAAGTTTGTTTTGGATAAGGTTAGTTGGGCCATGGTATCAAGGAATACTCGTATACTAAGCAAGAAAGTAGGGATGTTCATCCCCAGACTCAGGCTATCAATGCACTAGCTCTTGTAGCTCGTCCGGCCTCTTCTCAAGGCGCATCATCCAGTACCGGTGGCGGTCAATGCCAAAATTAGTTCTATGCTTTACCATTCTATCAGGAGAAGAAGAGCACCCCAGATGTTGTTAAGGGTATTCTTCATGTTTTTTATTTTAATGTTTATGTGTTGTTAGACCCAGGGTTCAATTCTCTTATGTGACTTCGTTAGTTGTGGTAAATTTTGGGATAGATCATGAAAATCTTTCTAAGCCCTTCTCTATTTCTATTCCAGTAGGTGATTCAGTTGTTACCAAACAAATCTATAAAAAGTGTCCTATCATTGTCCTTCATAGGGTCATGTTAGCAGATTTGATAGAATTAGACATGGTTGACTTTGACCTTGTTCTAGGTATGGATTGGCTCCATTCCTATTATGCATCCATAGATTGTCGCACTCGAGTGGTGAAGTTTTCGTTTTCTCAAGAGTCATTCGTTGAGTGGGAAGGTAATTCAGTATCTCCCAAGAGTCATTTCATATCCTATCTTAAAGCTAGAAAATTAATATCAAAGGGGTATATCTTTCATCTAGTTCGAGCCAAATGCAATAAGTTTGAGGCTTCAATTATTCAATCAGTCTAGGTAGTAAATGAGTTTTCGAAAGTTTTTCCTGAAGAGTTGCCAAGGGTACCTCCCGAAAGGGAAATAGAATTCAGAATTGATCTTCTTCCGAATACTCAGCCCATATCCATTCCTCCATATCATATGGATCCTGCTGAGCTTAAAGAGTTGAAATAACAACTTAAGGACCTCTTAGATAAGGGTTTCGTAAGGCCTAATATTTCTCCATGTGGTGCTCCCATCCTATTCATGCGTAAGAAAGATGGTTCTCTGTGAATGTGGATTGACTATCATCAACTGAATAAAGTCATAGTCAAAAATAAATATCCTCTTCCTAGAATTGATGACTTATTTGATCAACTCTAAGGTGTAAGTTATTTTTCCAAGATAGACCTTAGATCTCACTATCATCAGCTTGAGTAAGGGAATGTGATATCCCAAAGACAACTTTTAAAACCCGTTATAGTCACTTTAAGTGTTGTTAGACCCAGGGTTCAATTCTCTTATGTGACTTCGTTAGTTGCGGTAAATTTTGGGATAGATCATGAAAATCTTTCTAAGCCCTTCTCTATTTCTATTCCAGTAGGTGATTCAGTTGTTGCCAAACAAATCTATAAAAAGTGTCCTATCATTGTCCTTCATAGGGTCATGTTAGTAGATTTGATAGAATTAGACATGGTTGACTTTGACCTTATTCTAGGTATGGATTGGCTCCATTCCTATTATGCATCCATAGATTGTCGCACTCGAGTGGTGAAGTTTTAGTTTTCTGAAGAGTCATTCGTTGAGTGGGAACGTAATTCAGTATCTCCCAAGAGTCATTTTATATCCTATCTTAAAGCTAGAAAATTAATATCAAAGGGGTATATCTTTCATCTAGTTCGAGCCAAATGCGATAAGTCTGAGGCTCCAATTATTTAATCAGTCTGGGTAGTAAATAAGTTTTCGAAAGTTTTTCCTGAAGAGTTGCCAAGGGTACCTCCCGAAAGGAAAATAGAATTTAGAATTGATCTTCTTTCGAATACTCAGCCCATATCCATTCCTCCATATCATATGGATCCTGCTGAGCTTAAAGAGTTGAAATAACAACTTAAGGACCTCTTAGATAAGGGTTTTGTAAGGCCCAATGTTTCTCCATGTGGTGCTCCCATCCTATTCGTGCATAAGAAAGATGGTTCTCTGTGAATGTGGATTGACTATCGTCAACTGAATAAAGTCATAGTCAAAAATAAATATCCTCTTCCTAGAATTGATGACTTATTTGATCAACTCTAAGGTGCAAGTTATTTTTCCAAGATAGACCTTAGATCCCGCTATCATCAGCTTGAGTAAGGGAATGTGATATCCCGAAGACAACTTTTAAAACCCGTTATAGTCACTTTAAATTCCTAGTCATGTCTTTCGGGCTGAAAAATGCCCCGGCAGCCTTTATGGACTTAATGAACCATGTGTTCAAATAGTACGTAGACATATTTGTCATAGTCTTTATCGATGATATCCTTGTCTATTCCCGTAGTGAGGATGACCATGCAGACCATCTTAGAATTGTGTTGCAAACTCTTAGAGATCACCAGTTGTTCACCAAATTTAACAAGTGTGAATTTTGGCTAAGTTCAGTAGCTTTTCTTAATTATATTATTTTTGATGTTAGCATTAGAGTTGATCCCCAAAAGACTAAAGCCGTGAGGAACTGGCCTAGACCCATTTCTCCATCACACATCAGAAGTTTCTTAGTTCAATTGGCTATTATAGATGATTTGTTGAGGGGATCTCATCAATTTCATCTCTCATGACCAAATTGACTCAAAAGAAAGTTAAGTTTCAATGGTCAGATTCTTATGAGAAGAGTTTTCAGAAGTTGAAGACTCGACTCACTTCAGCACCAGTCTTAGTATTACTTGATGCTACAAATGGATTTGTTGTGTATTGTGATACTTCTAAAGTTAGCTTGGTTTGTTTTTTGATGTAAAGAGGTAAGGTCATAGCCTATGCCTCTAAACAGCTTAAGCCTCAAGAAAAGAACTATCCTACTCATGATTTTGAGTTAGCTGTTGTTGTGTTTGCTTTGAAAATATAGAGGCACTATCTTTATGGGGTACATGTTGATGTGTTTATGGACCACAAAAGTTTGTAGTAGGTGTTTATGCAACGAGAGTTGAATCTCTATCAGAGAAGGTGGTTCGAATTATTGAAAGATTATGAAATAAGTGTTTTGTATCATCCACGCAAGGCCAATATTCTGGCAGACGCCTTTAGTATACTATCTATGGATAGTGTTGCTCATGTAGAGAGTGATAAGAAGGAGTTAGTTTCAGAAGTTCATCAATTGGATAGATTGGGTGTTCGTTTAGTTGATTCGGCTGAGGGTAGCATTTAGGTGCTGAGTAGTGCAGAATCTTCCTTATTTTCCGAGGTAAAGGAGAAATAAGATTAGGATCCCATCCTAGTTAAGTTGAAGGAGTCGGTTAGAGATCAAAAGGCAGAGGTTTCCTCCCAAGGGTTAGATGGCGTGTTGAGATACCAAAGTAGATTGTACGTGTCATGTGTTGATAATTAGAGACAGCAGATTATGGCTGAAGTGTATGGTACACGTTAATCCATTCACCCTGGTGCTACTAAGATGTACCGAGATTCGCAAGAGATTTATTGGTGGTGGGGTTATGAAGAAAGATATTTCAAAGTTCTTAGTTAAGTGTTTAGTTTGTTAACAGGTTAAGGTAGAGCACCAAAGGCCTGGTGGCACTTTGCAAAAGTTAAGTATTCCCACTTGTAAGTGGGGAGAGATGAGCATGGATTGTGTAACAGGGTTACCTCATTCGCGTCGTCACCATGATTTGACCTACTCAGTAGAAGATTATGCTAAGTTATATATTAGAGAGTTAGTTGGATTGCATGGAGTTCCTTCGTCTATTATCTCAGATAGGGGTACTCAGTTTACCTCTAACTTTTGGAAAACCTTTCAGAAGGGTCTTGGTACCCAAGTTCATCTTAGTTCAGCTTTTCATCCTCTAACAGATGGTCGGGCAGAGAGAACCATTCAGACTCTAGAAGATATGTAGAGGGCATGTGTGCTTGATTTCAAGGGTAGTTGGGATAAGCATTTCTCGTTGATCGAGTTTTCCTATAATAACAGTTACCATGCTAGCATTCAGATGGCCCCATTTGAGACTCTTTAAGGGAAGAGATGTACATTACCAATCAGTTGGTTAAAAGTGGGTGAGGCCGCGTTGATAGGGCCAGATGTGGTATTAGAAGCTATGGATAAAGTCCAGTTGATTCGACAAAGGTTGAAAATATCTCAAAGTCATCAAAAATCATATGCGGATGTGAGGAGAAGAGATCTTGAGTTTGAAGTTGATGACTTAATGTATTTGAAGGGTTCACCCATGAAAGGGGTGAAGAAGTTTGGGAAAAAGGGGAAACTTAGTCCCCACTATGTTGGCCCCTACAGGATATTGATAACGCTCAACTTACACGTCAATTTAGTTCAAGACGGTCGTCGTCAATATATTTACCCAACTTTGGAGTCGGGGTCGAATCCACAGGGAACAATGTGAGTGGCGATTAAACTAATTTGAAACTAAAGCTACAAGTTAAATTCAAACAACTGACACAAAAAGACAAAATGGGGTTTTTTAATGGTTGAACAAGTGATTGTTGGTAATCAAGATTTTATGGAATAATCGGAATTATGTTCACTAGGGCTTACGGTACATGACAGATGTTAAAGGTGACTTAAGGTTCTCATGGTGGTTAGGATAACAAGTTATCTTTATCGATGATATGCTCAAATGTCTCTCGACCTATTCAAGCATCTAATTTCCTAATCCTCTCGGACTTAGGGAATCGCTACTGACTGCCCAGATTTTACCTCAGGTTAATCAACCTTGTTACAGGGTTGATTATTAAACGAAGCCTTTCCAAGTCCTTATTGATAATTCACTTCCTACTATTTATGATTTATTTCTCAAGCAAACAAAAGTAGGTACACCTATTATTTGCAACCAACAAACATAAATTATAATCTCAGAATTATCAAGAAATCCTAACACTTATTAAACCTTGATTTTTTAACACCTTATCATGACCTAACCCTAGATCCCATAATCCAGGTTAATGAAATTTACCCACTCATGATGTAATGACCGAAACATATAATTGAATTCATGATTTGAAAGATAAACTTACCGAGATGAATAATAATGAGTGAATAGTAGATTAGATCACAAAGTGAAATTCCAAAACAATGATGATAATCTCTTCAAAGTATTTTCTTTTTCAAGCCTAGAAAATTAGAGAGAGAAAATATCAAAGTGTATCCCCAGAACTCAATGTGAGGCCCCCCCTTAGAAAACCCTAAACAAAGCTTTAAATAGTTAATCCTAAATAAGGGAATAAAATCAAGGTTTCAGCATTTCCTCAGAATAGACGATGCCATTTCTGATGGCTTATCAGACACCTGACGGCTTGTGCAGAATATCGTCATATCTTCTAGTATAATAGCATCTTCTTCTTTTCCTGACACAAAATCTTGATGGCTTATCAAATATGTGATGACATGTCAGAAATGTCGTCACATCCAAACTAGCAATCACCATGTTCTGCTTTGAGTTGACGGCAATTTTGATGCCTTATCACAGTTGTGATGACATATCAAAAATGTCGTCACACTTCACTTCACTTCTTCAGATTCTATCTAAGCTTGATGACAACTTTGATAACCAATCACCAGGCTGACGACGTGTCAAAAAATGCCATCAGAAACACTTCAGTTCATTTGCACCAGATTTCACGTGGTTTATTCCTCTTTCCTTTAATCTCCACCCCTATCACTTAGACCTACATTAACACAACAAAAACAATCAAAAATAACAAAAGTTGCTTAAGATTTCACAATTATTTATATTTAAAAGCCTCAAATGTGTTAGCATCTACTCACACATCAACACCCTCAACTTAAAACAATTGCTTGTCCTCAAGCAACCAAAACATAACTAGGAAGATACAAAGTACAATTGGCAGTCACTCATTCACATAAGCTCAAACACACTTTACCTTCTCCAAGGTCAACTATTTCAAACTCAACTGTGTATACTATTGAAGAACAACAATGTGACACACAAGACTCAAGCTATGGCATAAATTCAGCAACACAATCATGCATGCACCAACATTGCACTACCCAAATAAGTTAGCTACCTGTAACATACATAGTGTGCCCTCACAATAAACAAATCCCTTTCTCACTCATATCATGCATCAAATGTTTAACATAGGGATAATCCACATATCCTCACTCTCAGAATAAAGTTCCAATCATTGTATGTCATTTGCCATAGGTTTGCCCTTATTTTCATTTCCAAGGTCTACAGACATGTCAGCTAGGATCACTATAGGACTTTTTCTCGGCTTGTAACGTAGGCTAGGGGCTGGTATGATATTCAAGGATATTTAAAGGGACTACGTCTCCTTGACACTACACTAACCTCTTGGGGTTTTACTTCTTAACCTTTTTCTCTTTCTCTCTTTTATTGATCACACATGCTCAAAATGGGTGCGGTCTTTTCAATAATTAAATTATCTTTTTCTCATCTTTTACACAGCTTTTTCTTTTCTTATTCTTTTTGCGCCATACTCGGATTTTTATTCTTTTCTATTGTTCTACCTCTCTTTATACTCATTTTGCATCACGCACCCCTATGATATCCACCCTCAACTTAGGTTATTTGCCTAAGTCAAGGTGCATAATATCTAAGGAGGACCAGGGCCAAAATAGGTTCATTACAATGTTAATGTGAAAGTGATAGGCGTATCAAAAAGAAATAGGCAATTAAGGCTCAAAGTAGGAATCAAGGGATCTCATGCACACTGGGAAGGTCATTTAGGCTAAAAGTTGACTAAATAAAAAAAAAAGTGGCCTATGATCCTTTCCTAACCCCTATCCAATAACCTAGGCAAGAAAAATTAGGCAAGTTCTGGATTTAACACACAAAGGGAACTAGGTAGTATCTCATACACACATGGTACAAAGGTACATCACAAGCCACTACCTATCCGATTTATGCAATTGTTACCAATGATTATCATGTCCCCAGCACTAATACCATAAAAAGATTCACAGCAGTCGTATACAGATGCACATCACACAGTTAACACAGACAATTGGAAAGGTAGTTATCATTCCAAGAAAAATCAACAAAAATATGTCAACTGTTGTAGATACTTATTTTTCTCCCAATTAACCACAATGCAAAAACAATACGCCTAAACATGCCGGCTCTACTAGAAACAAGACTCCGGAGAAAAGAGGCACGACAACAAAAACCCCAGGAGGACATCAACACCCATAAGTAGCCCCACCTTCAACTTAAAACCATGAAATGTCCCTAATGTGTCAAACCAAAACAAGAGAGTCAGAAACATATCTGTGGCACCATGGGTGCGAAGATTTGATGTCAATCACATAATATGAATAAAAACAACAAAATACCTTGGGTTGCCTCCCAAGAAGCGCCTAATTTAGTGTCGCGGCACGATAATATTTAGTCATCCTTTATCCCTCCACTTAGACGATTTAAATTGTTGGCCCATCTTTTAATCTTTACATCTTTTAGGTTTGTTGGGAAAATGTGAGGGCATAATAAGGAATGCTCGATCACTCCACTTCAAAAACTTAAACCGTTTGCCTAATTTTGCATTGAACTTTCGTGTGGGCTCATTTGGCAATGGTAAGAATCTTAAACAGCCACTAAATGGACATCGATCTTTAGGCTTCTTGGCCTTCAAGATTGGGGTTGTAGTATACCCTTTTGGAAGGACAAACTCCAAAATGTAAGAATCTTTCTCCTCATTTTCAAAATTCATCATTTGCTTGGGTGATTCGACTTTCATCAAATCCACCAAGCATAATATTGAAAAATGGTTCGAATGAGGACTAACTCTCAATTTTGGGGTAGCATCCCTATTAGTATTTTTACCCTGAAATGGACTAGAGTCTTCACAAGGATTGTGGTTGATTTCTTCTTTTGACTCGAGTACCATCTCCTCGTCTTTGGCATCTTCATTCATAAATAGTTTGGTTGGTTGGGAAATCACCGAGGGTTGCTCAACATCAAGCTCATCATCAATATCAAATTCTTGCTCCTCATCTTCACACTCATCCATTATGTTAAATGATTCCACACACAAGACATCATCTAAACAAAATATGGAAAAGTGCTTTGAATGCTTGACCTCTAAATCCATATCTTGTATCATTCCTCTTTCCTCATTATTTTCCCTTATGTCTTGATGTATATCACGTATGATATCATTCATTGTTTCCATACACTCCAACATTAGTTGAAGCATAGCTTTAATGCCACTCTTTTCAGTGTTTCATTCTTCCTGTTCTTGACCATAAGACCTATCAAAATCATAAAAAGAACTAAAATTTAGGTAAGCATATCGGGGAGAGGGGGAACTTGGACAATCACTCCAATGTCCATCTTGACCACCACATTACGAACAATCATACTCTCGGTAGGATGGAGATGGTGCACACATCTCTCTCTGGGGAGTATATCTACAATCTTTCCAAAAGTGAGGTCTATCACAATATGGACATGGATCATCAAGATAAGATTTCCAACCACCAAGCTCATGTTTATTCCACGATGCCAAAGTAATAAGTAAACTAAAATAAAAATTTGCCTAACATAAGAAATAAAAGAAAACTAAAAACAAATATTTGCAAGTTTGAACTCAAGCAAGTAGGCTAAAATTCCAAACCAACTTAATACACGCCAAATTATTCCCCGACAACGGCACCTTTTTTTGATAATGCTCAACTTACACGTTAATTTAGTGCAAGGCGGTCGTTGTCAATATATTTACCTAACTTTGGAGTCGGGGCCGAATCAAGGTTTCAGCTTTTCCTCGGAATAGACGACGCCATTTCTGATGGCTTGTCAGACACCTGATGGCTTGTGCGGAATATCGTCAAAGCTTCCAGTATAATAGCATCTTCTTTTCCTGACGATAAAATCTTGACGGCTTATCAAATATGTGACTACATGTCAGAAATATCATCACATCCACACTAGCAATCATCATGTTCTGCTTTGAGTTGACGGCAATTTTGATGCCTTGTCATAGTTGTGATGACATATCAAAAATATCATCACACTTTACTTCACTTCTTCAGATTTTGTCTAAGCTTGACGGCAACTTTGATAACCAATCACCAGGCTAACGACGTGTCAAAAAAATGTCATCAGAAATAATTCAGTTTATTTGAACCAGATTTTACTTGGTTTATTCCTCTTTTCTTTAATTTCCACCCCTATCACTTACACCTGTATTTACACAACAAAAACAATCAAAAATAACAAAAGTTGCTTAAGACTTCACAATTATTTAGAGTTAAAGCCTCAAATGTGTTAGCATCTGCTCACACATCAGATACTAAGTTGTGTTGGGAAGGTTGCATATGTTCTTGAGTTACCTGAAGATTTGTCCTCCGTTCACCCTGTGTTTCATGTGTCCTTGTTAAAGAAGTGTATTGGTGAACCAGCAGTTGTAGTACCCTTAAAAAGCACAGATATTCGTGATAGACTCTCTTATGAAGAGATTCCAGTCAAATTCCTTGATCACCAAATTTGTAGACTAAGGAACAAATAAGTTCCCTTGGTCAAAGTTCTTTGGCGGAATCAATCCATTGAGGCAACCATTAGGGAAGCAGAAGTATTTATGCGAACCAAGTACCCTCATCTTTTCGCTGCAGATTCAGTTTAAGGTAACAAGCTTCCCCTTTCATTACAAGTTTCAGCTTTATATAGCCATTCTCTTGATAATTCTTGCACTTGCAAATCAGTTTAGTTATGCTTTCAGTTGTGCATGCCAATTATAGCCTTAGTTTTTTAGTATCTTCACTTCATTAGTCTCATTCGAGGATGAATACTCCCAAGAGGGAGATATTGTAATACCCAGAATATTTCTAGCTCATTCCAGCCCATAGTACTTACTTGAAGTACTTAGAACTTGAAAATAAAGCTAAGAGTTGATGGACTTAGTTATTTTGACTCCCTTTAAACTTTGAAGATTTTTAAGTTGACCTTCCAGGCTCCAAGATAATGATTTTTGAGCTAAATTATATTCAAGGGTGAAAATAGCATATCTCAGGTAAGTTTCAGAATTTTTAGATGAGTATTGGATTGCATTCAAATTGGCAAAATAGTAGATCACCATGATTAGGTCATTTTGCGGTAAGCATCGCGGTGGAGGCAAAATTGGCATTTGTCAGTTTCCAGTATCTCATCGTAATTACACCGCATCGCGTTAAGTATCGTGAGCATGCCATCACGTCACGATGAGGCCCTAATCGACAATTGTAACAATACGGTGAGTCACCGCGATTCCACTGCGTCATGGTGGGTATCACGATGACCCACTCACTACCTTGCAGTTGGGCCTTAATAAGTGTTCCAGTGGGGGGATTTTAAATTCCAAGGGCAATTTTATCTTTCAGCAAGCCCCCAAATCATGTAAATAGAAGATTAATCAGAATATTGAGCAAAATATATTCATTGTTCATCACATCCCTCTGAATTAAAATCCTAGGCTTTAACATTCAACATCAAGAATTCCCAAATTTCCACCATTCTTTTCCTAAAATAGTTCAAATTCAAGGTTTTCAATTCACGAATTCCAAGAATCAACCTTCAAGAGTACAAATAGGATCTCAAAACCAAGCTTCTTCATCTAGTTCATCAATTAAGGTATATGAGATTTTGAACAAGGATAAATTTTTCATCCTTGTTCCCAAAACTAGATTTAATTACAAATTTACATGATTTTACATGAATTTTGATTAAGGGTTCATACCCATTTATTGTTAGTTAAAGATTTTGAGATTTCAAGTGATTTGAATGCTGAATTACATGTCTACTATCTTAAATTCATGTGCATGACTATACTTTCCAGATTTTGAGTTGAATTATGAATATTTTCATTATCAAATACAAACTTGATGATAATATGACATGAAATTGCTGCATGGGTTATCAATCCCTAGTTGGATATTGCTATTTCAAGAATAATTATGCTTTTAAGCATCCCATGATATGTTTATAGACATCTTTGAATAAAGATTTGATCTTTTGATCTTTAGCTAAGATATGGAATCCACTTTACAGCTTAAATTTAGTTTTGAATTAATAGATGCACAGTTAGCTTGCAGTATGAAACATTATGACTTTTAAAAGTGGATTTCCTATAGAATGAGCATACAGATTAAAGAGAGTAGTATTTAGCAATACGTGGGTAGTGTGGGTTTAGCGCATCCTACTTTCCTAGAACTACGAGCCAACATAGGTACAAATTCAATATTATGGATGACAATTATAGATGTAATCACTTAGCTCAGGTTATACTTCCTGATAAGAGTATGATACCTCTCCCCAACATGAGGTTTTCCCCTTAGGGGAATGAGATGTTGAACTCCATGACGTCTCACGTGGTTTATGTCAGTTAGAAGAACCTCCCTAATAGAAAAGCTTTTACTAGAATTTCCTATAGTCTAACAAAAAAGAATGATAGATAACAGCTCAATTTTTAGACTTGAAATATGATAGCTCACCAGTTTTATACAGTACGTTTTATTGTTCATGATCTATGATTTTTAGCTTTGAGTTATTCCAGCCATTTATTACATAAAGCAAGCATATTCTATGAATTTTAATAACATTGAGATATTACTTTTACTTATGCATTCAACCACACATGCTCAGTACATCCTTAAAGTACTGATCCACATATATGTTTATGTGTAATATTGTTTAATAGTGTAGGTTCAGGTGCTCAGTCTCTGCAGCGTGAGTGATTTTGAGAATCTCTATCTACATCCTGACTGCCCATGAGTCCTCATGGTTCAAGGGCCCATTTATCCAAATTTCCATCTTTCATAGTATTTGATTAGATGCTTTCAGTTTAGTCTGAGTCAGTTGGGGGTTTTCACCAATGGCTCTCTAGTTTCTTAGCAGTAGAGACTTGTCAGACTACTAGCTACTATTTAGACTTTTAGTATTAGTTATTCAAATAATACATTCAGTTCTTTTCGGTTTAGTTTTAACATAATTCAGTATTATTGCTTGATTAGTTTCTTTAATATGAGTTCCAGACCTAGTAGAAGGCTTACAAGGTTAGCTTGAGAGTACTTTTAGTCTTGAGTATTGTGTGACGTCTAAGGACTCGATTCTAGAAAATTATATAAAGTCAGTCTAACTCTTCAACAGCTACAGCAGATCGCCCGAATAAGCATGATGACTTATTGAGTACAGCCGGTGGACAGCGCTAAGATAGGCTCCTTGCCCTTTAGACTTTAAAGCATCAATAGGGTTCTTCTACTGTGGTCGCTAGTATGTTACAACTCTTTCGTATTCATGTCTATGCATTGTTAGATCTTGCAGCCATACTTTTCTTTTGACTCCCTATACAGCAGTAGACTTGGGTGTGAGTCCCAAAATTCTCTCAAGACCCTTCTTAGTCTCTACTTCAGCAGGTAATTCAGTCATAGCCAAATGGGTATACAAAAATTGCCTAGTTATAATTTTCCAGAAATTTACCTCAATCGTTCTTATAGAGTTAAAAATGACAGATTTTGATACTATCAAAGTATTTTTCTCTATTGCTCTCCTATGTCCAGACTAACTCATGAGAAAGTCAAATTTCAGTGGTCTGATCATTGTAAGAAAGACTTTAATAGTTAAAGACTGACCCACAACCCAATTTTAACTCTTCCAGTGATTTTAGATGGTTTTATGGTTTACTATGATGCTTCCAGAGTTGGACTTGGTTGTGTGTTGATGCAACATGGAAAGGTTATAGTATATGCCTCTAGACATCTCAATCCTCCTGAGAAGATTTACTCAACTTATGATTTTGAGTTGGCAGCAGTTGTTTTTTACTTAAAGATTTGGAGGCATTATATCTTTGAGGTTTATTTTGATGTGTTCATAGTTCATAAAATCCTTCAGTATGTGTTCAGTCAGAAAGATCTAAATCTTCTTCAGGAAAGATGGCTAGAGTTATTGAAGAATTATGATATGAGTATCTTGTACCACCCGAGTAAAGCCAATGTGGCAACTGATGCTCTTAGTAGATTATCTATAGGAAGTGTAGCTCATGCAAAAGATGAGAAGAACGAGTTAGTTCGCGAGGTTCACAGACTGTCTAGATTAGGAGTTTGGATGGTTGATTCAGCGCTAGGTAATATCTTGATTTAGAATGGTTCAGAATCCTCTTTTATAGGTGAGGTGAAAGAAAATCAAGATAGAGATCTTGTTTTGCTTAAGCTGAAAGAAACGGTTTGGATTCAGAAGTTTGAGCATTTCTCCTAAGGTGGAGACGATGTTCTTCATTGTCAGGGAAAATTATGTATTCCAGATGAAGATGATTTGATATATCATATAATGATAGTAGCTCATAGTTCTTGATATTCTATTCACCTAGTAGTCACTAAGATGTATCATGATTTATGAGAAGTCTATTGGTGGAATGGTATGAAAAAGGATATCGCGAAATTTATGGCTAAATGTCCAAATTACCAATAGGTTAAGGTTAAGCATTAGAGACTTGGTGGTATGCTTTGGGATATTACTATTCCTATTTAAAAGTGAGAAATGGTTAACATGGACTTCATTATAGGGTTTTCTCACACACGTCGACGATATGATTCTAGTTTTGTCATTATGGACTGAATGACTAAGTCGACCCATTTTATTTTAGTTAACACTTTAGAATCAACCAAGGATTATGATAGACTCTACCTTATGGAGTTGGTGAAATTGTATGGAGTCTCTTTGACTATCATCTCAAATAAAGGTACTCAATTCACCTCTTAATTTTGGAAGATGTTTTCAAAGGATATTGGTACCCAAAATTATCTTAGCATGGCTTTTTACCCATAGATAGATGGTCAGTCAGAGGAGATCATTCAGGCCTTAGAGGACATGTTGAGAGTATGTGGCCAATTTCAAAGATAGTTAGGATGATCATTTTCCTTTAATTAAGTTTTCTTATAATAACATATATCACTCCAGTATTCATATGGACTTGTTTGAAGCACTTTATGGTAGGAGGTGTAGATCTCTAATTATTTAGTTTGAATTTGGTGAATCTACCTTCATAGGTCCAAATTCAGTTCATAAGGCAACAGAGAAAGTTCAGGTTATTACAGAAAGGCTGAAAACAACTCAGAGTCGCCAGAAATCCTATGTAAAATAAGGAAAAGGGAACTTGAGTTTGTTATTGGTGATCTTGTCTACTTGAATATTTTGCCCATAAAAGGTCTAAATAGATTTAGTAAGAAGGAAAAGCTCAGTTCCAGCTATTTTGCTCCTTATCTGATTGTGGGTTATTTTGGCAATGTAGCCTTTGAGTTAGATTTACCTTCAGACATAACATTGGTGCATCCAGTTTTTATATGTCCTTTTTAAAGAAATACATTAGTGATGCCGCATCAATGATGCCGATATAAAGTATGGGTGTGAAATATAGTCTCTTATACAAAGAGGTCCTAGTTGAGATCCTTGACCATCAGGTTTGTAAGTTGAGAAATATGGAGGTTGCTTTGGTAAAGCTTCTTTGGTGAAATCAGTCAGTTAAGAAAGATACTTGGGAAGAGTCAGATATGATGACCAAGTACCCTCCTCTTTTCTCTCTAGCCTCAGCTTCAGCTTGAGGTAATATTTTTCCCTTAATTAATTCTTTTTGTTTTATTTTTACAGAGTTATGTCATGTCATAACATGAATTCACGAGTTTAGTTAGGTCCATGTTTCAGTTATAAACTCAATTACCATGTTAGTAGTCATATCTTAGAATTCGATGTGGGAATTATAGTTTAACTCAATTTTCATTCGAGGACAAATAACCCTAAGAGGAGGATATGGTAACACCCTAAAAATTCAAGCTAAGATTTAAATCATGCTTTAAGTACATATAAAATCAAATATTATGAAGTGATTTATATAAGTATTAAGTCCACAAGTGACTTCTTTCCATGTCCAAGTCAGAACCTTCCTTACCAATTAATTTCTTAAGAAGAATCATGCTATAGTCAACTTTAAACGAGCATGACTCCTCAATTTTTAATGGATATTAGTATTAATACTAATACTTACTTATTGGAAGTGTTAATGGATATAAGTTACTTGAAAGGTGTTATGGACATTGATCTATAGTAGATATTATTGAATTGGGTAGACGGGTGTTGATGTTTTTCTACCTAATTTCTCAGGATATTAAATGAATCCCTAACTTTTAGGGTGCTAATGCATAACCAGTATATTGAAATGAGGTTTAGGAAATATTGAAAAGTTAATCCTTATAGTTCTAGTTCAATTGTGAAGTCATGTGCACTCTTATTTAGCCTAGGGCGGAGATCTAAAGGTTGGTGTATTTGAGAGGACATGTAAGTTACTTAAACTAAGTGATGACGCAAACTATTGACTGAAAGGATTTAAACTGCCTCATTATTTATACATGATTTGTCTTGAATTTTTGTATTATATGTTATGTGCTTTAACCTTGGTCGGCCAATGATGCCTACCAATATGTGTTGTTTATATTGATTCTATACTTGATATAGCCTTTTTCAAATAAAGTCTGGTTGTAGGGTTAGCTAATATTTCTCAGATGACATGGATAGTTATCTACAACGGTTTCTACACTTCTCATTTCTATGATAGGAGCTAAATACTTGGTGTTATAATTCACTTGTTAGAAGCTCTTGTATCTATTTAGGCTAATTGTTCAGTGAAAATAATTTCAATTGTATTTAGAGTTTTATAAATTAGGTGTAATAAATATAGTATTTTGATGTTTCTCATTGACTTTTATACATATTATAAATGGATAGAAAGGGTTCTCCTATCTAGGTGGATTAGAGTAGGTGGCCACGCGATTCGAATAGTTGGGTCATAATATGATGATATTCAACTATCTCCTCCTCTCCATTAGTTTTGGGTTTGGATATTTCTTTTGTTGTTTACTCTACTTTAACAACCTTGATGGAGGTGAGAGCCGGTGGAGAAGCAGGATTGCGTTTAAGAATTTTTTTGGTTTTGTTGTTCTTTGT
This sequence comes from Capsicum annuum, assembly GCF_002878395.1. Taxonomy (NCBI): domain Eukaryota; kingdom Viridiplantae; phylum Streptophyta; class Magnoliopsida; order Solanales; family Solanaceae; genus Capsicum; species Capsicum annuum. The sequence goes on along the minus strand of NC_061115.1, from coordinate 170,815,149 downwards.
ACATAAAACCTCATATTACCTTTATAATTGGGGTAAATATCACTTTCATAAGCTTAAATGAGGTTATTTTATGTATAAGATTTATAGATCTCTTGAGGATTTAAATGCAAACTTCTCGAGGATATTTATATATATGATGCATCTCAGATCCTTCGCTTATGCCCCTCATTATACCTTGTAAGGTTTTTGTTTTCTCCTCAAGATCGAAGACAACGGGGGTTTTCAGGTATTTTCAGATTATTTTTGAAGCTATGAAAGGCAATATTATCCAGTTTCCTTCAAATGAGGTGGATTTTATTGGAACAGCATGGTTCATGAGCTGATGACATACTTGAGAGTTTCTATAGAATATTTGTACTTCATTGTCTACGGGTTTTTTTATATGTTTTCCCCTCTTCAGGGCGTTGTAATATACTCTCATATAAATTTTTGCATTTTTCCTATTACAAGGATTGCATTTTTTCTATATTCTCTTCAATGTATGATCCATTCTGAATTTGGTCAAGCTATTTTCTTATTTCGATTTTTTGCAATGTGTTTTTCTATTTTTGTCAAAGTCGTGTTGGGAAAGAGGCAGGGCATTATCAGAAAGCCCGATAGGGTAACAGCGGAAGAATTCCAAGTCAAAACTTTTCCTATCAATTTGAACCAAGAGGAGATAAGCAAATTCAAGCAAAACAAAGAATTTGCAACAATACATCAACCACACAAAAATGCGAAGACAAGAATAAAACCAATTAAGCGAAGACACCAAATTTACATGGAAAATCCTTCGGTGTGAAGAGTGAAAATCACAGGACCAAACCTCCACTATAATCACCATGAGTTATAATATTATTCTCCAAAATGGCCACCAAACAAGTGCCAAACAAAGAGCAACAACACAACAAGATAGCACCAAGACTAGAGAATAAAAAAGGAGCAAAACACCAAAATGTAGATTTGTTCAGGAATGAAAAATAAGAGATACAACCACCAAATCCAAATCAGTCAGTTTCTAATCAAAGATTGAGATGGGAGGAACAAGCAGCCCAAAAATTAGCTCAATCGAATAGAAATGAAGTAGGAATCGCAACTTGAAGTTGTCTATTGTGGCTGAAAAATTTGGGCGAAAATCAGCTTTGTTTTCTCTCTTTGGCTACTGAAAACTCTCTTTTATGATGGTGAAATAAGACCTAAGAAGATCTATATGTATGCCCCATAGTAATAGGCCAATGGTCAAAGTGGTTTGGTCCAAATTGGGTTTTATTTATCCACATAAGAAGGGAAAAGACCCATGACCTAACAATTCTCCCCCTCTCAACTATATATAGGAGACCGCCATTCCGGCGATCATGCAACAATCTTCAAACTTCCCTCTTGGAAAAGCTTTTATCATCATGTCAGAACCATTATCATTTGTATAAATCTTCTCAATTTCAAGTAACTTAGAATCCAACACATCTCGAATACAATGGTATCTCACATCAATGTGTTTAGACCGTCCATGAAACATAGAATTCTGGCCAAGTTGTATAGCACTTTGACTATTTCAATAAAGCACATACCTCTCTTGAGAAACATCTAGTTCCCCCAAGAATCTCTTCATCCAAAGAAATTCTTTACAAACTTCAAAAGCAGCAAGAAGCTCAGCTTCTGTAGTAGATAGATCAACATATTTTTGCAACCTAGATTGCCAAGACACAGCTCCCCTTGTAAAAGTAACCCCCTTGTAAAAGTAACCAAATACCCTGAAGTATACTTATGAATATCAACATCACCAGCCATGTTTGAATCAGTATAACCATAAAGAATAGGCTTCCCTATACCAAAACACAAACTCAGACTAGAAGTGCTACAAAGATATCTCACAATCCACTTCACAGTATTCTAATGTTCTTTTCTCAGACTAGAAAGAAAACAGCTAATAATACCAACAGCATAAGTAATATACAATCTTGTAAAAATCATTTCATACACCAAACTACCAACAGCTGAAGCATAAGGAATTCTCTTCATGTGTTCCTTCACATCATCTCTAGAAAAATACTGATTCGTGCTCAATTTGAAGTGCATAGCTAAAGGTGTAATGACAACCACAGCCTTATCTATGTTGATCCTTTGAAGTACTTCCTGACTGTGCTTCTCTGGTGATAACCACAACTTCTTGGCCTTTCTATTATGGATAATGTACATGCAAAGAATCTGCCTTACTGGTTGATGATAGGCGAAATTACGCGCCTATATCAATATATTTTGCCCATATTTTAGCCTAGTTTCGAGAACTAATTATCTATTTCGTACACTTTTAGTCCTTTTTCCTGTAAATGAGCTAACAAATGTGATTAGGAAAGTTTCAGGTATAAATGATGCAAAATACAGCAATTTATGGCTTACTTGACGCAAAAGAAAGCTCACAAACGAGATGGAAAGGAGCTGGACGCATAAAGGACTAAATCTGCTGCATGGAAAATCTGTCCCGGGCTAAAACAGCATTTCTGAAGACTTTGGGACTTACAGACGCAAAGCTGGATTTTTGCCATAATACATTAACCTAGTGCAATTAGGTTATGTGTTTCATCATTCTATTTGGATTATAATTTTGTAACCTTACCCTAGTACAATTTGGGTCAAGGATTTCATTAGTATATTAGGATTTGGTTATTTATTTTATTAGTTTAGTAGGAGTAGGATAGGAGTATTATAAATACCCTATCATGTTAGAGATTTTAAAGAGGGGGGGAGACATTCTGACAATTCATTCATCTCCTTACAATTAAGACATCTTCCTACAACCCATTCTCAATTCTTCATTCTTCTACTCTTAAATTCCACAACAAGAGAATCGTTACTTGCTACGGAATCACTAAAACCACACGCCAAACACCTACTATTCACGCCATCCACCATGCAAAACGTGATATCCTTCGCATTCATGGGTAACTAAATCTCTTAGTTGGGGTTATGGAAGCCGAATGAGTTACTATCTATAGCTATGAGTTTGTGAGTTCAAGACAAGTATATTGCTTATATCATTATTCTCTTCATCTTAAATCTACATTCTTTGCGGTTCAAACACAAGAACACGCCATTCTAACATCTAACCTGTTCGAGAGAAAGGTTATTTGTCTAGAAAAGAAGACGCATAGACCAACGCCAGTCTAACATCTGACTTGTTCGAGAGAAAAGTTATTTGTCTGGAAAAGAGATAATGTCAAGGTAGTAGGACACCCTTTCCTATTAAAAAGCTAGTGCCGTACCTGGACTAACTTCTTGGAGAATTCGTACCGTTAGTCACGCTTTAAGCTCGAGAGAGTTAAAGTGAAATAGTCCTTGTTTAGGTCGAGAGACGCTTGGATTTACCATCGACTACAATTCTCTATAAGCAATTACATGTCAAGACTCTACACACTCATAGCCAATAGAGACGTATACCTCAGAAGGTGGACATAACCCCAACGCCTCAATTCTCATTGTTTACAACACACGTGACAATCTCTCTTTATTTTGCTATTTTCAGTTCTTACATTCTTGTTTTGGTTACATACTACAATCCCCCCTTTCCTACGAGACTTGCACTAAAAGTCTAGTAATTTCTCTTGCTTGTTGGCCAAGCTATTCTCTGTGGGATCGATACCCAACCCAGGTTGGGTTCTATATTTGCTAACGACCGCTTTACACTCCCACGAGAGCTGTAGATTGAGCGTTATCACTGGTCCTAAGTCTTTTATAGAAAAAGACTTACTCAACTTTTGAATCCTGCAAGCATTATGACCAACAACAACCATGTCATCAACATAAAGCAACACAATAATAAAGTCACCATCAGAGATTTTTTGCACAAAACACAATGGTCTGAAGTAGTCTTCTTAAAGCCCCGTTGACTCATAAAGGAACCAAACTTCTTGTACCACTACCTGGGAGCTTGTTTCAAACCATACAAGCTCTTCTTCAATTTGCAAACATAATTCTCTTTTCTCAAGACTTCAAAGCCTTTAGGTTGTTCCATATAAATTTTTCATCTAAGTCACCATGGAAAAAGTAGTTTTAACATCCATTTGCTCAACCTCTAAATCTAGACTTACAGCTAAGCCTAGAACCACATGAATGGATTACATCTTCACAACTGGAGAGAATATCTCATCAAAATCAAATTCCTTTTTCTGGTTAAATCCCTTTACAACCAATCTAGCCTTAGATCATGGAATTAGGTTACCATCTTCATGATTCACCCAAAAAAATAACTTGTTTTTCAAAGCTTTTCTATCTTTAGGTAGCTTAACCAAATCAAATGTATGATTATCATACAAAGATTTTATCTCATATTTCATAGCACTAAATAACTTTTCTTTGTCTTTACTTTTCATGGCTTTATCAAGACTCTCAGGTTCTCTCCATTCAGGTAAAAGTACATACTCACTAGGAGAATAACGAGATGAAGATATTCTCTCTCTAGTAGATCGTTTGAGAGAACTCTCTGGAGCATCAACAATTGGTTGCTGACCAACCATATCAACTTTCACTGGAGCATCAACAACATCATTCTGGACAAGATCATCATCTTTATTATCAACTTGATTTTTATCATCATGAAGATTTTCTTTAGGAGCAGTAGTAAAGGAATAGGATCAACATCAACTAGACTCTTACTACACTAAGAATCAACCTTCTCAGCTTTGTCAAAGTCTTCGATTATTTGGTCTTTAAAGAACACAACATCACAGCTTATTACAAGTTTTTTCTCAACTGGATCATAGAGACAATAGCTAAATTTATCTTGACCACAACCAATGAAGATACACTGCCTAGTTTTGACAGCCAACTTTAACCTTTCTTTCTTAGGAACATGTACAAAAGCTTTACATCCAAAGAATTTAAGATGATTATTGTTGAGTGGTAATTTTATCACTCATTAGCACCAAACATTTATGCACACTACTATATTTTGTATGAGAAAATAAGAAATCAACATGATTTAAATGCACTAATATTCATATTTTACAGGTATATAGTTGAGAAGGTGAAAAGATATGAATTAGAGCTAAAAAGGATCAAATGGATGCAAAAGGAGTGCAGCTGGAGACCTGGAGCAGTTCAGCCTCAGATAACACAGCCGCGGTCCTCAGGCTGTGGTCGTTGTCAATCACAAAGGTCAAGAAAACATGATTGCAGAACACAACCACAGTCTCTTTGTCTGCGATCACGGACAACCTCACGCGATCTCAGCTAAGCGGAAGTATAACCTAGGGCAGATTTGTAATTTCTCTTGGACGAACCCCAAACCTTATATAGGCAAAAATCTTTCTTCTTTAGGGATAGATTACCTCATAGATATTTTAGGAATTGAGAAGAAGAAACCCTAATTGGTCAAGTGTGCAACTACTCTTGGAGGCTTAATTTCTTCATAATTTTGTAAAGAATGAATGTTTTGGATAATCCTTATAGTATATCTCTCTCTACTTTCTTCATGAGTAGCTAAGTAATTTAGTCTTGGGATTCTATTGAACTAAAGTGTAATTGTGTGTAGGTGTTGTTGTATTTACATGATTTTTAGTTGTTAAGTATGGATTCCATCATTGGTTGGGTTAATGAGTTGGAATTTGATGGGTAAAAACCCAAAATCTCCAAATGGATTTGATAGGTGAAAACACCAAACTCTAGAAACCCTTCATCATCCTTGAAAGAGATATGGAGGTAAATATCTGGTAACCCATAACATCCTTGAAAGAGGGTTATAGGGGGACAAAACAATGGTGGACAATTGAGCCTATGGTTTACTATTTTTCAATCATAGAAATAAGTATGATTAGTGTGTAAGACATGTCAAGAGCATCATCCTAGAAATAGGGATACTTGATTGAGTTTTTGGGTGATTATAACTTGTACACTTGTTTGGTGCTCGAAAGTGCTGATGGGTGAAATCGTTGTGGCTTTATTGAAAGATTGCTCAGAATGACTATAGACCTAGCCTATCTTTACTTAACAACTACATTTTATATTAAACTATTAACAACCCATATGCTTTACTTTTAGGTAGACGTAATCCTTAGATACCCTCAAATCTTGATTTCAAACAAAAAAGTGTCATATTTGTGCATTGTTAATCAATAATTATTATAAACCATCTTTAACTCAAATCCCCCATTTTAATTTATATCTCGTATTTTTTAACATTTTGGGTAATCTTTTAGTAACTAGAACACCCATAGGATTTGAAGTCTATAATTTATTTCTTGTGGATTCGACCCCAACTCTAGTTAGATTATTGACAATGACTGCCTCACCCCTCAAGCATGGGAGTGATTTGAGCATTATCAAAATGGTACCATTGTCGGGGAGTGAAATGTAGATTTTGCTTGTATGGTATGCTTCTGACTTGGATATATCTGGGGTGGTGTATTTTACTATATTTGTTGGTGTTAGACTTCTTGTAGGTAACCCTAATGTGAACGAAATTATAAGTGAAACCACTAATGATGTGGAGTCATTTGATGTTTTGCTTGACAGAGAGAGCCAACCAAAGGGTGAGGGCTAAACGGGAGCAACCAGTATCCCTCCTCATGGGAACGAGACCCTCCACTTGATGAGTGTCATGGTTCATTTATTGAAAATAAGGGTTTGTACTGGGGCAAGCACATGAGTACCTACATGTTTACTTAAGGAATTTCTTGGAGGTATGTGCACGATCCAACATTGCACACACCACTCAAGAAGCCTTTCAGCTCCATCTTTTCCCATTTTCACTAACAGGAAAAGTGGTGTTGTGGTACTGTTCACTCCCTACGACTTCAATCACTTCATGGAATGAGCTTACAAAGGTATTTTTGTATCCATATTCCCTTTCTCCAAAGGTGTGACACAAAAGATATGAGATCGTCAACTTTAGACAAAGGAGTAGGGAGTTGCTTTATGAAGTATGGGAGAGATTTAATGGAAAGTTAGCAAAATGCCCAAACCAAGAGATTTCAGAGAAGATACTTCTCTAAATATTCTATCAAACGTTAGACCCTTGGAACCAAACTATGGTGAACAATGCGGCGGAAGGTTCTCTCTTAAACTTACACTTCTATGAGACTACAAAATTGTTGAGATCGATGACTAAACACAATCGGGAATGGCATACCTAGGGCATCAACATCCTGAATAGCTCTCCCTCTATACCCATGGCCAATATAGAACAAAGAAAGTGGGATGAGGAACAAGAGGAGACTATGGCAAAGATTTTGACCCAACTTGAGCTCCAAACTAAATATGTTATGGGTGCACATACAAAAATGGGAAATGTCACAACTTCAAGATCCTATGGTGAGGAAGCTAAAAATTTGGATGAAGAGATCAAATATTTGCAAAACTATTCGAAGAATTTTCAATCAGCCAATCAACGGCAGGGTAAAAATCAAGGTTGGATGAATTAGGATGGTGGTTGATTTTGTGGAGATTGCGAACATACTTATTGTTATTTTGTGCCCCACCATGGCAGAGTTTATAACAAAGAGCCAGGCTCAATTGATCCAATAAAATTTAGGATCCAAGATGTGCTAATAGATTAGAAGGTACGAACAAAATGGTCCATAAATTTAAAGAGGACTTATCTCAAATCTCTAAAATCATGGTATCTCGCTCCACTTCTATTAAGAAATTCGATACCCAAATTGAACAAATCTATACTTGAATAAATTCTAAGCCTAGAAGTGGTCCCTCTAGTGACAAAAATGCCAATCCAGAAAGCGATGTAAAGTCTTGGCAATATGTGTAAGGAGTAAGAAAATCGAGGAAGAATTACCCCAAAGTCAAGACGAAGAAGGGAAGAAAAAAATGGTAAAAGTGGACACAAAACAAATTGATGATGGAGAGGTTGATAAGCGGGGACTTGCAGAAATCCCTTGAAAATTGAGAAAGGACAATGTCGTGCCATGATGATAACTAAGGCGCTATGTGGGAGGCAACCCAAAAATACCACGAAAGTGGCTCGTATCCTTGTGGTTATGTTTTTGTAGTGTCAATTCTAGGTTTTTTACATATAAATAACTCATGCAAGTGTGGAACTATTGAGTGCATTGTGTAAGTTTTGAAAGGGGTAAGTATGTGAAAATGTGCATTACAAATTGAATAGGGATCAAATAGGTGTAAAATGAAAAAGAGTTGAACAGGGGAAAATAGGGGAGCAAAAATACTCTTAGTTACCGCAATCGCGGCACCAAGGCACGATCGCGGTCATCTGCATACCCATAATTGCAGTCACTTAGTCATGATCGTGGTCATTTTATCCACTTATCCCCTGATTTCCCTCGCGATTTTTGCACACTCCCTTTCAAGTTTTTGACTACAAAATTGATCCAATCTTAAGGGGAATGATGGTGATGCAAAACTTGAGAGCAATGTTAGCCCTTGATGTGTTTCCAGGAGCACCCTTAGCCCTTTTATTCTTGATTATTTATGTAATGGGGACACTACTACCTTTTCAAGTTGTGGGTGTCTCCTTATTCATTTGATTTAGGCCTATATTATTGACATTTCTGCATACATTTCTGCTGTTTTGGAAAATTCTTGTTTGGGTTGTAATATTCAGGCACTCTGATGGTGCCCACATTTGCATGGATTTGTTACTCTATTCTTAGTTTGTCTCTCTATTTTAGTTTTAATAGATTATATTTTCCATAGTGATTGGGTTTCTAACCATAGGTGCATGGGAAGTCTAAGTACGCATGGCATCGAGGCCATAAAATGCAAGGGAAGTTGGAGTACCTGTGGCATTGATAATTTGAGATTGCATTGATATACATTGGTGAATTCTGAGTAGCCATGTGGGTGGTCTGCCCGTATTAGAGCCACAATGTGAGACATTAACTTGGGTTGTTGCCATGATTAGCAAATTATGCATGGTGCGGATGCAAAACAAACAACCCATTCATCCAAAAAAAATTTAAAATTCGAAGTCTTGGACGTGAGCAACCTTGTGATAAAACTATTACTCTTTCTATGACTCCAAAAATTAACTTCGGGAGAATAGTGAATACTTCATCTTTTTCTTGAGAGAGAGGAAAATTGAACCTCTTTGATGAGATTCACATGCCATGCATGTGAGCTTAATTGTCTACATCTCATGTGTATTTGTACCATCTAAATTTTCCCCATTAGTCTTTCAAAGCTATATATTGATTGTGCTTGGTTGGTAAAATGAACATAGGACATCTTGTAACATTGGAAGCCTACCAATACATTGGAGTTACCCCTAGTCATCCTCTTTGAACAGTTGGACTTTTCTTTGGCAAACACATTACAAGCCTTGACCCTTCTATTCTTCTTATTTTGAACCTTACCTCCTTGAACTTAAGAATACAAGTTGAGGCTAAAAGCTTAAGTTGGGGGTGGTGTAAATTGAAAGAGATATAGTTGGGAATGAATTTATAAGAAGGTGCCTATGAGCTTAAGCAAAGAAAGAATTTTGATTTAAAGAAAGAAAAGATCCCACAAAAGAAAGAAAGGCATTATCTATGCACATAAAAATGAAGAAGAGAAAAAAAAAAAAGTGGGAAAACCAAGAAAAGTCAAAAATAGGAAAATAGTAAAAGAAAAAGAAGTGGCCCAATAGTAAAAAGTGAAGAAAACATGATATAGAAGTTCAAGGAGGGTTTATCCCTTGTCCTAAGTTGATATCCTACCCTACCCTAAACCTACATTACAAGCTCAAAAAATCCTTTATGATTCCTAACCAAGTGTGATCATTGTAGTGTCATTGAAAATAGGGTCAAGCCTATGGCATGGTACTTGTTAACATAGAGAAATTTCTTGAGAGAGAGAGTATTTGCACTTAAAATTCCCTGTTGCATGATTAGTAACTAGGTGTGTGAAATATTCTTTCTTATGAGGAGTCATGTGAACAAGTTAAGGTAGGTGATTTTGTCATCTTCTGCACAATAAGATAAAAATAAGTGTAACATGGTTGTAGTCAACAAGCGAGTCATTTCTAGAGTGTTAGTGGTTGTTACATAGTTGCTCCCCAAAGTCTAATGTATCTTCTAAATGTTCCATTATATTGAGGGGTGTAGTTAAAATAATTTTGCCCATGTGCAAAGAGCTCTTTGTGGTAGCAATCAAGTTTAAGTCATCATGATTATTGAGTGATAGAATGAGGGCATACATGTGAAATTGTCTCATAGAAAAGGGTAGTTTTGCTTGAGGACAAGCAAAGTTTTAAGTTGGGGGTGTTGATGAATGGTGATTTTACCACTCATTTGCACCAAACATTTATGTACACTACTATGTTTTGTATTAGAAAATGAGACATCAACATGATTTAAATGCACTAATATTCACATTTTATAGGTATATAGTTGAGAAAGTGAAAAAATGTGGATTGGAGATAAAAAGGATCAAATGGAAGCAAAAAGAGGGCAACTGGAGACCTAGAGCAGTTCAGCCTCAGTTACTGCAACCGCAGTCCTCAGGCTGTGATCTCGGCCAATCACAAAGATCAAGAAAATTCAATTTTGGAACACAACCATGGTCGCATTGGCCGCGATCATCGACAACCTCATGCGATCACAGCTAAGCGGAAGTATGACCCAGGGCAGTTTGTAATTTCTCTTGGATGAACCCCAAACCTTATATAGGGAAAAAACCTTTCTTCTTTGGGTATGGCTTACCTTATATTTATTTTAGGAATTGAGAAGAGGAAACCATAATTGGGCAAGTGTGTAACTACTCTTGGAGGCTTAATTTCTTAGTAATTTTGTGAAGTATGAATGTTTTGGATAATCCTTATGATATATCTCTCCCTAATTTCTTCATGAGTAGCTAAGTAATTTAGTCTTGGGATTATGTTGAACTAAAGTGTAATTATGTGTGGATGTTGTTGTGATTGCATGACTTTTAGTTGTTGAGTATGGATTCCACCATTGCTTGGGTTAATGAGTTGGAATTTGATGGGTGAAAACCCCAAATCTCCAAATGGGTTTGATGGGTGAAAATCCCAAACTCTAAAAACCCTTTATCATCCTTGAAAGAGGGATGGAGGTGAATATATGGTAACCCATAACATCCTTGAAAGAGGGTTATAGGGGGACAAGGCAATGGTGGAGAATTAAGCCTATTGTTTGCTATCTTTTGCAATCTTAGAAATAAGTGTGATTGGTGTATAAGACATGTCAAGAGCATCGTCCTAGAAATAGGGATCCTTGATTGAGGTTTTGGGAGATTTTAACTGGTACACTTGTTTGGTTCTCGAAAGAACCAATGGATGAAGTCATTGTGGTTTATTGAAAGATTGGCCATAATGACTATAGACCTAGCCTATCCTTTACTTAACAACTAAGTTTTATGGTAAACCAATAACAAACCATATGTTTTACTTTTAGGTAGACATAATCTCAAGATCTCCTTAAATCTTGATTTCAAACCAAAAAGTTTCATATTTATGCATTGTTAATCAACAGTTATTACAAACCATCCTTAACTCAAATCCCCCATTTTAATTTATATTTTGTATTTGTTAGCATTCTGAGTAATCTTTTAGTAACTAGAACACCCATAGGATTTGAAGTCTATAATTCGCTCCTTGTGGATTCGACCCCAATACTAGTTGAGCGTTATCAATCATAAGAAACATTCTTACCTAACCAAACTTTATCAGGGACATCATCATCCAAAGAAATATTAGGAGATAAATTAATAACATAAGAAGCAGTATTAAGTGCTTCTGCCCAAAAAGAATCTGGTAGCTTAGCATCAGAAAGAATATATCTAACCTTCTCAACTAGAGTTCTATTCATCCTTTCTGCTAAACCATTTGTAATGCATCAGGAGTACACCATGGATGCCACACAATGCTTACAATCCCGAAGGACCACAAGCTAACCCATGAGCTGGTAACTAATGTGAGCATTGAATAAAATAATAAAAAACATGTCAGGAATTTAACTGTAAAAAATTCCATAAGGTTTTAGAACATAGTTTTGATAATGTATGTAACACAATACTGACAATACTGATAAAACAACGGATGATAACGACTGAAAACTTACTAACTGTCTGTACTAGTTTGAAAAGCCTCTATTGACTGACTGTGGAGATAATGGGAAAAACCCCCAACTAACTCCGAATGAATAAAAAATGATGAACTGATAAGGTAAAATGAGATAAACAACCCATGTCCTCGAAGTATGAGGACTCACCACTGCTACAATCGATAGTCTGGTATGTCTATATGCGATTAGGGAACTGAGCATCTGAACCTATTATATGAGACATCATAGCTCAAGAAACGAGTATATGGTCAGTACTTTGAATATACTGGTATGCTAGATCGGGTTAAACTATTATACAAGAGCTCATGTATATGAATAGTAATTGACTAAATAGCATGAGATAACTGAATAACTGATATAAATGTGTGAATGCTATAAAATCTGAAAATCCATGACCAAGCATATAATATGACTCTGAAAATAGTCTGTAACCTGAAATACAAAAATCTGATAACTGACTAATTGATGACTGTATGCTATGGTCAATGCAAACTTGAACTGAAGTATATTGAGTACTGAACTGAGATTGTAGGAGCTAGCTATAACCGACAGTCATAATGTACTATCAGGTTCCAACCTATAACCCCAATTGGAAGGGTGTCAGTACCGTGCCACGGGTACTAACAATGGTTGTGTGGATCCACTAATCTAATGTCCTGAAGGACGAGGGTGCCATGCCTATCTGACAGGGGACCCCTTCAAATATACGGTGGCACCGTAGGTCTAGAACTTAGGGACTGCTACTAACATCTCATGCCTACTGACGATGGAGAAAAGTGTCTTATGCCTACTGACGGGGAAGATGCCATCCCTTTGTTCACTCGGTGTTAAGATTTATTTCCAACTGAAAGACACTAAATTCTGGAGTGATCTAAATTTAACTGAATATGATAACTGTCTGAACTGAAGACACTCATGATTCATCTAAAAATATTCTGTAAATATTGAAACTATGTAAACAACTAAGTTTTTGGGTATTCATAACCCCCAGGGCTCGATAGTAATAACAATAAGAACACATCAGAGTATTTGAAACCATAAAAAGTATGAATTACTCCAAAATCTTCACTTAGGCATTTCATCAAACACTTGAGGGTCATGAATTAAAGCATTTAAAACATAAGATGGTAGTATAATTTAAATACAAGACCAGAATTAATGATTTAACATGACAAATTCCACTATTCAAATGTGGAAGGCTAGTTCAATCGAAAATTACTTGTAAATGTATATTCAAAATTTGTAAAAGTTTCATGAAGAAAATTCATGTAAACATGTGAATTCGTGATTTAAAACATGAAAATAGGTTCTTGGACCCCATGGGAGAAAAGGTCCCATGGATGAACATCAAACATACCTTAAAGTTTTCATCTTGAAAGACAATTTACTTTTTAACGTTATTGGATTAGGAATTATAATTTCTTAGTTTTCTTGAAGAAGGGCTTGAATCTTGTTCTTGGAAGATGAACAGAGAGGAAACCCTAATCTTGTTCTTAGGAATAAAGAGGGTTAGGATCTTTTAAAACTGATTCATAATATCTAAGATCGTGTTTTTGGTGATTTATGTCGTGGGAGGTAAGGTTTGAGGTGAGGGGAAAAAACCAAAATACCCCTACGAAACTAAATAATAATTGCTGAAATTTTTAGTTGACGACTTGGGTTGATAAGTCATCACTTAGGTGACAGCTAATCACCTCAAGTCGTCACTTTTGTGGCTGAAATTATCACGTATTGTTTATGGGTGACGACTTCATCTAATAATTCGTCACTTAGGTGACGGAATATCACCTCAAGTTGTCACTTGGAAGCTGAATTTGATGAGTTTCTGGTTGGGCTGATAGGTTTTCACTTATCAACTCAGGTCGTCAGTTGGAAGATAAAATTGATAAGTCAGACGACTTGGGCTGATAAGTCGTCACTTAGTTGACAGACGGACATGCTGACGTAAAATGAGTATAACTTTTCACTCTGATATCGGATTAAGGTAAAACCAAATATGTTGGAAAGAAATTCAAAGATATTTCATTTTATATAAAGTAGGACACATAAATCATTATGTACAAGAAGTAATGGTCGTTTAAAGTTGATCCAAGCTGAATCGTTCCCTAAAACTTTATCAATAGAAGCGTTCTCAACTCGTCATTGGGTTAGGAGATTCTTATGACATCGAATGATATAAAAGGACATTTCCACACTATAGAATTGATAATCACACATATATAGAAATTGAATCATTGGTTTCCAATTTGCATACTTTGTAACAAGAGTTTGAATTCTAGCCCAAAAATGTGGGGTGTTACACCATTCAACTAAGGAGTTTTGGGAGAATTTTTTTTATATCGAATATCCTGCTCTCTACAATTTCTTTCAAAAGGACCAATATACTCACCACCATTATCTGAGCAGATGCATTTTAATTTTTTCCCTGTTTGTCTGTCAATCAAGGCTTGAAAACTCTTGAACACATCAAGTACTTGATCTTTGAACTTTAAATAAAATACTCAGAGTTTGCGAGAATGATCATTAATAAAAGTCACAAAGTAAACTGCACCACCATGAGACCTTACTTTAAAAGGACCACACAAATCAGAACGTACCGGCTTGAGTAAATCAAGCTTTCTTGAAGGTGGATGAATCTAAAAAGAAATTCTTTTCTGTTTACCGGCTAAGCAATGAACATGCTTTTTAAAATTTTCTTGTTTCACTCTAGAAAGTAAATTTTTCTTAGCCAAACTATCAATACCCTTCTCACTCATATGACTCAACCTTTTATGCCACAACTCTAATGAAGTATCATTCTCCATCAAGTTTATAGAGCCTTTAGAAGTAGAAACCTAAAATACATACAAGTTAGACAACTTTTCACCTCGAGCCACAATCATCAAACCTCTAGTAAGCTTCCACTTTCCAGAACCAAGAGTGTTAACATAACCCTCATCATCAAGGTTCCCTACCAAAATAATATACAAGCGAACATCTGGAGCATGCTTGACATTACTAAGAACTAGTTTGTAACCATTGTTGTTTTCCAAACAAATAGTGCCAATGCCAAGTACTTTTAACTTCATCATTATAGTCCATTTTCAACATTCCAAAATTACCTAGAGTATAAGAAGAAAATAATTCCTTCTTTGGCGTAAAATGTGAAGCGCCAGAATCCACAAACCAGCTAAACTCATCACAAACATGATTAATGGCATTCTCACCATAAGCAACAAGAAAATCATCATTAGCAACACGGTTTTCATTATCGCCTTCTTTATTTTGTTGTCCCATATCCCTCTTATACTTGTAACAATATTTCATGATATGCCTCTTGTTGTTGCAATAGTCACATGTAACATTCTTGAATTTGAACTTCGATCTGCTTCTACTTTTATCTCTATCATTTAGATCTCTATACTTGTTTCTCTCCCTCTTTTCAGTAACCAAAATATCAGAGTGTGAAGATAATAAAGATGAGGCATAAGATCTTCTTCTCATCTCTTAATTCAAGACACCACTCTTAGCATATTTCATAGTTACAGCACCCATGGGAGAAGAATTAGTCAAAGGAACTCGAAGAGTTTCCCAAGATTCTGGCAAAGTATTAAGAAGCCAAAGCCCCTGATTTTCTTCATCGAACTTTACACCCATTTTGGAAAGATAGTCAAGGACACCTAAAAATTATTTATATAATTAGAAATAGGACTTTCCTCTTTATACCTGATATTCATCAACTACTTAAGTAGAAACAACTTGTTATTACCAATCTTCGAAGCATAAAGTGTCTCGATCTTATCCCACAAACTTCTGGCATGTGTCTCATTCAAAATATGATTTCTAACATTATCTTCAACCTATTGTCTAATATAGCCACAAATCTTTAGGTGCTCAAATTCCCATTCCTCGTCTGTCATGGATTGAGGTTTAGCAGGCGCGAACACAAGTAATGCATTTACTAGACAAAAAAAAGATCTTTTATCTTGACTTTCCAAGTATGATAATTTCTACTAGTAAAACACACCATCGTGCTCATATTTTCTTTCATCATTCAAATCAACAATTAAAAAGAACCTACGCTCTGATACCACTTTGTTAAAAAAGAGGTAGGGCACTATCAAAATGCCTGAAAGGGTAGCAGCGGAAGAATACCCAAGTCAAAACTTTTTCTTTCAATTTAAATCAAGAGTATATAAGCAAATCCAACCAAAACAAAGAATAGGCAGCAAATATAAAGAGAAGAATAAAACCAATTAAGCCAAGACACTAAATATACATGGAAAACCCTTCGGTGAGAAGAGTGATAAAATAAGGAACCAAAACCTCCACTATAATCACTAAGAGTTATAATATTATTCTCCAAAATGTCCACCAAATAAGTTTCAAACAACGAGCAACAACACAACAAGATAGCACCAAAACTAGAAAATAAAAAGAAGTAAAACGCCAAAATGTAGCTACTGTTCGAGAATGAAAAATAGGAGCTACAGGTCACCAAATCCTCCTCTGTCAGTTTCTAATCAAATAACTCAATCGGAAAAGAAATAAAGCAAGAATCACAATTTGAAGTTGACAGCTGTGGCTGAAAAATTTAGGCAAAAATCAGCTTTCTTTTCTCTCTTTGGCTGCTGAACACTCTCTTTTATGATGGTGAAATAAGACCTAAAAAGATCTATATATATGCCCCATAGTAATGGGCCTATGAGTAAAAGTGATTTGGTCCAAATTGGGCTTTATTTATCCATATAGAAAGGAGGAAAAGACCCATGACCCAATAAGTCATACAATATATTTTGATTTTCTTAAAGTGCTTTTTGCCCTTATATTTCTGTTGGAACTTCTTTAGTTAAATTATTTCCCTCTTCAAATATTCACACCCAAAGACAAATTGAAGAAACAACAAAGATTAAAGAAGACAACAATGAAGAAGAAGAAGAAGAAGAAGAAGAAGAAGAAGAAGAAAAGAAATAGATATGTTGATCAAAGAAAAGAAATCAAGGAAAATGATAAAAATTAAAAAGTCACATGTAGAAGACCTCACATAAAAAAAAGTTGGAAATTCTTATCTGTATATATATTTTTCATTTTTTGTTTGGTTTTGTATTTAATTAGATATACATTAGTTGTTCTCATCCAAAAGAAAAATAGGTATATGTATAGTTTGATTACTATAGATTCTTTTTCACTTGTATAAATACATGTACAGAATAGAAAAATCGAACAACGGAGAATTTCCTTCAAGTCTCTTTATTTTCTTCAATTTCTGGTAGTTTTGACTTTTAGATTTTACATCAAACTCTTTTGAAGCTTATTATTTATTGAGTCTGTAGCTTTTTTTGGATCTGAATATATTTCCAGTGTTTGTTCGTGGACTTAAGTTTGTGAATTTCATGGGTAAATTTGAATGTTTTCATACATTGAGATGAGTTTCGATCGATCATTTTAGTTACTTTGCTAAAGAATAAGGGAGTGTGTTATAAACCAAACGGGAGAGCCTAACCCAAAAGACTAGTCTTATATGTGGGAGAATCCATTTAGCCTATAAACCCATTAGCATTTTTTCTATTTTTCTAGTGTGGGAGAATTGGTTCATAATAGAGAGCATGGATTCTTAGTACGTCTAATTCTTCATTGAAAGATCGAGAGAATGATTAATAGTATTTTTGTAACACCCTGTATTTTTGGGCTAGACTTTGAAGTGTCGTTCTTATGTGTGTTGACTCTAATCCCATGAATTTATTTTGAATACACGTCATGGTCTTTATCCTAGGGTATAAAGTGATTTCGAGGTTTAAAATGTTCATAAGAATCACTTAAAATAAAGTTGAGCTAAGAGTCTTTGATTCGTCCAAAATTTGATATTCAATTTTACAAAGGTCGACTTTGAACGTGCATAACTTTTTATATACATGGAATTTTTTATATTAATACCCACCAAGTTGTAAATAATTAAATTATCTTTCCAATTACACCAATTTCGCATTAATCCGATACCTGTGCAAAAAGTTATGACTATTTTCGTGAGAAACATAAGGTCCAACGATAGGCTCGCGATGCGAGGTCCACTCCACCTCTCTGGGTTTCATTCCACGAGGGTTATTTACATGGGAAAAGAAGTCCAAGGGGAAGATTAGACCTTTTCCCTCATCCCCAGCCATCCAAACATGATTTATAACTCAAAAAGGGGCATTATTTGACGATCTTCTTCAAATCAACCCACGTAAAAACCCTCCCCATTCCCAAGAACAAATTCAAGTTTCTTTATCGAGAAATCAAGGTTCCAAGCTACTAAGTTCAATCAATATTTAAGAAATCTTCTATTAAGGTATGTTAGATGTTTATCCATGGGCCTTTTTCACCCATGGAGTCCAAGAACCCAATTTCAAGTTTAAAAGTATGATCCTTACATATTTTTATAAATTATGTCAATGAACTTTCACGAATTTCAAATTTTATACCATGTTTACACAAAACTATTGTTGTTATTAAACCCTACACGTTTGAATAGTGTTGTTCACTAATTTAAGCCTTAATTGGTGATTTAGTATCAAAATCATGCTACTAGTACATGTTTAAAACTATTCCCATACTTAAGCCATGCATTGCAAGTGTTTGATGAAATGCCTCAAAGAATGATTTTTAAATATTGACTACATGTCATGTCCTTAAAGTTTTAGTATGATCTTGTGGTTATTGCTATTGAGTCATAGGGGTTATGAATACCCGAAAACTTAACTATTTATAGAATTTCAGTAGTTACAAAATAGTTTAGATAAATCATTAGCATATTCATCCAGTTAGCTAATATGGTCAGTTACTTGTCCAGTTAAGCTTAGCTTAGTCCCGTAATCAGTGACAGTTTAGTTGGGAGTAGGATTCAGCACCGAGCGAGCCTAGGGATGGGGTGTCACCCGTCAGTTAGGACTGGGTCCTTAAAAGCAATCCCTAAGTTCATGAACTACGTAGGTAGAGTAGGTTATGAAATATCACCCACCAGTTTAGGACTAACACTCGTAGGGATCACCTGCCTGTTTAGGACAGATCTCAGGGGTCACCCGCCAGATTAGGACTGACTACATAACTGTTTTTGGTACCCGTGGCACGGTACTAACACCCTTTCAATTGGGGTTATAGGTTGGACCCTAATCAGTTCAAAGCGGGGTATGTCAGTTAGATGATACCTCCCATAGTTTTAGTTTCACTATTTAGTTCAGAACTCAGTGCAGTTTTGCTTGACCATAGCATATAGTTTATCAGTTATTAAGTTATCAAATTTCAGTATTTCAGTTTACAGACTATATCAGAAATATATTATAAGCTTGGTTATGCATTCTCAGATTTTACAACTCTCACACATTTATATTTAGAAATCACATACTAACCATTCAGTCTTTGCTTCATGCATGTTTACTAAGTTATCTCATATTATTCATCTAGTTATTACTTCATGTTCAGTTATCCCATGTTATTCATTCAGTCAGTTTTCATTCATGCACATGAACCCATACATCTCAACCTTACCTCATCTTACATTTTAGTACATTCAAAGTACTAATTGTATACTCATTTCTTGCGCTATGATGTTTAATGTCATAGGTTCATACGCTTAGGTTCTAAATCATACTTAGATAGATCACTCTATCAGCAGCAGTCAATAGTGGTGAGTCATCATCCTTCAAGGATGAGTTATCTTACATTCAGTATATTAGCAGTTCAGTTATTTAGTCAGCTGGGGTTAGTTGGGAGCTTGTCCCATCAACTCCACAGTTAGTCAGTTTAGAGGCTTTCAGACTAGTACAGACAGTTAGTCAGTTTTCAGTAATCATTATTATCCATTTTATCAGTATTATTAGTGTTATTTTGTTGACATTATCAGAATTATGATTTAAAATTCTTATGGCAATTTTTAGTTGAACTCCATAAATACTCTTTTGTTATTAGTTTTATTTAGTGCTCACAACAGGTAACCGTATCATGGGTTAGCTTATGGTCACTTGTGATCGTAAGCACTGTGTAGCGCCCAGGATGTACTCTTGGGGAATTACAAACTTAATATTAAAGCCTAAGGTTTTAAAGTATTCTACGGAGTCTAAAAGTCGCGTTGAGTAGAGTTTTGTGCATAGGTGTGAAGTGCGCCAAACTTATGGACAAGAGGCTACAAAATATTTTTAGGAAAGATTTCCTTACTTTCAGTATTCATGTCATGCAAGTGAGAATGAGATGAACTTAAACTCTCTTTCTAATCCATTTTCTTTTTTATTACAGACTATGCCTCTAAGAATAAACAAAGGGAGGTGGAATGGGAATCAGCCCGCACCTTCACTTGTTCAGAAAGATCCCCCAAACGAACATGTCTCCTACGCCGAATTCATAGATAATTTTATTACCTTAGCTTATTTAGTATCTGCTAAAAACTATCAGTAGGTTGTTGTCTTATCTAGACTTATAGTTGATGCTCAACAGATTGAGAGAGGGGAGTATAGGGAGAAAAAGAGAGAGAGATGGAGAGAAAGAGGGTAGAACAGGTAGTTATGCCAAAATTAGAGAGTGGTGACCATTCCCAGTTCCATCAAAAATTCTCAACCCTAGATCTACCTTCATCCAGTGCACCAGTGCTTAAGTTTAAAAATGACAGTTGAGTTAGAGTACCAGGCTTTTAAGTCACATGGTAGTGAGAAGAGTGTTCGTACTAATCCACTTTGTAGGGAATGTGGTAGGAATCATCATGGTATGTGTAGATCCAGCAATGATGTGTGTTTTGGGTATGGCAACCCAAGCCACAAGGTCAGGTATTACCCAACGAGTGATCAACAAGGTCAGTCCAATTGTCCTCCAATTCTAATCGGTCGCCCGACTTAGCAGGGTGCCACTTCCAGTGCCACCAGTGGTTAACGCCATAACACTTTATGCACTCTAGTCTTATCATGATCAGGAAAGTTCTCCTGATGTGGTTACCGATACGTTACAAGCCTTTAATTTTCATGTTTATGCTTTATTAGATCCCAGAGCTTTATTTTCTTTAGTATCCCCCTATATAGCTGTCAAATTCAGTATCAGTATAGAAACTCTAGTAGAGCCCTTCTTAGAGTCTAGTACCACAAACTTAGAATAATGGATTGAAGCCAATGGGGATATGATAGAACAAGTAACCCAGTCAGGCTCGCAGATTCTAGTAGTGATACCAATATATTGTAGAATAGCAATAAGGGAGGATGATACCCAATCCATTCTTATCTCAATGTAAATTTTTGTACTTCAGCCATCATGATATCTAATCATGCCTTACATTTTAGCCCTATGATCATAACTCATATTCGTGTATTATTATAGAAAATCATGTACGCTTTCAATTCTAAGTATAAGGATTTCCAGTTCAAACAGCATCCGAATCATATTCCATGAATTTATGAACTCCAAACTCAGGTCATATAGCTCATGACTCTTGTGCTCATGCTTTACAGTATGTTCAGTTCCAGTACTCATGCAACACTTTTAATGATCAGCGAAATTCAGATTTATGTCATGTATGTCCTCAGTTTAGATCTCTTGATGAATCCAGGATGTTGGTATTATATTCCTCAGGCCTCATTTAAGTGTCAAGTTATGTATAGCATTCATTCATGTTTTAAGTCCTCATGTGTTTATCTTCCAGTGACCTCTTTTTATGAAAAAATAGTAATGATGAGCAATTGCTTATATAGGAGAGTGTAAATATTTCTTATTAATAAAAAATTATTGTATGCTTGTTTTAGCTGAGGTTGTAAGTGTGAAGTGAGATTGAGGCTAAGTTTTAGTTGAAATTTTATGTGTGTTTTCTTAAGGTAGTGCATGAAAGTTATTAATGATAGAGGTTTGGAGGATATAAGGAAGATGTTTTTATGGGTGTTTGTTTAGAAGGGCATATGTGGTCATAAAAATAGGCTTTAATATCATGTTTTTATATATATGGATGAATGCATTGCACATTAGTAAATGTCTAGTAAGAGGTTGAATGTAGTTGTTGAAGTATAAATAATAAATATTCATGGGATGAGAAGTTGTGGGAGGGTAGGGTGTGTTGAATTCACAATTTCGACCAGTATTACAGTATGATGGGTGCACTTTGTAGATTAGAGTAGACTTGAACATAGTGAGAGAATTCAGTTCAGCTCAGACTTCAGTAGGCAGAGTTATCAGAGCCCGTGCAAATATTTTCAGTAGTCTCAAGTGAAGAGCAGTTTTGAAGTAGAATGTATAGTTGAATATAAGCTTTCAGTATGATTCAATCCGTAAGTATTCTATATATCATCTCAGTATTTTCTTAGTATTTCAGCCAAGTCGGTATCACTTGGGGAATGTTGTAATACCCTGGTTTCCCCCAGGCCTTAAAGCCATGTTTTCCCTAGGTCTTAAACCTCTCAACTTTTCTTCACAAAACCAGATCCAGCCTGAGGCAGTGGTTACTCATAAGTTGACTCTCTCATTTCTATCTTAGCCTTATAACTATTCTCATGTCAATGCATGTATTCACGAAATCAATTCAGTTTATTTATCATGCTCAGACTCAGTCATGCAGTCATGTTCCAAGTCATGCATGTTCAGAATATGATCTTAGTTACCTTCTTATAGTACTCTCAGTCTAACCAGTCTCATTCGAGGATGAATGTTCCCAGAGGGGAGATAAAGTAACACCCTTTATTTTTGGGATAGACTTTGAATCATCTTTATTACATGTGTTGACTCTAATCCCATGAATTTATTTTGAATACACATGTTATGATCTTTGTCCTAGTGAATGAAGTGATTTCGAGGTCAAAAATGTTCATAAGAATCACTTAGAACCAAGTTGAGCTAAGAGCCTTTGATTTGTCCAAAGTTTGGTATTTGATTCTACAAGGGTTGACTTTGAATGTGTATAATTTTTTATATACAATCGAATTATCTTTCCAATAATACCAATTTGAATTAGCTTTCCAATGATACCAATTTCTCCTTAATTCGATACCCGAGCAGAATGTTATGACTATTTTCGTGAGAAACAGTAAGGTCTTATGATAGGCTCACGATGCAAGGTCCATTCCACCTTTCTGGGAGTCATGATGTGAGGCCCACTCCACCTCTCTGGGGGTTGCTCCATGAGAGTTATATACATGTGAAAAAGAGTCTAGGGGGCAGTTTAGTCCTTTTCCCTCATCCCCAGCCATCCAAACATGATTTATAAATCAAAAAAGGGCATATTTGCCCTCTTCTTCAAATCAACCCACGTAAAAGCCTCCTCGTTCTGAAGAAAAAATTCAAGTTTCTTTCTCTAGAAATCAAGGTTCCAAGCTACTAAGTTCAAGCAATCTTCAAGAAATCATCAATTAAGGTATGTTAGATGTTCATCCATGGGCCCTTTTCACCCATAGAGTCTAAGAACCCAATTTCAAGTTTAAAAGCATGATCTTTACATATTTTTATGAATTATGTCCATGAACCTTCATGAATTTCAAATTTTATATCATATTTACACGAAATTGTTGTTGTTATTAAACCCTCCATGTTTGAATGGTGTTGTTCATTGATTTAAGCCTTAATTGGTGATTTAGTATCAAAATCATTCTACTACTACATGTTTAAAACTATTCTCATGCTTAAGCTATGCATTGCAAGTGTTTGATGAAATTCCTCAAAGAATGAGTTTTGAATACTGACTATATGTCATGTCCTCAAAGTTTTAGTATGATCTTGTTGTTATTACTATTGAGACCTGGTGGTTATGAATACCCGAAAACTTAGTTGTTTATAGAAGTTCAGCAGTTACAGAATAGTTCAGATAAATTATTAGCATATTCATCCAGTTAGCCATCATGATCAGTTACTTGTCTAGTTAAGCTTAGCTTGGTTCCGTAATCAGTGTCAATTCAATTAGGAGTAGAATTCAGCACCGAGCGAGCCTAGGGATGGGGGCCCACCCCTCAATTAGGACTGGGTCCTTAGAATAAATCCCTAAGTTTATGAACTACGTAGCCAGCATAGGTTATGAGATGTCACCCGCTAATTTAGGATTGACACTCTCATGATCACCAGCTAGTTTAAGACTAATCTCAAGGGTCACCTGCCAGATTAGGACCAACTCCAGAACCATTGTTAGTACCTGTGGCACAGTACTAACACTCTTCCAACTAGGGTTATAGGTATGACCCCAATCAGTTCAGAGCGGGGCATATTAGTAAGATAATACCTCCCACAGTTTCAGTTTCAGTACTCAATTCAGAACTCAGTTCAATTTTTCTTGACCATAGCATACAGTTTATCAGTTATCAAATTTCAGTATTTCAGTTTATAGACTATATCAAAAATATGTTATATGCTTGGTCATGCATTCTCAGATTTTACAAGTTTCACGCATTTATATTCTGAAATCTCATGCTAACCAGTCAGTCTTTGTTTCATGCATGTTTACTAAGTTATCTCATATTATTCAGCTAGTTATTACTTCATGTTCAGCTATCCCATGCTATCCATTCAGTCAGTTATCATTCATGCACATGAACCCATACATCTCAGCCTTACCTTATCTTGCATATCAGTACATTCAAAGTATTGATTACATACTCATTTCTTGCACTATGATGTTTAATGTCATAGGTGTTGACACCTAATTTTTGCCCTACACAACTAAATTTAATCCTGAGTTTCTTCGAACTTTAATAAAATCAAAATATTTATTTCATCCGAATAAAAAAATTTCAAAATATTTTTTGTAAGTGATTTTATCATTTTAAGTAGCGATTATATATTTTCGTGTTCAGTTATACGAGATTATATAATTTGATTACATAAATATTTATTCGATGGAATATTGGATTTTAATTAAGGATTATTTTGAAAATAAATATAATGATTAAAATCTTGGTTTCAATATAATTTATTATCAAAATATTTATTTGGATAAATATGCATTTGATTTTATAAAATCAAGAAGCTTGTGATTAAAAGAAGTATTAATTCGTGTCGAATTCCAATTTAATTTAGCCAATCTATTAGATTTGGCCATAATTGAAATCAAATTGGCCATAATTGCAATACAATCCGTCAATTGATTTTTAATTTGATCAAAATTAAATAAATATGGCTAAATTTTAAATCCCAATTGGGGTTATATTTTAAATAACCCTAAAATTCTCAAAAACTCTCATAACTTCTACCTAATTCCCACCAAAAAATAATTTTAAATTATACTACATTGTACTATTTCACCCCAACTTTGTCCTTGCCCAACTTTGAAATTCAAAAGTTGTACTACATTGTACAATTTTCCCCTATATTATCTTCCACCTCATCTTATCTTCAATTTTAAAATTCCCAAAACATTCTTAATTGTTTTTCTCCCACATTGGTGGATGACAAGAAATAGATCTTCATCCTTTCCAATAAATACTTTTCTCCCACATTGGTGGAAGAGAGGAACTAAAAACTTCATTCCCCCTATAAATACTACCACTACTTTGGTAGAAAAAGGTGTGGCAAAATAAAAAAATAAAAAAAAAAGAGGTTCAAAAGGTGAAAAAATCCGTTTGAGCAAAATAGTTATTTTTATTTAGTAAAAATTTTTGCTTCATAGAGTTGGTCGGCTAACCAAAATTTTCGAGTTGCTCGCGAAGTTTTTCGATGGTGGTTGATTTCAACGAAGCTCGTAGTCTTGTTTTGCTGCCCCCAAAAAGGTAAACACATTTTTTCTTTTTTTTTTCTTTAGTTTTATTCTCATTTTCTTCTTCATTTTTTTCTTCTTCGTAGCTCATAGCTATAGTTTTGTTTGCTGGGATTATTTGCTATAGATGGCCTTGAAGGCTATAGGATGTTTTGGTATCGATATTTTGATTAATTTCATGTTCATGATATAAAAATGAGTTAGCAATAGTTGTACGTGCCTTTTTTGACTTTATTCTTTGATTATTATAGATAAAGTTTTAATATTTGCTTAAAATATGTACTTATGCTTTTTTTAAACTCACAGTTGGTGGATATATTTTTTTTAGCATGTAAAGTTATTTTCTTTATGTTGAAAAGAATAGTTAATATTGATTGTTTTGCCTTTTGACCTTATTCTTTAATTATTTTGGATAAATTTTAGATCTTTGCTTGAAAAATATACTCATGGCTTAACTAAACTCATTGTTGGTGGATATGTTTGTTTTAGCATGTAAAGTTGTTTCCTTTATGTTGAAAAGAATAGTTAATATTGATTGTTTCTCTTTTTTGACTTTATTCTTTGATTATTATGGATAAAGTTTCAATCTTTGCTTAAAACATGTACTTATACTTTGTTTAAACTCATTGTTTGCTTATATGTTTGTTTTTAGCATGTAAAGTTGTTTCCTTTATGTTGAAAAGAATAGATAATATTGATTGTTTCTCTTTTTCTACTTTATTTTTTTAATTATTATGGATAAAGTTTCAATCTATGCTTAAAAGACGTTCTTATGCTTTATTTAAATCCATTGTTGGCAGATATATTTATTTTTAGCATGTAATGTTATTTTCTTTATGTCAAAAAGAATAGTTACTATTGTTTGTTTTGACTTAATAAAATAGTAATGGTTTAAGTCAAGAATTTGTCATTTGCTTGTTAATTATTTTAAGGAATTTCCAAAATCCTCATATAAGAGATGAAGTGCTAGATTTATTTTCCATCCACGATGTTTATTCCTTTTTGCATGTTTTTAAATTTGTCAAAATGATGAGAAAGTTTGAATTTTTGTGGCTAAATAGAATTATTTAGATATTTTTGAGTCATGCATAGTACGATCGTGAAACGATATTTCACTTTTAGAAATGCTAAACTTTTATTCTAATTTTCTTACTCCCTTTGGATTGTTATATGTGCTCTTTGTGAGTCTAAAGACTTGATTCGTGTCTCTCCTTGAATCATAATATCAAACGATAATCAATGATGTCTTAGAATGATAAATCATAGGTCGTTACACGTTTTTTTCGAAAATGTTGGTTGTAATTTAGATGTATGAATCTTTGTTAATGTCGCCTTAATTAAAAAAATTAGCCTTTATTTTACTTTATTATATGGATTAGTGTCTATGTTTATTCAATTTTAGAAGTCATGGTTATTTTTCTTATTGCCTCGTATCTTTACTTTCGTAAGCTTGCATTGTTTGTTCTCGCATTAATTTATTGAATACGGTCTTCTTCCTTTTACCTTTATTCATTCTTAATATGAACACAAAGCATGAGACATGTAAGTGGGTCTCTTTGCTTTGCATTTTATCTGTTGACTCTCATTCTTGTTATACGTGTGCAAGTGTGCTTATCATTGTCATTCAAAAATTGGTTCTTGATATTTTCTTTTGCTTTAAAATATGTCACTTTTATGCCTTAATGTATGTTAATTTCTTTATCTTTTCTTTGCATGCAAAAAATATCTCTAGTCCAAATAGACTCCTTTCCTCTTGCATTTTGTAATGGACCAATGAGGTCCACCTCTTTGAGTCAAGTTTGAAGTTTAAACCCAAGGTCGACTACATAGCGTGCGGGTGCTAGAAGACAAATGAAGAAGGACAATGGGTCAAAACTCATTAATGAGGTCGCTAAGAGACTTGAAAAGTCTTGATATTTTTTATTGTCTTCTTTTTACTTAGTCATTTATTTATTTATTTTGGCCTCGAAGACTAGGTTGTATTCTAATACAGGTGAAGCAGATTGTGGGATAAAAATGGCTCGAAAATATAGATTAGGACAGGTGATGATGGGCCGAAATTCCAAATTAGTTTAGGACAGTTTTATTGGTTTAGGCCTAACAGCTTAAATCTTCTAATTTCTCTCTTTCCCCTTTTATGTGCTTATTTTGTTTTTCATTTGGTTAAACTTGGTTAAATCCCCTGCTAAGTCATCCAAATCTATTTTATACAAGTCTTTTTCTAAAATTAATTACTTTTCAACAATCAATCTTTCTTTTTGAAATTAGTCAAAAGATATTTTCAACCAGTCCAGATAACCGCAAGTTAGCGGATACTCTTGGTGCCTTAACAACCTTCCAAGAGAATTAATAGGAACTGCTTACTCAGAATCTTCAAATTTTAAATGATTTTTCTATTTTGGATCGTTTAAAGTATCTTATAAAGGTTTCTTAATTCCTTTTCAAATAAATTAAGTGGCGACTCTGAAAGTCAAATTTTTGCAAAACAATAGGTTCGGACGTTTAGGTTCCTAACCGTACTTAGACAGATCAGCCTATCAGTTGCAGCCAACAGTGGTGAGTCCTCATCCTTCGAGGACGAGTTATCTTACATTCAGTATGTCAGCAGTTCAATTATTTAGATAGTCAGGGTTAGTTAGGGGTTTGTCCCATCAACTCCACAGTTAGTCAATTTAGAGCTTTCAGACTAGTACGGACAGTTAGTCAGTTTTCAATTGTCGTTATTAGTCATTTAATCAATATTATAAGTGTTGTTTTGCAAACATTATCAAAATTATTATTTAAAATCCTTATGGCATTTTTCAATTGAACTCCATTAATACTCTTTTGTTATCAGTTTTATTCAGTGCTCACAGCAGGTACCAGTATCATGGGTTAGCTTGTGGTCACTTGTGACCGTAAGCACCGTGTAGCTCTCAGGGTGTACTCCTGGGGCGTTACAATTTTATCTAAAATATTTCATCTGATTTTGTTCTTTTGATCGGGTAAACTTTTCCAAAATTTTGACAGCATGAGCTGGAATTTGCTTCTGATTGTTTTGATAACAAAAGACGGTAATTCAAAAAAATTTTATAGTAAAAGCTGAAAAAGTTCTTTCGGATGTTGTGATAACATAAATCAAGAATATTCATTTGATCATTTGTTTTATTGGTGTGGAGCCTCTTGATTTTGTGCTAGTGATTTCAGAATGTCTTCTATTTACTTTAGGTACGTTTTTTAAAAGATTTGAGTTCTATTGAATATTTTAAAAATTCTTCGTGTTAATGTTATTATCGTGTGATATGTTCAAATAAGTTTTAAATAAACTTTCAATTTAATCATATATATCATGTACTATAGTCATGAGTAGGGGTATTGGGTATATACCAAATTATCATACTAAATTAAATTTTTTGATATTATGGTATTTGATATGGTATGTGATATACGGTATACATTTTAAATTTTTTTTAATATTCAGTATAAATATTTGGTAATTATAAATGGCATACAAAAATACAGAATATCATATTGAAATATATTGTTGCATAAATAACTTATTTATATTATTAAAATATTAACAAACATATAAACTCAGTATTAGTATAAAACCTAATGTCTAGTCGTTGGATTACTCTATCTTGATTGAAATGTCTTTTTTATATAATTGATTAAAAAAAATATTATTTTTACTAAATTATATATATATATATATATATATATATATATATATATTTACACGTGTGATGTGTTAGTACGATCCAATTGAGGCGTATTGTAACACCCCGTATTTCCCTAGCATAATCTAAATCCCAGTGCATGAGTATTCGTAAATAAAAATTTAAAAAAACTCATTATTTTTTAGTTTAGATCCTGCCATTGGGTAGAAAATTCAATTAGCTTTTCAACGATATAAAATTCGCCGAAATCCGATAACTAGGTAAGAGGTTATGACAATTTTAAGTTTCAGTCATTAAACATCGTCATTTTAACCCTTAGCGCGTTGCGGAGACAGTCCAAATGACAATTGTCAATTTCCAGTGTGACTCCATGATGTTGTCGCATCGCGGAGCAGGTCAACTTCCAGTTTGCCAATTTCCAGTGGGCCTCCGTGATGGTGGCGCATCGCGGAGGAGGCCAAATTGGCATTCCAAAGGCTTACCATGATAGCTCTGCATCACGGTGTTCGCCCAAGTCCCAATTGTCCATTTTCAGTGGCTTGGCGCGATAGTGGCGCATCGCGCCAAGGCCAAAAATCGGGATGGTCAGTTTTCAACTTACGTATTAAATCCGTTTAAGGGTATTTGGATCTTTTTCCTAGGCCCTAAACTCGTCCAAAAATACGAAATTTAGCCCCAATTGACCTAAATAATGATTCATTATTCAATTTTCTCTCAAATTAAAGATCCCCTTTTCCAAGAACAAGAAACCCTAGCTCTCAAATTCAAGATCAATCCTCAAGAACTCACCAAGAACCTCAGGAAATTCATTATCCCAGGTATGTTAGATGTCCATCCATGGATTCCTTTCATCCATGGAGTCCAAATATCCTATTTTAATTATCAATTTCTAATCTTTTCAAGCTATTTGATTTTAAATTATGATTTCATCCATGAACCTCCATGTACTATTGATTCTATACCATGTTACCATGAAATTATTGATATCATTCAATCCTCCATGTTTTTATATTATTATTTATTGAATTAAACCATGATTTAGATTTATTATGTTGAATTCATGCTATTCCATAAGTTCCATGACATTCCTATGATTGTTTTTAACCATGAACTACCAGTGTTTGATAAAATGCCTATAAGAGTGATTGATTTAAGAAAAGCCTTCATGCTTTGTCCCCCAAGATTTAGTGTCATTTTTTTATTGTTGTTTTTGAGTCCTAGGGGTATTAAATACCCGAAAATCATAGTTGTTATGTAGTCTAATCTCAGTACATTACAAAATAATCTTCATAACATACTATGAGCATTATCAGAATAGTCAGATGTCAGTCAGTTAAACTCAGAACAGTCTAGTATTTCAGTGTATTTCAGTTGGGTGTAGGATTTAGCATCGAGCGAGTGTAGGGATGGCGGCTTACCCGTCAGATAGGCAGAGTCATTACTAGCAGTTTCTATACTCCAGAACTATATAGCCAGCATAGGATACGAGAAGTCACCCGTCAGATTAGGCTTACCTATCTCACAGGGGTCACCCGTCAGTTCAGGCTTGACACCCTTAGTCCATTGGATATTATATCAGTTTAGTGGATCCACATTGACAGCATTAGTACCCGTGGCATGGTATTAATACCCTTCCAACTAGGGTTACAGGTTAGACCCCGATTAGCTCAAATTAGGGAATATCGGTTAGATAATACCTCCCACAGTCCCAAATGCAGTCTTAGTTACAGTCCCAGTTCAGTTATGCAGTTTTCGACTTATTTAACCAAAGCATACAGATATTAGTATTTTGTCAGTATTTTAGTTTACAGATTTTACTCAGTCCATTTTATATGTTTGGTCATGCATCCCCAGTGTCTACAGATTTTTATGTATCTTTAGTATTTATAGACTGTTATGCGTACTAGGTATTTACAAATTCTCCATATTTTTAGTATCTACAGATTCCATATTCTCTACTCAGTACTCTATGTTTTATATGTATATTCAGTTAATTATTAGTTCTGTTCATGAAACCATGCATGGTAGCCTACCTCATTTAGCATACCAGTATATTTAAAGTACTAATTGCATACCTTTATTTTGCGCTATGATGTATTATATCATAGGTGTTGACGCTTAGTTCTCGGACTGTGCTTAAACTTTACTTCTCAGGTTATCAGTAGTACAATAGCAGTGGTAAGTCCTCATCATTCGAGGATAGATTATTTTACTTCATATCTCTATTTCAGTAGTTAGCAAAGTTAGTTGGGGGCCTATCCCTTCAACTCATATTCAGTCAGTCAGTTTTAGAGACTTTTCAGACATTAGAGTTGGTTATTCAGGATTTGGATTTTCAGTTGACATGTCAGTTTATCAGTATTTAATCAGATTTAGTTAGTTTTTCTATACATTCATATTTCAGTATTGATTCAGTGATAAAACCTTATGTCAATATCAGATGTTTTCTGTAATTATGATATTATTATTTAGTGCTCACAACAGGTACCAGCTCATGGGTTAGCTTGTAGTCCCTCGGGACTGTAAGCACTGTGTGACGCCTAGGGTGTACTCTGGGGCATTACAAACTTGGTATTAGAGACTAAGGTTTTAAAGTGTCCTAGGATGTCTGAAAGACGTATCAAGTAGAGTCTTGTGCATGGGTGTGTAGCGTGCCACACTTATGGATGAAAGGCTACAAGGCGTTTAGGAAAAGTTTTCCTTCTTTCAGTATTCATGTCATGCTAGTGAGTATGAGCTCAAGTTAAACTCCCTGTATAATCTATTTCTTCTTTCCATTTATAGAACATGCCTCCCAAGAAGAACGAAAAAAGAACAGAAAACCAGCCAGCCCCTCAACCTATCCTGGAAGATCCTCTGGACGAGCATGTCTCTCATCTAGAATTCAGAGTGACGTTCACTACTCTAGTAAACTCCATAGCAGCATAAAATGAACGAACAACTGTTGTTCCAGCCAACCCAGTGGCCAATACTGCTGCAACTAGAATTTAGGATTTTACCCGAATAAATCCTCCTTCTTTCATGGGATCCAAGTATGGAGAGGATCCACAGGAATTCTTAGATATGGTTCAGAAGGTCACAAATGCTATGGGGGCGACATCTAGTCAGAGTGTTGAGTTGGTTGTATACTAGTTGCAGAATATAGTGTAATGCCCCAAGTCTGTACCCTGGATGCTACATGGTGCTTATGACCCTGAAGGACCACAATCTAACCCATGACTGGTACCTGTTGTGAGCACTGAATAAAAATACTGTAATAATGTGGAAGATGGATTGAAATTCCATAAGGTTCAAAATACTATAATCAAAACTAAATAAAATACTGAACAACTGTGCATACTATAACTGAGTATACTAGAACTAAATCTAATAACTAAATATACTGATAATCAGAGATTACTTATAATTGAGTGACTATATCTGACAGTCCTAATTCTATAGAACTAAACTGAGTTCTATTTTGAAGATTGAGACTGAAACTAAAATTGTGGGAATTCTCACTTAACTAACATGCCCCTGAGTAAACTGAGTAGGGTCCAACCTGTAACTCTAGTTAGAAGGGTGCCAGTACCGTGCCATGGGTAAAGACACTGCTGTGGTCAAGCCTATCAGAAAGATGGCCCTGAATAGAAAGTCAAGCCTAATCTAACAGGTGATCCCTGGGAGGTAGCCAAGCCTTAATCTGATGGGTGACTCCTCACATACTACACTGGCTATGTAGTTTTGTAGTGTGAGACTGCTACTAACGACTCTGCCTTCCTGACAGAGAAAGTTTTCATCTCTACACTCACTCAGTGCTAGTTCCTACTCTGAACTGAATGACACTGACTGATTAGACTGGACTGGACTGGACTGAGTTAGCTGGGTTCGATAACTATTTGAGTTCTACTATTTATGATACTACAGATTTTATTCTGTAATTACTAAGGCTCTAGATAAACAGCTAGATTTTCAGGTATTGAGTACCCCCAGGACTCGATAACATTAAAAGTAAATCATGGCACAAGTTTTGGAAATATGACTATGGCTACATATTCATAAATCACTCATTAAGACGTTTAAACAAACACTTGGGAAGCATTGACTAATACATGAATGGGGAGTACATGCTATCATGGTATAATGACACTATTTTATTCACTTAGATATTTAGACAAACACTTGGGGAGCATGCTTAGGTCACATAATAGTAAACACACATGGTGATCATGGCTACATCAATCAACTTGTACATCGTAGGGTTTATCATGAAAATCATGCAATTCAAAACATATAAATGATTAATTCCATGAAAACTTGTAATTAAATCATGGACGAAAACCCAACAATAACATGAAACATGAATTCAATTTAATTCAAACATAGAAAGCATAAAATCCAAAGTCTTATATTTTGAAAAGGGGATTCTTGGGCTCCAAGGAAGGTAAGGATCCATGAATGAACATATAACATACCTGGGAATCTTAATTCTTGAAGTTCTTGAAGACTCTCTGAGGGATTCTCGAGATTGCTCTTGAAACTTGGAGGCTAGGGCTTTCTATCTTTGAGAGAGAATGTCTTAAATTGGGGAAAAGTGAGTTAATAATGACCTAAATACGTTATTAAGGATTAAATCCCACAACTGGGTGGATTAAATACATGGGAAAAGACTAATTTAACCTTAGACGAAACTTTAATTTTTCATCAAAATTTTTTATTTGGGCCCTTGGCTCGACGCGGCGCTATCGCGCCGTGTCACTGGAAACTGATAGTTGGGAACTGGGCTGACGGCGCGACACGGCGTAATCGCGAACCCTTACTAGATTTGGAAAATTGGGAAATTGGAGGCCCTCTGTGATATGGTGAGATCGTGGAGTCACACTGGAAATTGACAATTGTCATTTGGACCTATGGCGTGACGTGCTACTGACTAAAATGATGGTGTTTAATCACTGAAACTTAAAATAGCCATAACTTCTTACCCGGCTATCAGATTTAGGCAAATTTTATATCGTTGGAAAGCTAACTGAATTTCCTATAAGATGGTGGATCTAAATCTGGGAAATTCTATCTAGAACAAAAATTCTACTTAGGTATTCTCATGTACTAAAGACTAAACTAAGCTGGGAAATTGTGGGGTATTACATTAGCCCATACTTGGTTTAAGAAATGGAAGGTTAATAGGGGTGTAGATGCAGGGCCTGTAAAATAGAAAGAGTTTTCCACAACTTTCTTAGATAGATTCTTTCCATTGAAGTAGAGGGAGGCTAAAGTGTTAGAGTTTATTAACTTGAGACAGGACAGCATGAGCGTGAGGGAGTATTTCCTCAAGTTTACTCAGTTAGCTAGATATGCTCCTCGTGTGGTAGTTGATAACAGGTCCAAGATGAGCAAATTTGTGTCTGGAGTGTCTGATAGTATGATCAAAGAGAGTAGAAAAGTTCTTTGATGAAATCAGTTCGTTGAAGAAGCCACTTGGGAAGTAGAAGCAAATATGAGAACCAAGTACCTTCATCTTTTCTCCGCGAATTCAGATTCAGTATAAGGTACCAATCTTCTTAAGATTTCTCTCTATCATACTAAGTTTCAGTTTCACATCATGTTCATGTCAATCATGCATTTACAAATCAGTTCAGTCATGCATTCCATGCTTCAGATATGCATGTTCAGTGTGTAAGCTCAGCCCAGCAGCTTTCCTCAGCTTAACCAGTTTCATTTGAGGATGAATGATCCTAATGGGAATATTGTAACACCCCATATTTTCCTAGCATAATCTAAATCCCAGTGCATGAGTATTTGTAAATAAAAATTTTGAAAAACTCATCATTTTTCAGTTTAGAGACTGTCATTGCGTAGGAATTTAATTAGCTTTCCAACGATATAAAATTTGCCGAAATTCGATAACCGGGTAAGAAGTTATAGCGATTTTAAGTTTCAGTCATTAAACATCATCATTTTAACCCTTAGCGTGTCGTGGAGACAATCCAAATAATAATTTTCAATTTCCAGTGTGACTCCGTAATGTTGGCGCATCGCGGAGTAGGCCAATTTCCAGTTTGACAATTTCTAGTGGGCCTTCGCGATGGTACCGCATCGCAAAGGCGGCCAAATTGTCATTCCAAAGGCTTACCGCAATAGCTCTACATCACGGTGTTCTTCCAGGTCCCAATTGTCCATTTTAAGTGGAAGAGCGCGATAGTGGCGCGCCACGCTAAGGCCAAAAATCGAGATGATCAGTTTTCAACTTACGTTTTAAATCCGTTTAAGGGTATTTGAGTCTTTTTTCAAAGACCTAAACTCATCCTAAAACATGAAATTTAGCCCCAATTGACCTAAATAATCATTCATTATTCAATTTCCACTCAAATTAAAGATCCCCTTTTCCAAGAACAAGAAACCCTGGCTCTCAAATTCAAGATCAATCCTCAAGAACTCACCAAGAACCTTAGGAAATTCATTATCCCAGGTATGTTAGATGTTCATCCATGGAGTCCAAATATCCTATTTTAATTATCAATTTCTAATCTTTTCAAGCTATTTGATTTTAAATTATGATTTCATCTATGAACCTCCATGTACTATTGATTCTATACTATGTTACCATGAAATTATTGATATCATTCAATTATCCATGTTTTTATATTATTATTTATTGAATTAAACCATGATTTAGATCTATTATGTTGAATTCATGTTATTCCATAAGTTCCATGACATTCCTATGATTGTTTTTAACCATGAACTACGAGTGTTTGATAAAATGCCTACAAGAGTGATTGATCTAATAAAAGCCTTCATGCTTTATCCCCCAAGTTTTACTGTCATTTTTCCATTGTTGTTTTTGAGTCTTGGGAATATTGAATACCCAAAAACCATAGTTGTTGTGTAGTCTAGTCTCAGTACATTACAGAATAGTCTTCAGAACATACTATGAGCATTATCAGAATAGTCAGATATCAGTCAGTTAAACTCAGAACAGTCTAGTATTTCAGTGTCTTTTAGTTGGGAGTAGGATTTAGCACCGAGCAAGTGTAGGGAAGGCGGCTTCCCCGTCAGATAAGCAGAGTCATTAGTAGCAGTCCCTATACTCCAAAACTACGTAGCCAGCGTAGGATATGAGAAGTCACCCGTTAGATTAGGCTTGACTATCTCGCAGGGGTCACCCATCAGTTCAGGCTTGACACCCTTAGTCATTTGGACATTATATCAGTCTAGTGGATCCACACAAACAGCGTTAGTACCCGTGGCACGGTATTAACACCCTTCCAACCGGGGTTATAGGTTAGACCCTGATTAGCTCAAATTAGAAAATGTTGGTTAGATGATACCTCCCACAGTCTCAGATGTAGTCTTAGTTACAGTCCCAGTTCAGTTATGCAGTCTTAGAGTTGTTTGACCAAAGCATACAGATATCAATATTTTGTCAGTATTTTAGTTTATAGATTTTACTCAGTCCATGTTATATGCTTGGTCATGCATCCCCAGTGTCTGCAGATATTCATGTATCTTCAGTATTTACAGACTGTTATTCATACTCGGTATTTACAAATTCTCTATATTTTAAGTATCTACAAATTCCATGTTCTCTACTCAGTACTTTATATTTTACATGCATATTCAGTTAATTATTAGTTCTGTTCATGAAACCATGCATATCAGCCTACCTCATTTAGCATACCAGTACATTCAAAGTACTGGTCGCATACCTTTATTTTGCGCTATGATGTATTATATCGTAGGT
Organism: Capsicum annuum; assembly: GCF_002878395.1. Taxonomy (NCBI): domain Eukaryota; kingdom Viridiplantae; phylum Streptophyta; class Magnoliopsida; order Solanales; family Solanaceae; genus Capsicum; species Capsicum annuum. The sequence continues at coordinate 170,778,111 of NC_061115.1, read as the reverse complement.
GTTGATGCTCAGTTCTCAAACCGTACTTAGACTTCACTTCTCAGATTATCAGCAGTACAGTAGCAGTGGTGAGACCTCATCATTCAAGGACAGATTATTTTACTTCATATCTCTATTTTACTAGTTAGCAGAGTTAGTTGGGGGGATGTCCCATCAACTCATATTCAGTCAGTCAGTTTTAGAGGCTTTTCAGACATTAGAGTCAGTTATTCAGTATTCAAATTTTCAGCCTACATGTCACGTTATCAGTATTTAATCAGATTCAATCAGTTTTTCTATAGATTCATATTCTAGTATTGATTCAGTGATAAAACCTTATGGAAATATCAGATGTTTTCTGCAATTATGATATTATTATTCAGTATTCACAACAGGTACCAGCTCATGGGTTAGCTTGTGGTTCCTCGAGACTATAAGCACCGTGTGACGCCCAGGGTGTACTCTCGGGAGTTACACGTATTTTTGAGAAGTCAAAACCATGATACTCTATTGTACAATAATATTTTGTCGAAGTTGAACAGACTATTGTTATAGATCATCATACTACAAAATATCAAAATCAAACTTCAAAATTCTGAACCATACTTAATTAATATGATATGATAATGATATAATATTTTTAAAAATTGAATACTGAATTACCATACTGATGCTTCAACTATCGTACTGTACCATACTGTATTCAGCGCTATTAAATTTTAAATTATATTTTTGGCATAAGTTAAAAGATCTTTTTTTTCTTTCTATAACATCATGGATATTCTATCTATTGAAGGTTCTAAAATCTATAAAAGAACATCTGATGCTAAGATTGCAAAGTAAAGAAAAATTATGACTAAGAAAAGCGATGATCTCATTTTTCTTATTGGGAGAGATGAATCTTTTAGACTAAGAAAAATTATTACTAAGAAAAGTGATGATCTTGTTTTTCTTATTGGAAGAGATGAAGCTTTTAGACTATCTTTTTCAGTTAGATAGTGTGCGATAACTCTCAATAAAAGCAATTCAAGTATTGGTCCCTGTACCATTATTCCTTATCGGTTGCTATATTTTTCACCTTGAAGCTGAGACATAGTGGTTCTATCTATTGATATCGCCTATTGAACTTCCACTTTGTCATTACTTACTTTATCTTAACCTTTCAACATAATAACACGAAGATGTATAAATATTTCAGTCTTTTTTTTTTTTCTCAATCACGTACATTATAGAACATGGGTGTATATATATATATACACATATTAGGAGAAGAGTCCTCCATTACTTAGGCTAACTATATGTTGCAAAGGATCGACTTCTATCCTGGGAAGGAGTGTCTATCATCCCCCAAAAGTAGGTGTGTGGATTTCGAACAATGCCAAGCTTGGTGCGTAACACTTAGAACTGATGCTTAGGTAATGGCTTTGTAAGAATATCCATAATTTATAGCTCGGAAGGAATGAACTTGGTTTCCATTGCACCATGAACCACCTTTTCCCGCATAAAATGGTAATCAAGTTCGACATCTTTGCTGCGAGCATATAATACGGGATTTGCCATGAGGTGAAGAGCACTAATATTATATGTGAATAGCAATGGAGGACGAGATAAGTGACCCATGCCAATTCCGAAGCTAGGGAAGCTAACAAATGATACTCAGATTTGGCACTCGAATTAGCCATAGGCCTGCGGTAGACCTTTGGGTTAGAGGACAGTCAGCCCAATCCGCATCCAAAAAACCTCCTAAATTGAGAGACAAACTAGCCAAGAACGGAGACCTAAATCAGGAGTGCCTGTGAGATAACGAAGGACTATTTTAACACCCGTACAATGTACAGCATTATGACTATGCATAAACTGACACAAGAGACTAACCGAGTGAGAAATCTCAGGTCTAGTGATGGTGAGCTATTGAAGGGCGCCAATAATGCTAAGATAATCAGAGGCAGTAACGGGTGAGCCGGACGAAGTATGGAGATCATGTTTCAAAAAAGTAGAGTATGTGTTGCTCTTGCATCCAACATATTTGTATGATGGAGAATATCGGACACATATTTGTGTTGGCTAAGAAAGAGACTAGTAGAATTTTGATATACCTCGACACTAAGAAAATAATAAAGATATCCCATTTTCTTCATTACAAAATGAGACCTAAACTTATCGATCAAAGAATTCAGAAGCAGGGGATGGCTGCCATTCAAGATGATATCATCCACATAAAGGAGCAAAAGCATAGAGCCTTTGGAGGAATGGAACACAAATAGTGATGGATCTGCTTTACTACAAGAAAACCCAAGGTGAAGAATATACGGACTAAATTTGTAAAACCATGCCCTTGGGGATTGCTTCAGGCCATAAATGGCTATCTTTAATAAGCAAACATAATTTGGAAATTTAGGATCAATAAAACCTGAGATCTTCTCCATAATACTGTTTCAGAGTGATCGCCATGTAAAAATGCATTTTTGATGTCAAGTTGTTTGATGTGCCATTTCAGTGTAACTGCAATCGACAAGACAAGTTGTGGTAGAGTTGATGATAGGACTGGAGGTAGAATCAAAGTATACCCCTTCAAGCTGATTGTATCCTTTTGAAACAACACGGGCTTTGAAATATTCCACTGATCTATCAGGATTTATCTTAGTCTTGGACACCCCAAACTCAACCTCTTCAAGCTGATTGTATCCTTTTGCAACTAAACAGGCTTTGAAATGTTCCACTGATCCATCAGGCTTTAGCTTAGTCTTGAACACCCATTAAGATCCTATAACATTCATGTGGTGATGACGAGGAACAAGTGACCAAGTATCATTTGAATTCAAGGCTAGCAATTCGACGTTCATTGCTGCTAACTAATGGGGTTTATTCAGGGTTGTTTTGATGGTTTCGGGCTCAAGAATATCATTATAAAGTGAAGTTGTAAAAGTTAAGAATTGGAATGAGGGATTTGGAAGTGCTTGAGTTTTTATTCGTGTAAGCATATGATGTGTATTTTTTGTATCATCGGGTGTATCGGAGATGGTGGTAGATGAGCTCGGTATAGGTGGGAGTTCAATAAATAAATCAATGCCCCGATATAGTTTATGGATTAGGGATGGACGATATGGCTACTATTTTAGATAATGAAGAGCCATTATTTGTAGAAGTAGCTACTGTATTAGATGATGAAGAATAATCAGTTGGTGAAACAATTAGAGTTTCATGGCAAGGCACTGACAATTCACTAATATGACCAGATGTTTGGTGAGATAGTGAGGTATCTAAATATCCAGAAGACTGTCGTGTAGTAGGCCCTTCAAATGAAGCTATATAAGGCTCCAAAGTCTATTGATCATGTGTGGGAATTGAAGGGCAAAACATAGTAGGATCATCATTCTTATGAAGAAACTCCTAGAAAGTGGTGAGGTGCAAGCCATCCAAATCTGTAGAAAGTTCATCACTACTAGAAACATAAGGTAAGTAGGATTCATTAAAAATTACATGCCGTGATATAAAACTTTTTGGGTTTAAGGATGATAACACTGGTATCCTTTGTGAAGTACACTGTATCCTATGATTATGCAAGGAAAAGTTTTTGGTTGAAACTTGTTTTTATTCTGTCCTTTGAGATAGGGAAAACAGCGACACCCAAAAACTTTCAATGTATTGTAATCCGTTTCTTGCTTATGTATCTTAGAAAAGGGAGATCGCATGCTCAAAGTAGATGTAGGCATTCTGTTGATCAAAAACACGGTTCCTAAATGCTTCAACCCACAAAAATGATGGCACTTATGCATTAAATAGTAAGGTTAGACCAGTTTCAACAACATGCCTGTGCTTTCTTTCAGCCATCCCATTTTGTTCAGGAGTATGTGGACAGAACCTGTCGTTTGATTCCATTCTGTGCCTAGTAATTTATGAAGTCAAGACTGTTGAATTATCCACATCCATCAGATAGAAAAACCTAAATTCTCTTCGAAAACTAATTTTTTACTAATTTGTGAAAGATAATAAAAATAGGTAGAAATTCAGATTTCTTTTTCAATGGATAAATCCATGTAAATCTTGTACAGTCATCCACAAAAAGATCATAATATTTTATTTCTTGTGATGATGCTACCGGGCTGGTCCCCATAAATTTCTATGTATCTTTGCTAATGGTTCGAGTTCCCTTTTATTCGGCAATTGGAAAGGTAACTTACAACTTTTACCCCACTGACAACTAGTACAAACTAAAGACTTTTATTCCAACTTTTGACATCAATCATCTTATTACTATGCAAGAAACTAAGAATTCTAGAGTGCGGGTGTCCTAATCTTTGATGCCATATTGTATCTGAATTTGCCTTAACTCTTCTAGTTGTTAAGACTTCATATAAATTCCTTCCCAAAGCATACATGCCACGTCTTTTATGTCCCTTGGCCAGAATTATTCCTGTACTTTTGTCCTTAACAACAAAACCCTCGTCAGTAAATTGTAGTGAGCATGCATTATCCTTTACAAGCTTACTAACAAAAATAAGATTCTTCTTTGAGTTCGATCACAACAAACATATCTTTTAAATGAAGATTTTTTCCAATATGCTTATCTCCTATGTGTGAAATCTGTACGTTATCACCATTGCCGACCATAACAGAATCTGTTCCTTTAAATAAAGAGGAATTTTCAAGATTACCTATAGATTGCACCATGTGATTGGTAGCGCCCGAGTCCATGTAAAGGTTGTTGTCCTTTTGGTCGCTAATCGCCATCAAAGCACGTTCCTGAGGAACTTCTTGTTGTGATTGATAACAGTAATCCCATCTGTAAAAGCAAAAAAGTGTTGTATGATTGTTCCTTCCACAAATCTGACATGGATTATCTTTAGGACTCTCTTTTTGTTGATTTCCTTCATTTTGAGTTGTATTATATTATTTTTGATTGTATGGCCTGCCTCCTCTGCTTCTTTGTTGTCCTCGTCCACGGTAATAATTTTTGCAACCTAGTCCCTGTGACTTTTGGGCCATGAAAGCCATGGAAGGATCAAAAGAAGTTGGTGTTTCTTCCTCGTCTACATCTTCTCTCATTTCGACTCCCCTAAGAGCATTAACAAATTGAGTAAAAGTGGGATAAGGAGGTTTGTTTAACATAACTGTTCAAAGGATCTTATACTTTCTTCCAAGACCTCTAGCAAAATTAATAACTTTGCTATATTCATCTAAAGGTTTGTGTAGAGCCATGATGTTATCAAAAATTACCTTAAATTCCTTTATGTATTCATCTATGGATTTTGTTCCCAGCTTCACGGTTTGAAGTTGTTGCTTCAATTGAAACTCCTTATCCTTACTTGATTATAGATAAGCATCATCAAGACATACCCATATTTGTTTTTCTGTAGCACATCCAATGATGAGGAACATTGATTCTTCTGTCATTGTTCCAAAAAGCCAACTCCAAACTAGAACATCACATTCTTCCCAGGCAGCGAACTTGGGGTTGGGAATTGATTCGTCTTTCCCATCTAATATGTTTCAGATGGCGGTTCTTCTTTGATGATTTCATCAATCTTCAAAGTTTGCATGAGTTGGAGGACTTGTGTCCTCCAAACTAAGTAATTAGACGGTTTCAACTTCACAGAACATATTGTTATAAGTTGATGCAGTGAAGATGGTGATAAGGCTAAGGCAGTAGTCGAGGATGAGGCCATATCTAGTGTTTAGAGCGAAATATCTTCAGGGTCGTGTTAATCGAGCCTAAGATCTGATACCATGAATATATATGTGTGTATATATGTATATATATATGTATATATATATGTATATATATGTATATTTATACATATATATATATATATATATACACATATTAGTAGAGTCCTCCATTACTTAGCTAACTATATGTTGCAAAGGATAGACTTCTATCCAGGGAGGAGTGTCTATCACTTGCTTGACATATGCACAAATCACACTGCTCATTATACGAAATACCCCCTAAGACAGCCAGTCAATGAGAAATCGTGGCATTAGGCATTTTATTTTGCATATGAATCAACCATCTCCACGTAAAACACAAAAATTATATAGGAAATAAATAAACTGCTTCTTAATAATTTTTTCTTCAAGTTCTACCTCAAAATCATTTGATACTCATATTTCAAGCTTCAAACATTCTATTTTCCTATGGATTTAAACAATATATGGTCGCCAATTGAATTTAGAACCACCAAATTAGAAGCCTTGTGTACAACTTTTAATGAAATCTTTAGCTCTTTTTTGGTTAAATTCCAAACTATCATCCCAGTAGTAAGTCACAATTTTATAACTGAAGGATTTAAATTTAGATATTTTAAAGCTGACTATTTTTCAAGTCGCATACTGCAAGGATCATTTTGGGAATGATGCTTCCAATAGGATTTTTTTCATACATAGGACTCGAACTCAAGACCTTTAATTAAGGGTGAAACAATCTTCACTATACTACAATGGTAACTATTAAAGTTAATTATTAACTCCAAATCAAACCCTAACCAGAAACAACTGCTAATTTTTTATTTTGTTAAGAAAAATATGTTTTGAAACCCAATGATCCAAGTAATATATTGTTCTTCCAAAATAAAAATTACAAATCTTTGTATATTTTCAGCTCCACAAACACACAACACGAACTGAATTCAATCTTCAATAAACAACAACAAATATTTTTATCCATTTATTCTTGTTTAATTACTCAAAGTAGCGATCAAGCACTCCAAGAAACATGACTTCTTTTACTTAAAAAATATAATTTAATCTAAAAAAAAAGAAAAAATCTACGTGCAACAATATTTTTTCGACGATTTTAAGTTTGAAAGGTAATCTAACAAACATAGAAATTAAATGGTTGCATCGTTATATATGTGAGATATGTTGTGATATTTTGGAGTGTTGTAAAGAAGAGAAGGAGATCGGGCTCTCGGTATTTTCAGTGATTTTAAGTGTGGTTCATGACATTTCAGTAGGTCTATAAGCGATTTTGGTACGAGAGATAAAGGGATAACTAATCTCAAGATTAATTTTAGGATGCGCGTATCTTATTTTTGTTTGGATAAAATAACTTATCCAAGACCAATAATTCTGAGATTTTAATATTATTTTATCCCATATTGATGGTGAAATTACAATTTTAAAATAACTAATTCAGAATAAGTTATTTCAGAGTAACTTATTCGTCAACTAAATGAGCCCTAACTGTAAAGTTCACATGGTTCTTTTTTTTCGGTTAAAATTTTTGAATATTTAATTACTCAAGCCGAAAAAGTCTTTACAAGGCTTGGGTCAACCCAAATTTGAAACACAAAAATTAAAAAAAAAAATCCACACCCTGACTCAACCCTTCTAATCTATTATATATAACCGTAAAATAGGGTTCCTAAATCAGTACCCACTTCACTCTTCAGCTCCTGTCCTAATCCACCTGAAAAATGCCACCACTCTTCAATTTTCTGTTCATCCGCCTCTTGCTTTGGATTATCAACGCATGTCCCATTGATGCTTTTTTCGTATTGTATTGTCAGCTTGCAGAAGTAAGTGGCATGTTTTTGTCTTCCTCTTTCTCCTCTTTTCATTTATGTCCCAGTTTACATTTATCAGTTCCTATTGCAGCTGTTTTCTTTGGTGGATGGGGAATCTCTCACCTTTTTGTGTTTTGTTGAGGGATCCTGTCAAGTGAAAGTGCTTAATTTTTTCGGGCCAGCATTGAAGCTTCTCCTCCTCTTCTTTGCAACACATGACCTCTAATGTGTCCTTTCTACAACTATGGCTGGTATGGAGATATTGGGTGTTGGGTTATTGGGTCTTTTTTTCTTCCTATGTTGATAAATGAAACTCAATTTGGACCAATCCACTTTTGCCCAGAGGCCCATAATACTATGGGGCATATATATTTATCTTTTTAGGTCTTATTTATCATCACAAAAAGAGAGTTTTCAGCAGCCAAAGAGAGAAAAACAAAGCTGATTTTCGCACTTAAATTTCCGTCACAACTGTCAACTTTAAATTGTGATTCCCGCTTCGTTTCTTGTCCGATTGAGCTGATTTTTGGACTACTTGTTTCTCTCATCTCAATCTTTGATTAGAAACTGATGGAGCTTGATTTGGTGGCCTATAGCTCCTGTTCTTCATTCTCGAACAGTAGCTGCATTTTTTGTGTTTTCACTCTTTTATTTCTCTAGTGTTTGGTGTTGTGGTTTATGTATTGTTTCTTGTTGTTTGGCACTTGTTTTGTGGCCATTTTGGAGGACAATATTGTAACTCTTTAGTGATTATAGTGGAGATTTGGTCCCGTGGTTTTCTACTCTTCACACCGAAGGATTTTTCACGTAAATTTGGTGTCTCGTGTGATTTCCTTTATTCTTATCTTATTTCATTTGTTGATTTGTTTGTTGTATATTACTCTATTTTACTTTGATTTATTTGTCTCCTCTTAGTTCAAGTTGAAAGGGAAAATTTAGTCTTGGGTATTTTCCACTGCTACTCTGTTGGGCTCTTTGATTGTGTGTTCGTCTTTTCTAACAAGTGGTATCAGAGTGTTGGTTATTGTTGATTGTCGATTTGAATGATGGAGGCAAATATGAGCAAGATGCTGTGTTTGAATGGAAGTAACAATCATACTTGAAAAGGCAAGATGAAAGATCTTCTATTTGTCAAGAAAATGCATCTACCTGTGTTTGCATCTATTAAACCTGAATCCATGACAGATAAGGATTGGGAAATTGAGCACTTACAGGTTTGTGGCTATATCAGACAATGGGTTGAAGATAATGTTAGAAATCATATTGTGAATGAGACACATGCTAGAAGTTTGTGGGACAAGCTAGAGACACTTTATGCTTCAAAGACTGGCAATAACAAGTTGTTACTGCTTAAGCAATTGATGAATATCAGGTATAAAGAGGGCAGTCCTATTTCTAATCATATAAATGATTTTCAGGGTGTCCTTTACCAGCTGTCCGGAATGGGTGTAAAGTTCGATGAAGAAATTCAGGGACTTTGGCTTCTTAATACTCTGCCTGACTCTTGGAAAACTCTTCGAGTTTCTTTGACTAATTATGCTCTCGGTGGTATTGTAACTATGGAATATGTTAAGAGTAGTATTTTGAATGAAGAGATGAGAAAAGATATCAGGCCTCATGTTCTTCATCTTCATACTCTGATGTTTTGGTTACTGAAGAAAGGGAGAGAAACAAGTCCAGAGATTCAAATGATAGAGATAAAAGTAGAAGCAAGTCAAGGTCCAAATTCAAGAATGTTACATGTGACTATTGCAACAAAAAGGAGCATATCATGAAATATTATTACAAGCATAAGAGAGATATAAGACGGCAAAAGAAAGAAGACAATAATGAAAATTGTGTTGTTATTGTTGCTAATGATGATCCACTTGTTGCTTGTGGTGAGAACGTCATTAATCTTGTTCGCGATGAGTCTAGCTGGTTTGTGGATTCTGGTGCTACTTCTCAGGTTATGCCAAAGAAGAAATTATTTTCTTCTTATACTCCAGGTAATTTTGGGATGTTGAAAATGGGTAATAATGATGAAGTTAAAGTACTTGGCATTGGCACGATTTGTTTGGAAAGTAACAATGGTTCCAAACTAGTTCTCAATAATGTCAAGCATGCTTCAGATGTTCGCCTGAATTTGATTTCTGTAGGAAGTCTTGATGATGAGGGTTATGTTAATACCCTGGTGCTGGTCAGTGGAAGCTTACTAGAGGTTCGATGATTGTGGCTCGAGGCGGCAAGTTGTCTAACTTGTACGTATTTCAGGGATCTACATCTAGAGGATTGATAAACTTGGTAGATAATAATACTTCATCAGAGTTGTGGCATAGAAGGTTGAGTCATATGAGTGAGAAGGGGATTGATAGTTTGGACAAGAAAAACTTCCTTTCTGGAGTAAAACAAGCAAAGTTGAAGAAGTCTATTCATTGATTAGCCGGTAAACAGAAATGAGTTTCTTTTCAGAGTCATCCTTCTTCAAGAAAGTTCGATTTGCTAGAGTTAGTGCATTCTGATTTGTGCGGTCCTTTTAAAGTAAGGTTTCATGGTAGTGCACTTTACTTTATGACTTTTATTGATGATTATTCTCGCAAACTCTGGGTATTTTCTTTGAAGTCCAAGAATCAAGTACTTGATGTGTTCAAGAATTTTCAGGCCTTGGTTAAAAGACAGAAAGGGAAGAAATTGAAATGCATCCATTCAGATAATGATGGTGAGTATATTGGTCCTTTTTATAGATATTGCAGAGAGCAGGGTATTCGGCATCAGAAAACTCCTCCAAAGACTCTTCAGTTGAATGGCTTAGCAGAGAAGATGAACAGAACACTAGTTGAGAGCGTTACATGTATGCTTTCAGATTGCTAAGCTGCCAGATTTCTTTTGGACAGAAGCACTTAATACGGCTGTTTATGTTATCAATTTATCTCCTACTGTTGCTTTGAATGGTGATGTCCCTGACTGAGTTTGGTCTGGTAAGAATGTTTTTTATGATCATCTTAGAGTCTTTGGGTGTAAATCTTCTGTTCATGTTTCTAAGGATGAAAGGTCAAAGTTGGATGTTAAAACTAGACAGTGTATCTTCATTGGTTATGGTCAAGATGAATTTGGCTATCGCTTCTATGATTCAGTTGAGAAGAAACTTGTTAGAAGCCGCGATGTTGTGTTCTTTAAAAATCAAACAATTGAAGATTTTAACAAAGCTGAGAAGGTTGATTCTCAGAGTAGTGAGAGCCTAGTTGATGTTGATCCAGTTTCTTTGACTACTGCTCCTGAAGAAAATCTTCATGATGATAAAAATCAAGTTGATAATGAAGATGATGATCATCTTCAGAATGACCAGCAAGAAGTTGTTGATGCTTCAGTGCAAGTTGATATGGTTGATCAGCAACCAGTTTTTGATGTTCCAGAGAGTTCTCTCAGATGATCTACAAGAGAGAGAATACCTTCATCTCGTTATTCTCCCAGTGAATTATGTACTCTTGACTGACGGGAGAGAACCTGAGAGTCTTGATGAGGCCATGGAAAGTGAAGAAAAAGAAAAGTGGTTTGATGCTATGGAAGATGAAATTAAATCTTTGCAAGATAATCATACCTTTGATTTTGTTAAGCTGCCTAAAGACAAAAAAGCTTTGAAAAATAGGTGGATTTTTCAGGTGAAGCATGAAGATGGTAATCCAATTCCACTGTACAAAGCTAGATTAGTTGTGAAGGGATTTAACCAGAAAAAGGGAGTTGATTTTGATGAGATATTTTCTCTGGTTGTAAAGATGTCATCCATTCATGTAGTTCTAAGCTTAGCTGCAAGTCTAGATTTAGAGGTTGAGCAAATGGATGTTAAAACTGCTTTTCTCCATGGTGACTTAGATGAAGAAATTTATATGAAGCAACCTGAAGGTTTTGAAGTCAAGGGAAAAGAGAATTATGTTTGCAAATTGAAGAAAAGCTTGTATGGTTTGAAACAAGATCCTAGGCAGTGGTACAGGAAGTTTGGTTCCCTTATAAGTCAGCAGGGCTTCAAGAAAACTACTTCAAACCATTGTGTTTTTGTGCAAAAATTCTCTGATGGTGACTTTATTATTGTGTTGCTTTATGTTGATGACATGCTTGTTATTGGTCATAATGCTTGCAGGATTCAAAAGTTAAAGCAAGAGTTGAGTAAGTCTTTTTCTATGAAAGACTTAGGACCAGCAAAGCAGATTCTTGGCATGCAGATTGTCCATGAAAGAAAGACCAAGAAATTATGGTTATCACAAGAGAAGTATATTCAGAAAGTACTTTGAAGGTTTAACATGGACAAGGCTAAGGTTGTCAGTACACCTTTAGCTATGCACTTCAAGTTGAGCAAGCAGTGCCCTTCCAGTGATGATGAGAAGGAAGATATGAAGAAAGTTTCTTATACTTCAGCTGTTGGTAGTTTGATGTATGCAATGATTTGCACAAGACCGAATATTGCTCATGTTGTTGGTTTTGCTAGTTGTTTTCATTCTAATCAGAGAAGAGAACATTGGAATACTGTGAAGTGGATTATGAGATATCTTTGTGGCACTTCTAGTCTAAGTTTGTGTTTTGTTACAGGGAAGCCTATTCTTTATGGTTATACTGATTCAGATATGGCCGGTGATGTTGATACTCGCAAGTCTACTTCAGGGTATTTGGTTACTTTTGCAGGGGGAGCTATGTCTTAGCAATCTAGGTTGAAAAAATATATTGCTCTATCTACTACAGAAGCTGAGCTTATTGCTGCCATTGAAGTTTGTAAAGAATTTCTTTGGATGAAGGGATTCTTGGGGGAACTTGGTTATGCTCAAGAGAGGTATGTGCTTTATTGCGACAGTCAAAGTACCATACATCTTGGCAAAAATTCTACATTTCATAGGGTCTAAACATATTGATGTGAGATACCATTGGATTCGGGATGTGTTGGATTCTAAGTTGCTTGAACTTGAGAAGATTCATACAGATGATAATAGTTCCGACATGATGACTAAAGCTTTGCCAAGAGGGAAGTTTGAAGATTGCTGCATGATTGCCGGGATGGCGGTCTCCTCCACATAGTTGGGAGGGGGTGAATTGTTGGGTTATTGGGTCTTTTTTCCTTCCTATGTGGATAAATGAAGTCCAATTTGGACCAACCCACTTTTTCCTAGAGGCCCATTACTATGGGGCATATATATTGATCTTTTTAGGTCTTATTCGTCATCACAAAAAGAGAGTTTTCAGCAGCCAAAGAGAGAAAAACAAAGCTGATTTTCGCACCTAAATTTCAGCCACTGCTATCAACTTCAAATTGCGATTTCCGCTTCATTTCTTGTCCGATTAAGCTGATTTTTGGAATGCTTGTTCCTCTCATATCAATCTTTGATTAGGAACTGACTGAGATTGATTTGGTGGCCTGTAGCTCCTGTTCTTCAGTCCCGAACAGAAGCTATATTTTTTGTGCTTTCACTCCTTTATTTCTCTAGTGTTTGGTGCTGTAGTTTATGTATTGTTTCTTGTTGTTTGGCACTTGTTTTATGAACATTATGGAGGACAATATTATAACTCTTTAGTGATTATAGTGGAGGTTTGGTCCCGTGATTTTTTACTCTCACACCGAAAGGTTTTCCACGTAAATTTGGTGTCTCATGTGATTACCTTTATTCTTATCTTGTTTCATTTGGTTGATTTGTTTGTTGTATATTACTCTATTTTTCTTGGGTTAATTTGTCTCCTCTTGGTTCAAATTGAAAGAGAAAGTTTAGTCTTAGGTATTTTTCGTTGCTACCCTATCGGGCTCTTTGATTTTGTGCCCGTCTTTCCTAACAATGGGAAGCTCGAAATCACAAATATTCGGCGATTAATTTAGCTTTCAGATTTCACAACTCTGATCTGACTAAGTGATCCTCCCATTTTGTTGTGAGCTCTTTTTGTTGGTTGCTATAGTGTAGGCTGGATAATTGTTTCATTACTTTTGTTACCCTCGTCACATGTATATATATGTGTGAAAAAACTAAGATTTAGCCTTCCCATCTCCCTCACCTTTTTGCTGGCAACAATCTTATGTAAGGACATTTAGACTTATCAATATTTATGATTCTCTTTCCTATAGATTCCAATGGATAAAGTTTATGTAGTTGCAATTTCCCTTGTCAATTGCTAGATTTATTAGGTATTTGCTAACTTATTCCTTTCCCTCAATATGTGCTGATACTGAACTTGCTTATGTGTCATTAATTTTTTATCTGCAATACTGTATCTGATATATTTTGTGGATAGTCTCATTCTCCTTTAATACCTACCAATGAGTTAGTCTGAATAATGACTTTGCTATATTTTAGTTATTGCAATGCTTAAAAGCATGTAGAATTGTTGTTGCCTCCACTTTTGTATTTGTGGTGTCTTCTATCTTAGTATCTTTTGCATACAATAGATCCCCTCTATCATTTCTAAGATAAAATATATTTAAACTCGTTTCAAGATTGCCTCTTGATATTCCATCTGCGTTAGACTTTATCTATCCTACATTTGGGGTCTTTCATTGCACTTTGATGACTTTAATTATTGCCCTTAGCTTCTCTAACTCTTTTAGGGTCTCTGCCCAACTGAAGGAAAATTCTTGTCTTGGCTTTCTTACCTTCAATAATATTCTCAAGTTTCTGGTAATGTTGTGTATCAACCTTTGCCATGTTCTATTTTTCCGTTCATGCTTTATGTTGTTCCTTCTCCTTCATAATTCCTAAATTATGATACTTGTTAGAGCTTGATAATATGCTTCTTACCATGTCTTACATTTACTCCCCATTATTTCATTATGACCTTCCTTAAGCTCGGCCCTTGTATGTTTCTTCCTGGAAAAGAAGAAAAATAGGATCAAGTCTTGTTAGCAGTTTCTAATCTTAGGAACACATGAGACATAGTCTCTTGTGATGGATTTATGCAACACCAACATCTGAAAGGTCCTTCATAGCCCCATATCCTTATTCAATCATCCACTGAAACCTTAAACTTTCACATTCTCCACACACAAAAAAGTTATTTTGAAAGAAAGTCCCTTAACCCAAATATCCTTTAAAATCTTATTAGATTGTTCCTTTTGCATGATGTATTGCCGTGTTCACCTTACAGAAAAATTTCCATTAAATTCAGCATCCACTATGGTGTGTCATTATCTTCTATACTCCTAGGTAAACCTGTCATTTGGGTCAGGTCAGCCCATTTTGGCCCGATTAACCTGGCCCGTTTAGTGCGATCACCCCAGTTGGGATCGATCCGGTTGTGCACCGAGTTCCTAGGCCACCGGTCCCGGGCTGGGCCATCTGGGATAGCCAATTCGGTAGATCGTCCCAGTTAAGAAATCAGACTAGGCCCATCGGTGACCTGGTGGGTTAGTAAAAAAAATTCTTTTAAATTGGATTTGGAATTGATCATTAGAGCCTAATCGACTGTTGAGGCCCAACAGTAATATTGTAGTTGTAGACACCAATGTTCATTTTGGCCTTTTTCCTTTTTAAAAAAAAAATAAATTAATTCAAAAAAAATCTATAAATACCCCAAATTCATTTTCACACATTCTTAATCTCTCATTCTCTCTCAAATATTCTAATTATCTCCTAAAGTGCTCAATTTTAATTTTTAATTTTGCAATTACAAATATCAAGTGGAAGTTTTCTAAAGTCACAACTTTCGAATACTTTCAAAATTTGATATTATCATTCCACCTCTTACTTTTAATTTTTAATTAGTGTATTATTTGTTGAATATTTATTTTTATTATTTTTATGTATTTTGAATATTTATTAGTTTAATTTGTAATATCGATAAATTAAGAAACCTCGGTAAAAGTGTTAAAAAAAATTATTCCGAAAGTGGTAGTGGTAGTAAAAAATGAATTGCCGGCGATTCCGATAGAGGTAGTTCAAGTACTAGATATACCAGTGTGCCTCCGATACCAATTAGTCAACCTTCTGAGGATGAAATAGGTGTAGGTGCTCACGATATGAATTATTTAGAAGCTCAGAAAAATTATGGTATAAAAAAAGAGAATGAAGTAGACGCGATTGATTTAGATGTAGATGATGATAATATTGATGTGACATCGGAAGTCGAAAATGCTAATGTTAGATCTAAATCGGTTAAAAGTCGAAAATGCTAATGTTAGATCTAAATCGGTTAATCTTCTTCCCCGTCCTCCCTGTGCCCTTGTAAAAACTCGTAGAAGAACTAGTATTGCATGAAAAAGAAAATTAAAAATAGAAGGAGAAACTAAGGTGCAATGTAAAATTTGTGAAATTGTACATGAGCATAAAATCGAAGGCAATAAAAGGGGTACAAATTCATTGAAGAGAAATTTAAGAGAAAAACATGCGGTAGAGCTAAGTCTTGTACAAGATGGTGAGGCTGTTGGTGGACCAGCTCAAAGTAGGTTGAAACCAACAACCGGTCAATTAATTAAGAAGTATAATAAAATGAAGGACCGAAAAGAGATAGCAAAAATGATAGTTGTGGGTTGTTTGCCTTTCACTTTTGCTTCTTCAGATATTTTTATTCATTATATTCGAGCAATTTATAATACAATGTTTACAAGTATTCCTAGAAATACTTGTCAGATCGATATTTTTAGACTCCGTGCACAATATGCTTATTATTTATCTACATTATTAAATAATATTCCATGTAGAATTGCTTTAACTTCTGATCTTGGTCGTGCTGTTAATAAAAATAATTATTTAATAATTACTTGTCACTGAATAGATAGGAATTTTGTTATGCAAAAATGGATTCTAGCATTTTGTATGATGAAGATCGTAGATACACTGAAAAATTTATTTCTGAATCTATTTCTAAAGTTATAAAATATTATGGTATTAAAAGAAAGGTTTTATGCATAGCTTTTGATAATGCATGTAACAACAAAACTGTTGTTGACTTGTTAAAAGTTGAACTTTCTCCATCGTTATCCGAAATATTTCATGTTAAGTGTGCTTGTCATATATATAATTAATCGTAAAAGATGATCTTGAATTTTTTAAGTTTTATATTAAAAATGTCCGACTTGTTGTTGACTTTATTCAAGAAAATAATTGAAAAAAGTTAGAGTGAAAGAATTAAATCAAATGTGAACAAAATGGACTTAGACCGATATTTATACTTGAAGAATGTGATACTAGATGGAATGCTACTTATAATTATTTTAAAACTTGCCTTACTTATAAAGTTTCTATTACAATGACTTTTAATCAATATTCTAGTTCTTTTTCTGGGTTATGGTACATGATTTTGATTGGGCTGCAATTGCTGATCTTGTTAATTTTTTGGAAAATTTTTATATAACTATAGTTAAATTTTCTGGTGCTTATTATCCTACTATTTGTAATACTTTAGGTTATTTAAATGACATTTCGTGCTTGCTTAACTAATATAAGAATAAAGAAGGTTACAAAGAAGTTATTACTACTATAATTGCTAAATCTAAAAAATATTTTTATCCGCTTCCCTGCAATTTACTTGATTGGTGCTATAATAAATCTATGTATGAAAAATAATACTATGACCAAATTTAGTTCAATTATTTATAATGTTTTAGAAATAAAGTCTGAAAAAGAACCTTCTTTTTTTACTGCTATGAGTGATGCGAATAGTTACATGAAAGCATTATATAACCATTATGTCGATTTACTTGATGAAACCGTACCGACAAATATCACTCCAACTATCGCTCCTCAAACTCCTGAGGAGACATCATTTTCTAAAAAGCGGGCACATTGTAGTTATCCTGATTACTTTTTTTATTTAAATGATTGAGACAGGATGCAACCTTCATCACACAGAACACATTTTCGGAAAGAGCTTAAGTATTATATTCGACAACCGATAGAGGGTCATAGAACAAGGATCAGTGCCCTGGATTGGTGGAAGAATAATGAAAAATAATATCTTGTGTTTTCAAGATTAGCTAGATATATGAATGTTTCAATGTCAACCGTTGCATCAGATATCGTTGTTAGTCAGAGACAATAATAGCTTGGAGACAACCGACACTCATTGGGAGGCAATGCTATGAATGTTCTAGTTTACCTTAAAGATTGGATTATAGCGGAACGAAAAAATTAAGGAATGGAGGTGGAGCCGACAGACGGACGAAATCTTGAAGAAATTATGAATTAAAGGGATAACTCAGCACAGTCAAGTCCAACGCATGATTTTGCCCCCATTGATTTTGACTTTCCTATGGCAGTTCCCGTTAATATTAACATGCATGAATTGGAAAAAATGATGCAAAATTTGTAGATTTCTCAATCATGTAACTTATAAGTTTTGGATCATTTTGCAATCAATAAAATACAACATTCATTCACCCTTTACTTATTTTTTTTCATTTAAATTGAATGTCCAATTTGAATTAAACACTTTTAATATATTACTATCAAAATTTACACTAAGTAATAAGCATAACAACAAATATACATATAATAAAAAAATAAAAGTAATGTTAGCAAATATTACCTAGACAACTAGTATTGACATATGAAAATACTATATAAGACTATAAGTTTATCTTTTAAGTGGTGTATGTAAATTTTTTAATATATGTTCAAAACTTCAAGTATTAATATATTTAGTATACATTGTAATACATATGTGTGTATATTTTATAAAGTACTATAACATGTAATGTATATATATTTCAACTTTCAAGTGGTATTTTAAGTAGTATATATTCTACATATATGTGTATATATTTTCTATACACTAAAGTAGTATATATGAATGTATACATGTGTATATGTTTTCTAAAGTAGTATATATGTAATGTATATATGTTGTATGTATATTATTTTAAGTAATTTTTTAAGTAGTATATATATTATATTGTACGTATATATGTGTATATATTTTTTATACACTGAAGTAGTATATATAAATGTATACATGTGTATATGTTTTCTAAAGTAGTATATATGAAATGTATATATGTTGTATGTATATTGTTTCAAGTAGTATTTTAAATAGTATATATATTATATTGTACGTATATATGTGTATATACTTTCTATAGACTAAAGTAATATATATTTAATGTGTATATATTTTCTAAAGTAGATAAGTAGTATATATGTAATGTATATATGTTGTATGTATATTGTTTCAAGTAGTATTTTGTAGTAGTATATATATTATATTGCATGTATATATGTGTATATATTTTCTATATAGACTAAAGTCTAAACTCTAAAGTAGTATATATTTACTGTATATATGTGCATATATTTTCTAAAGTAGTTTAATATGTAATGTATACATGCTATACATTTATTGTTTAACATATTTAAATTGTATATAGGTGTGTATATATAGTATATATTGGAAAAAAACATGTAAATTCGAATTTAATTTAATTTTTTTTGCATAACGAACAGGTAATCGGCCCATTTCTCGAAGTGGGCCGGGCTTAATCGGTTCAAATCGATCAAACCGATTCAAGATTAAGTGGGTCGAGCAATTTTTACTGTTGGGTTCAAACCGAACTGGCCCATTAAAAATTAAGCCTGAATTGGGCCGGATTGGCCCATTAAAACTGGACTCGGATCGAACCGGCCCAAAGATCGATTACAATTAATGGGCCGGTGCCGGATTGAACCAGATCGGTCCGGTTGACAGGTATACTCTTAGGGGATCTAACCTTATCAATGATATGGTTAGCCATCTCTTTTGGTAGTACTTTCCTGATTAGCTGCACATTCCATTTCTTTTATAATTATTTACAATGTCCTAATGCCTGTCCAGCTATCAAATCATAAATGAGCATTTTCTTTTCTAGTTTGCCACAATATTTGATGTTCTATCAAGCCTCTAGCTTGTAGCTTTTTTTTTATATTTGTGATCCACTTGCACCTATTTTCCACATTACTATGCTTGAATTATCTTTTTTGCAGTATTTGTTGAACATAAAGCTATTCCACAGATGGTTTAGTTCTGAAGTTCCACCACAATTTGAAAAAAAAAGGGTCATGAACCTAGTCATCTTTCCTCCTCTAGTAAATACAAATTTTTTCACCTTGTCCAGTGTCTTCCTCTTTCCCCTATACAGTTGCTCCAAAAGAATTGGGCCATCAACCTTTGAATATAATTCATTACAGATTATCAATGTATAGAGATGCTTTGCAGTACATGGTTAATAAGAATAGTTCTATCTAAATATGATAGAAGCTTACTTTTTTATCCTTGTAATTTGGAGTTGATTCTGTGGGTATGCTAATAATAAACCTTCTTCTTTCTCATATAGAAAATAGGGCATCCCAAGTAGGTAAATGGGAATTCTTTGCTCAGAATTCCTGTGGCCTACTTCTGCTACTATTACCTCCTCCTGAGAAACATTTTTATGTAGATATATTGCACTCTTATCTTTGTTAACCTTCTGGGCATCGAGCTGAATCCAAACGAAGTCCAGTAGAGTCGTGGATGTATCAAATCAAACTAAAGTAACTGAGTTTTAAGCAGTGCCAAGTTAAGTCGAGCCTGAGTCAAGTTCAACGAGATTTGCTATATTTTCACCGAGACCGTGTTGAGCCCAAGCTAAATAAAGCCTACTCTTTTCTATTAAATTAAAAAAAAAAATTAAAATTTAAAAATTAAGATTGAACGGATATCACATTTAATGTAACTTGAAAGTGAAAGAAAGTAAATAAATGATAAAATAGAATTATTTGAATAAGATAGCATGGTATTAATTTAGTAAATCACACATAATATTTGTGGGATTACATTAACATACAAATGAAAACTTAACATAAAAATAATTTTACTCTAAGCATCTAAATAGAGCTAAAACCATCATCACTAGAAATAAAATCTACATTTTTAAATTAAAAATTTTAATTGCATCAACGAATGATATAAAGAAATGTATTGTATTTGATTTAATTTAATTTTAATAATTGAAAATTTGATTACATTGATTTGATAATAGTAAGCTCAAGTTACATTATATTGTCGTTAAAAATGTGCTTACATTTGAATAAATATTTATACTGATTTACTTGCATTAATAAATATTAATTATAAACTATTAATTTAACATAGTATTTTTAGTTAAATTTATGATGTCCTTACTAATTGATAATATTTAATGGGTATTATTTCTTAAATTGAGTCTAGCTGAGCTAGCTCAACTGAGCCGACCTTTGGCCGAGCCGAGCTTGATCGAGTTTTGATCAAACCGAGCTGAGAAAATTAAATAAAAATCAAGCCGAGTCAAATCGAATTTTTTTTCAAAATAAGTCGAGTCAAAATGAAAGGATGAACTAAAAGAATATGATTTTGGTAAAAGAGGTGTGTAGCCATAGGGGGTGGTGAGTGAAAGACTCGGAGGGAAAATAAGTTGGCCAGGTCTTGAATTTTATTCGGCAATGGGGTTTGAGTTTATGGGTTAGGCCTTTCATTTTTTGAGCCTCTGGTTGTTCGGTCTGTCAATTAGGTGTAGATACAAAACTTTGACTAAGGTAAAGATATATTTATATCTATATTTATAATCTATAATTTATAATATACTAAAAGTGTGAAAACCTTTATAAATGTGATTTAAATTTTTTGTCCTTCGTTAAAAGACTCTTCTTTAGATAAAATTGTCTTTTCATTATTTTTTTAAATTTATTATTTTTTATTATATTAACTAGACTTCCTAAAATATATGAGACTCCTAAAATATATTGTAGGAGTATTAATTAGTGTTTTTCTTTTTAGTAGACTTCTTAAAATATATGAGACTCCTAAAATATATGATAGGAGAATTAATTAATATTTTTTTCTACTGTTCAGTTAGAAAAATACTCCTAAAATAGAACGAAAATACTTTTATAAATATTAAGATGTACGTTAAACTAGAGAACAAATCGGTTTGCCTATTGGGAGAATATGATTGATGTTTATCTAACTTAATTCGATTGCACGTCTAGATTGATAGATGTTTAATTTTCTAACCCTCAACTTTTTCACTGTTTTTGTCAGCATAATAGAATTCAACATATGTGTGTATATATATATATATATATATATTTCTTCTTTGTTTTCATTCAAAATCATTCTTCAGGGTCAAAATTTTCGCTCAGAAAAAAATTAGTTGGATCAAAATCGATGTTTTGTGATCACTATTATATATTTTTTTATATAGTTTACAGGTCGTAGATCAATGTTGGTTGGCTTTGAAGAATTTCTTGTGTAAAAGTTAGGTCTAATTGTATTGTTTTGATATCTTTATTATCTTATTGTTTTATTTTAATTTACAAATGCTAGATGAATGTGAGTCGACTTTGAAATTTTTTTTTAGGTAAAGGTTAAGTTTAATTGTATTATCGTAATATCTCTATTAGTTTATTATAGTTTACAGTTCGTAGATGAATCTCGATCGGCTTTGAGAAAGTTTTGTGTGTGAAATTTAAGTTTAATTGTATTGTTTTGATATCACTTTTATCGTATTATTTTGTTGCAGTATACAGATGATAGATAAATGTTGGTTGGCTTTGAGAATTTTTTTTATGTAAAGGTTAGGTTTAGTTGTACTATTTTGATATCTCTATTATCGTATTATTTTTATATTGTTTATAGGTGGTAGATGAGTGTCGGACGACTTTGAGAAAAAATGTGTGTGTAAAGATAAGATTTAATCGTATTATTTTGATATCTCTATCATTGTATTGTTTTATTGCAATTTACTGATGGTAGATGAATATCGATCGACTTTTAAAAATATTTTTGATAAAGATTATGTTTAATAAATAAATTCTCCATCTTTACATACTCAAAAGATATTAAATTTAATTATTATATTCATCTTTATTATTTAAACAAATATCATATTTAGTGTAATGTTTGAACTCATTAAAGTATACGCGCGCAATACACGTACAACTAAACTAGTATAACTAAATAATATAATTGAAGATTGGTTTGAACAATAGCAAATAGTAGAGGGTTATATCCGATCCTAACTAGCCGATATTTAGAATTTATTAGGTGAATCAAATTCTACATGTTTTATTGCTGTCGTTGTCTTAGAAATAGAAGTCAAAATTTTTACCCTAAAATAAAAGAATTAATTGAAAATAAATAAATTCTATTAGTTTTGAGGGGAAAACATGAGATAGTTCACTCATAATAAGAGAATATTTGAAATCAAATTTAAACGAATAATAAATTTATTTTATTTTATTTTTCATAGTTAAGAAGCAAATCTAAACTAATCCGCCAGTGATTGATAAAGAGTATGCTTGGGACCAAATTCAAAATAAGGGCAATTTTATTCTATTCATAATTAAAAGGGTATTTTTGAATATTTTCTCCTAAAAATATAATAGGTTCCATCCTAAACCTTAAAAATTTAAGACAAAAAAATTTATATCATTAGGTTAAATAGCTCACTTATCTTACAACAACAGATAATTCTTCGTAATAAACTTGATATAACAACTTGAAAAATAAAATAATTTATAACTTATCATAACCAATTAAGTAGTGTAAACACCTAATTTTTGACCAAAACCTAATGTTTTACGTCATTTTTAGTGTTTAATATATATATGTATTTTATTTTTAGGTCTAAGTTAGATATTTCAATTTTATCTTAGTTTAACAAAGTTTGTTTTAAAAATTTTTAAAACTACAAAAATAGAGTCACATTTTAAATAAGTTTCATTTTTAGTTTTTATTTATTTATTTATTTATTTTTAGAAAAAAAAATTCTTCTTTCAATTTTAATAAAGAATGGTGTGATATTTCTTAATCATATTCCCAAGACTAGTTATTAGCTTATGTTATATTTTATTAGTTTTTAATTATTTTCATCTTATTAATAATAATAATAAAAAAAAAAAAAAAAAAAAAAAAAAACCTAAACTACCCAAACCACCCACAATTCCCCACACCTAATTGACCTCTCCCACTCTCCTACATGCACACATACACGACACAAACTAACTACGTGCACACATGCACACAAACTAACTACATGCACACATGCACTAAGACTACTATATATATAATACACAAGACACACACACAGAAGGGAAAAAAAGAAAAAACATATACAAACATACATACACGAAAAAACAAAGGCAAAAAAATAAAAACAGAAGAGGAGTAAGTGAGAAAAAGATTTAAAAACAAAGAAAAAACAAAGGAGAAGAGGAAAAGAAATTCGGGTTTGGAGTTTAAGATCTCCGTTTGAGTTTCTGGTTCGACATAAAAGCTTCTCTTTTGATTTAGTTCGTCATACAGGTTTTATTCAAATCCCGTACTCTTCTTTTACAAGTTTTGTTGCGAAAACAGAGCATGAATGAAGTTATTTCAATGGTTCTTCTTTAGATTATTTAGTGTGTATTTATTATTTCTATTGTAGTTTGCTCTAGGTCTTTGTTTATAACTTATTGTCGTTCCAGAATAATGATTAAGTGAATTAATTTTGAACTTATACGAGATAACTTGTTAAAGTAATTAGCGTTGAAAACGTAACTTTAAGTTTAGTTGACATGTGATTGGTATAGTTGAGATATAAATTACAACTTAGAACTCATGCATGCCTGTAATAAAAATAATGAATGAATAAAATAGATGTGTGAAAACCGTAAACACAATTATTTTTTTTAAAGAAAGGCAGTGAGTAAAAGAGAGAGAGACGAAAATCAGTAAAAAAAAAAAAACTGAAAAGAAAAAAAAACGTGCTAAAGAAAAAAGGGCATGGCAAATTAACTAAAATATTTTGAACATTTGTACATTTATTGTCTAAACAACAAATGATGTCAACGATGCTAAAGTGATCATTTTATTATATTTCCACGATCTATAAAATAATTAGATGAACTTATGGTATGGATGCTAAAATAATATAAATTTAAGTATTTTCTTCTTCTTTTCCGAAAGAAATTTGTCCAACTACCTTTACATTATTCTTAGTCAGTTTTTAGTTAGAATTTTCTTCTTTTGTTAAATCAATTCTATATTTCATGATTGGTTGTTCGCTTGTTTGATACTGTGTTTTCTTTAGTTTGGAATGAATTATTGGTATACGCTAATGTTACTGTGGCTTAGAGTTAGCATGTATGATTAATTAATTTACTATTTATTAGTATAAAAAATGAATGAGACGAGACACGAGTATTACTTTCAAACCCATTATTAAAAGGATTTTTTAATTCATAAAAGAATGAATTAGTACCTTAACCTCTAGAAAATTAAAATTGTGTACAAGCAAAAATTGACGATGAAGTTGGAAAGCCCTGCTACCGACCATTCGTCATAATTAAATTAAATTACCATTTGAAGTCAATTGAAATGGGTTGGGGAGGTTTAAAACCCATTAGGTGCATATTTGGATTGGGAAAATAGGGACGACTTATAAATGCCGTAAAGGCGCGAGAAACGTGCCTAAATTTGTGGTGAGGCCGAAAAATACTACTATCGGTAAGCCACACGTCAATAAATAATTTCAAAATAAATTAAAAGCGGGAGGCAAACAACTTTTAGGTTGACAAATATTATAAATCCTAAAAAAAAAAAAAAGGGGTTTTAATTTAAGCCGGACGTAAGTCATTAAAGCGACCGTGCTAGAACCACGGGACTCGAGGGGTGCCTAACACCTTCCCCTCGGTCAACAGAATTCCTTATTCGGATTTCTAGTTCGCAGATCGAAAAATAAAAATTAAAGAGTCATTTTCTTTTTGAATAGGGATTCAATAAGGTGACTTGGAACACCCAAACTCAATTCCAAGTGGCGACTCTGTAAATAAAATAATCCCTTTTCAAAACGTCACTTTAATTGGAAAGACCCATTTTCTCTAAAAACCAACTTCCTAGCGGGGTCGGATGCGGTGAAAAACAAGGGGTGTGACAAGTAGAATTTATGTAATGTCAATTTATAATATTATCTATACATACATACATACACTATAAGATTTCATCGAGAGAGCTTTCAAACTCAAAATTAACTTACTACAGCTTCATTAAAGATTCTCCAAATCAAGCTATTCGAGTTTTCTTCGCATGCTTGAGCTATGATTGTCAAATTTCATTTAGTTTCTTTACGACTATATAATATAAATAATTGGAATAGGAGCGCTAACAAGCAAATAAAAAGAGTGTGCTAAGGCGCAACGACTTATACGCTGCTGCTATAATGGTTCATATGATAACCAACGCTTTAACATGGAAAAACATTCCACGGGTTTGGACTCTGGGGCAGTATGCCCTCCTCCCTGTATTAAAAAGGCATTAAATAGAATTACAAAAGTTACTTAAACTATACTTACATGCATATGATGTTTATGCTAAACTAAACAAGTTTGCAGTTAAAAATGAAAGTAAGAGAATAGATATTACTTGGTAGTTGGTACTTGTTTGGCCATAAAAGATATTAATTCATTTTTCTTTAGAATAATTTTTACTTTATTTGAAAATTAGCATTTGATCATGAAAATTCTAAATTCAACTTGAAATTGTATTTTAAATTTAGAAAATAACTTATAACCTATTTTTCAATTCACTTTTCACTTTGAAGTTGTATTTAATTACATTTAAGCATGAACATTACTCTAAATATAATTAGCAAAAGTATAACGAAACACAACTAGATAATGAACAGTACTCAAACTATGAAATGTTGAAAAATAAAATTAAAAATTACCCAAAAAAGGAAAAGAAACATTCCTAGTGGAACAAAAAAGAAAGTAAGATAGATAAATTAAAACGAACGCAATTAGATAAATGCAAAATGAAGTTAGTTTCTTACCTTGACCGTGGCGAACGTCATTTGGTTGGAGTAACTTCTTGTATACCTATATTCAACAAATTTAATTAATATTTTCAATTTATTTTTTTGCATAACATATTAACATTAATCATCC
This sequence comes from Capsicum annuum, assembly GCF_002878395.1. NCBI lineage: Eukaryota > Viridiplantae > Streptophyta > Magnoliopsida > Solanales > Solanaceae > Capsicum > Capsicum annuum. Next base: position 170,751,770 of record NC_061115.1, on the reverse strand, counting down.
AATGAATAATTAAAAAAAAATATTTAAATTCGGAACTTGCCCCGCAACTTGACCATCGACAATCCAGGGCTTCCAATCAACAACAATTGGGTAATTTAGTGATGTAATCCATGCTTCAGTTGAAATAAATGGTACAACCATATCGTGATCACCACTACTCCAAACAGAAAAATTAATTAGGAAAAAAAAAAGAAACATATTTATGCTCAATACATCTTAATGTCTGAAAAATCACACCTACAATATGATGTTGATTTCATAAAAAAAATTGCTTTCATTTTACACCACCAAAATTGATTAACTACTTTTTAGATCAGAAAGGTTACTCAGCATCGCAAGTCACTAAGGAACTGTTTAGAAAGTAACATGTTAATTAAAATTGATGTAATTATTAAGATAGTAATTATATAGTCAAATAATTAACGGTATAGTAACTATCATGATCTATTTATTATATTTGGCACAATATAACTATAATGTAATTACAATTGTATTAGTCCAGATGAATTCATTTTTTATAAAATAATATTTGGTTGCACAGGTGTAATTACATAATTATATCAAATTTTTAAAATAAAATTTAATTATCAAAAAATAAAACTAATATTTGACAAATAAGGGTCTGTATAAATGATATTAAATTAGGTATTTGAAAGATATATTGTATCTTGAAAATATATTAATTAATAACATACATTCAAATATTATGTTCTTAACAAATATCATGAAAAATAATTGATATATATTTTTTAAATTAGTTTATTTTAATTAAATTAATCATAAAAATTAAAAGTACATAATTTTTAAGAACATCACGAAATGTATGTTTGACAAAAAGATTAATATTATAAATATAATGTCATTAAATCATTAAATACTATGTAAAAAAACAATCTATCAATTCTAATTAAAAATTAAATGACATACAATGTAAACTATGAAATAAATAAATTGAAAAAAAAATATAACATAAGTTAAAAATTCAAACACAAAAAGTCAGCATAAGATTGCTAGACAATGGTAATAGTTTTGTTTTTGTGGGTAACTATGTATTTTTCTTTTTCAATTTTTGTGTGTGGCTAAAATACCACTCAATTTTACCTAAATATCACGCTAAGTCAGTAGGAGGAAACCAATGAGACAATTTTTTGACAATTTAGTTACAAAAAGTTACTTGGTGACTTTCTATGTTACTTACCAAACACTTTTTGTTACCAACATAATTTACTGAATTTTTGTGATACTTGGAAAAATTGAATAATCTTTTCATTATGGAAAATAGTTTAGTAATTTTATTGCAATAATATTAAATTAAGTGACTAAAATTAACCCAAAAATAGTTTAGAGAATTATTATTGAGTTAATTTACTAACCATAAAGTATACAATAAATAACAATAACATATTAAATATAATTCTATAAATAAGATCCGGGTAATAATCTAATAAATACCTGTAAATAAGAGATCTAAAACCTTTACGGCTAAGATTCTCATGATATGGTATAGTATTGTCAATAATTGCTCCAAAAGAAATATTGCTCCTGCATTCCTCCCATGCTCCATTAGTCTTCTGAGTGTGATTCGTTTTGTATTTTAATAAAAATAGCATCAAGGTTCCAATATGAAAATTTCTCTTTTGTTGTTAAAATTGCATACCTTTCGAACATGAAGAGCATCTTGTACATTCTTATCATTGGCCCAAATCAAACCGAGGTCGTGCCATTGTCCCTACAAAAATAATTACGGACCCAGAAAATTGTTGGATATTTTTCCTGATTTTCATACAATAATATGTAATAACTAAAATAGAGAAGGCTAAATATATCCCTCGATATACTTTGGATTTAAATATACAAGAACACTTCAGGTCATTTTTTTTTATTTTTATAATTTTTTTATATTTAGAACTTTTCTATTGTTGTCCAAGTCACTCGTGACTTATTGGGATCGATAGTTTGGTTCTCCAAAAGTTCATTTGGTTTCTATGCTTATTTTCCTATTCTAGAGCTTTTGAAGTCGAAAAATAAGTCTTCGATCCAACTTTCTAGCAAACATCCTCGGGTGAGAATTTCGATAGCGGTGTTAGCTCTGAAGCTAAGATTTTAGGCCAAGGGTATCTTTGGTTTGGGTCTTGAGGCTTCCAGTCTCGTTTTAGGCTGTTGGTTGAAATTTGGTAAAAATAAAATAATGAATGTGGAGCTCATATTTTGTCGAAACGATCTCAGTTGAGAATTCTAATGGTTCTATTAAGTCTGAAATATTGTTTCTGATAGGGTTGCATATTTTATTTATATGCATGAAATTTTTTATCAAATTCACAAAACCTGATCAGAGTTTCTAAACTTGATCGAAAATCTGGAGCTGAACTATTTGGTACAACCACTAAAGCACCCATATTTCCGTTTTAGCGTTGCCACCTTAGTGGCTGGGGAGCTGCTTTGGCTACAACTAATGGCATCAGCATCAATGCTACTTAGGCGACCCTTGGCTGCTTTAGAAAAGCCACATTAGCGGTTAGGGAATAGCCTTAGCAAAGCCTGATCACCATGGCAGCAGAAGCTTTAGTAGTAGTTTGGCCGTTTTAACGATAAATTAGTCGCCTTAGCAATCAGTGTTGGTGCTTTATATACCTTGTCCTTCATGATTTAAACTCATTTCAAACTTTATTTTTATCATTTTTATGGGCTCGAAGCTTGGAGAAACACTATAGGTTCATAATTGAGAGTTAGAATTGGTTATGGCTTGATTCTTCAATATATTTTCGTTGTTAGTTTGTAAGTTTCTGACCTTGATTGCGTCAGTTTTATAGTTGTAATTCTTGATTTTCTTTGGATCTTCTAGACTATTTTGGGCACGCAATTGGAGTCTGATCATGCTCAATATTTAGCATGATATCCTTATCTTACGAGAAATATAATTTGGATTCAATTTCTGAATTTCATAGGGGGGTCTCATGGGTGAATTTTGATTCAACTTCAAATTCGGAGCATAAATTTGCAATATAAATATCTTATTTTTAGTTGAACACCTAAATTACTACTTTAACAGCGTGACAGTGGTCGAAGCTTCTCGAAAGAAAAAACTTTAATTTAGTGTAGAGTGGGTGCGTTCTTCGGCATTCAGATAGGCTACGGCTTACCTACTTTTAGATTTTACTCATTTAATGTATTAGTGTAATAATTTGATAATTGTTGGTGAGATATTGTGGATTGAATAATTTATTTAGGTGTTTATGTTCTTAATACGGCTAAAGGGCCTTAAAGTAGAATCTCGTCTTAGAACTTTTAGGCTCCATCGTCGCTTTTTTTAGGACCTGAATTAGAGTGCATAGTATCTACAGGGTTGGACTTAGATGTCTTATTCTAGTTTCCAATAGATCTTTGCCTTAGGTTGAAATTCTCGAGTCTTGTACCTAGTTTTACCGCCCTTTCAGATGATTCACCTTAGGTCGCATATTGGTGGCCTGATTATTGATATTGAATTGGTTTATCACTCTGATATACTTGTTTGATTTTGTATCCTTGACATATTTGTAATTTGGTCTAAAGTATTATTTTCAACTTGATAAATGGGATTTTGTATATTTTAAATGAATCTGACTTTCGAAAAAAAATGGTCTATTTAGTTTGGTTCAAGTCAGCGCACCTAAGCTTACTTCTTATTATATATTTAGTCCCAATTCAAATTCGAACATGCATTGTTATTAATTTTTGGTGGGGATGCTAGTTCGAGTCTGGGCGTAGATTGTTATTAATTTTGAGTTGTGAGTTAATTTTGAGTACGAACAGGATTTATGAATATAACTTGAGGAAGACTATATGGTATATTTACTGCATATCATGATATTCTTTCGCATTACATACTATTGTACCTGGTCTACATTAGTATTACTTATCTTTTGCATTCATCGGGCTTATGAAAGCTCGGTTGAATTTAATTATTGTTATGTGTATTTACTGGGCTTATGAGGGTCCGGCTAGGTCATAGTAAAATGCTTATTTATGCTTTTTAAGTTATTTACTTATATTTCTCGTAGTTGTCTTGACTTAGCCTAGTACCCGTTTTTCTGACCTTTTCTCTTACATTTATCGTATAATCACACTTTATTATGTCTTAATTTTATTTGATCTCAGTTTGCTTATGATGCCTTCTAAGTAACGTGTGTTTTGATTTTTATACTACACTTCTGCATTATTTTTCTAATGCAGATCCTCATACGAATCATTGTCACCGACATCATCCTCATATGGAGTTGTTGATTGGAGATTAGGATGAGCTTTTGACGTTTAGATCTGATCTATAGGTCTCTTCATCTTAAGTTATGTAAGTAGTTATTATGATCTATGTATTTTCTCCTTAATATGTAAATACATATACATGTGTTTGTAATATTAATGTTATTTGTTGCTTTATCTCTACACTCCTAGTATATAGTTAATCTCTCAGTTTTTAGTAATGACGATGGATTAATCTGTAATCTCCTAGAAAATTAAGATGTCTTACCAGATTAAATTATATAAAAAAAAATTGATGTTGTCTTAGGGTGTGATTAAAGAGGAAATTATTAAATACATAAACTGAAGAGAAAGAGATGAATGAGGTATTAAATTTTTTTTAAAAAATATTAAATGAGAGAAAGTACTTTGATCTTAATGAAATCATTATGACAAGGAGGGAGTACTGAGTAGGATTTTTACATCATATTTGAAAACAAACACATATAACAATTCTATTATTTATTTACTCCTTAATATATTATTTAATCTTATATTTGAGTTTATCTTTTTATTTTTCAATCTTATTTGGTTCTACCTTTTTACTTTTCAAACTTATTTGGTATCAGAGCCCTAAGATTTTAGAAAATAAAATTTATTTATGTTTATGAATATATTATTTGAACCTATGAGAACATATAAGAGAATACCTAGAACATATGACAAAGAAATAATAATAAACAAAGAATATTATTGATATCTCAAAAAATTAAAAGAGCTAAATTTGAATTTATACAATTCCTTAATAGAACAAAGATATTTACATATTAATATACAAAAAAAATTGAGAAGTACATATAGATCAGATTACAGAAATTCAATAAAATATAAGAAAAATAGAAGTCAAAATATCAAAAGTAGATTCCAAAATAAATTATTACATACGAAGGATAAGACTAGAAACTAAAGTAAGAAAAAACTAAGGTATTTATCTTACTTAATTTATGACTACATATCAAAGATAAAAACTAAATTGAACAAATTATGTCCAACATATATTAGAATAGATCAAAATAAACAAGAAACAGAAAAATTAGAGAAACTAAAAACTAAGATATGAAAGCTAGAAGCTGGACTCATAAAATATTTACAACTAAGATATAAAATAACTAAAAATAAAACGCAACAGATACCCTAATACGTGTAATTTTAGCAAAATAAGTAAAAATTATTAAATTCTAAAATATTATACAATGCAGGAGTTTTTTCTTTAGAAGCACAATTATATAGACATTATAGAGAAGAACAAATATGTGTTATTGACGATCACACTGTTGCTATTATCGTCAAAAACATATATTTGTTCCTCTCTATAATGTCTATATAATTGTGCTTTTGAAGAAAAAACTCCTCCATTATATAATATTTTAGGATTTTAAAACTTTAATTTATTTTACTGAAAAATCTATGTATCTTTGTCTACATTTATTACTTTTTTTGGCTATTGTTTTGAAATCATTTTTAATGTATACATCAGCCGAGTTAACATATTATTTTCTAGTCTGTGTTGAGCGAAGCTTATCCTTGACTTATTTGTGAATGTTGAAAAAAAGATTCATAACTGTTTTTTTTAGTAATTTTAATTCTTTCTTTTTGAGAGGTTACTTCTAATCGTTCTAATTGTTCAATTAATTCGTCTATATTTTTGTCTTGGCTAATTTATTTATTTGATTGAGTTTTTTCTTTAATAAGTTTTTCTAAAATTAATTTTCAATAATAAGAATGTTATTGTGCTATTTTATTTTATTGCTAATGCGTTTGTTCTTCTTAGGGGCTGCTAATTTTGACAGTCCCTCTAGGTTTGGTTGATTTTGTTCTGTTTTCTTTAAAATCTTTATATAAAATAGATCATTCATGAGAGAGCTAATTTCTTAATTTGTTCGATATCTTTTCTCCATTCATGTAACTCTTTTCAAAAATTATTTATTTTAGGATACTGTATGATACTTCTTTCTTTACTATTTAAGATTTGGACTTTCTATCTATTCCTGATTGTTGAATTTTTATGAAATCAAAGTATTGTTCTAGTTTGTCTAGAAGTTTCTTTTGTTTAATTTGCAGATCTTCAAGGATTTCTATAATTTTTAATATTCTCGTATTATCTTTTTTAATGATTTCTCCTAAGTTTATTATAAAATTTATCATAGTATTTAGCTGTTGATCATCTCCTTGTAATACATGTTTTTCATTATTAAAATTACATCTAATAACTGAATTATCCTTCAGCCGTTTGTATTTTTTTTCTGTTTGTATTTTTAAATCTAAGCAGTCTAGTTTCTTTAGGGTATGTATTGTATTTTATTTTTAGTTATTTTATATCTTAGTTGTAAATATTTTATGAGTTTAGCTTCTAGATTTGAGATTTTAGTTATTAGTTTCTCTAATTTCTCTGGGTTTTGATTATTTTGATTTAGTCTAATATATGTTCGATATAATTTGTTTAACTTAGTTTTTGCCTTTTGATATTTAGTCAGATTAAGCAAGATAAATATTTTTATTTTTTCTTACTTTATTTTCTAGTCTTATCCTTCGTATGTAATAGTTTATTTTGGAACCTACTTCTGATATTCTGACTTCTATTTTTCTTATATTTCGTTGAATTTCTACAATCTGATCTATAGGTACTTTTGGGAGGATTTTTACTATATTAATGTATAAATATCTTTGTTCTATTAAGAAATTGCATAAATTTGAATATAGCACTTTTAATTTTTTCACAGGGTCTAGGTATTCTCTTATATGTCCTCATAGGTTCAAATAATATATTCATAAATATAAATAAATCTTATTTTTTAGAATCTTAGGGCTCTGATACCAAATAAAATTAGAATTCTTTTACTGATTGTACCAGGTCTTAGGAATTCTTTTTGTGTGTATTGTTCGTTTCTCTACTATTGGTGTGCATGCTTCATATATTTTTTTCTATTAGTCTCCTTATTTACTATTATCACTCTGTTTTTCTCTCTTCCACCCGTTAGCTCATTATTTGTCATTTCAAACTGTGGTTTTGGCTTACCTACTGGTGAATTATATGATAGGTGTTATCACGACTTGAATTTTTGAGTTATGCTAATATACCTCTCTCATTATATTTTGGGTCCAAATATACTCTTCTTGTTATATTATGATATAATGTGTCCTTGTACTTAACATATTGACACATGACAGGCCTAAAACAAAATAATCCATCCAGAATTTAAAATATTCAAATTTTAATTTAACCCGCCCTACCCAGACCCAATTAACTATATTCAATCTCATAATTGTTGTAATAATCTCTACATCAATAAAAAAAGTCCAAATCATTGTCGTTAAACTCAATGAACACTATTACAAATATTTGTGATCTCATCAGCGAATATCCTACTCATACTCTGACTCCATTGTTGCACTATTCGATGCCTAAATTCAGTCCTTATTATGTTAAAAAATAGAGATAAAATGAACTTATATCGGATATTCATCCTTCAGACCATACACATGTGTGTGGTACTATTGCTTCATTGTCGCCTTGTTGCAGAACAGAACTGCTAAAGCTAAGCACAAAGTGAGTATCCTATTTGATGCCATTAGAAAGAAATCTTGTTCAATTATTTGTGCTTATTATTTATCAATTACCATGAAGAGAAAGTCTTAATCAATTATTTGTGCACATGATGCCCCTCTCAGCAGCTGCTCGCAGACCAAAATTGCTAAGGCTAAGTACAAGGCGGGTTAATTTAATTGAGTCTGGATGGGGTGAGTTAAATTAGATTTGGATAGTTTATATTTGGGATGGGTTATTTTGTTCCTGCCCTACCACTTGTCAGTCTGTTAATAAAAGGGCAAATCAATGTCATATTACAACGAGAGGGGAATATTTAGATCCAAAGTACAACAAGAGGAGTATATTTAGATTCAAAGTATAATGAGAATTATATTTAAACTATTTTAATATTACAAGAATATATTTGGTCATTCTTCATAACAAAAACGTCTAAATTTGTCCCTCTATCTGAAATTGTTCAATTTTATCTTTCATTTATAATTTTATTCAGGTAAAAAACTTGAGTTTGTAATCTAAATGAAACAATCATTATTAATGCAGGAGCTTAAATGACGGAATATATAAACCATTACTCCAGCAAAGATGTTGGGGACAAGATAGAAAGCACAAACTAAATTATGGAGACAACAGGCAGAAGATTACCATTATCAGTTAAGACCTAAAATGAGTCATTATAAGAAGTAGAAGAAGATAAGAGAGCAAGATCATAAGTTATGTAGTTTGAGTGTTGAAGTCACCGGGTGTTGTGACATTTATATGCACTTCTTCTATTAACAAGAGTGGTCTTAAGGCGATGAAGAAGTGGAGTGGCCAAGTGACATTTAGTTCAGAAACAAACTATGGCAGTAAGTAGGTAATCATTGTGTGTCTGTGTGACAAGATCATCTCTTGTGACTGAGTTTTTCATTAGCCTCAAAGAACTGATAATTGAGTGCAACCATTAAAGGTATTCTTTATGGAGAAACACTTTCTTGAATTCTATTTAATTTAAAATGAATGAATGAAGAGGATATTTGATGTATATAGATAAAGAGAGGCTAAACTATCTATGTTTCTTTAGAAGTTTCTCATGCAAAGATTAGGAGAGAATCAAGAACTAATGGCGAAAGAGTGACGTTTACCCAACATAGAGTAGTAGCATCACATTGAATCTATAAATAATATTCTTCGTATATGAGATATGAATGGAATATTGAACCATCAATTAAGGTAAGAGGATTCAAAAACAAAAATAACGGGGGAAGATTGCGATTTTAATATTTAAAGTTATTAAAAAGACTCTGATATAATCCTGATTGGCTCCAAGTCATTCACTAAAAGTCAAACCCGGGAGCTTCAAAGGATCCAAGGATTGTTCATGAAGTGGGAGGTACTTAAAGAAGCCTCTTTACCATCAAGAGGGTGTTATTTGTTGATGATCGCACTCACATTGGTCCAAGAATCGTTGGAGGAGGCAAGCAAAGTCAAAATGGGGCTAGAAATCCCCTTGGAAATGACTTGTGCCCAAGGTGCTTTGGATCTACTTTTGATCTACTCTAGCATTTCAAGAGCGGATCAAAACAGCTCCTAGTGGGACTTATCTTGCAATTGGATTACTTTTGGGCCCTAAAATTATAATAATTAGCCTAAACTATAAATATTTTTTAGGCTAGCTCATTCTCTTGGTTTTGCTTGATTATTGATGAATTAATGAATGCTTCTCCATTGAGTGAGAGTATTGGACAACTTTTATTGAACTTTGATTTAGAAACATTGGTTTAGAGGGCGTTCATCTCCCTCTTGGTCACCGTAGAAATTAGGTGTTTGATTAGATTGTAATAGAGGGTATTAGAGTTTGACATACTCTTTTATTTTTGGTTACTTCTTTTCTTGTGCCTAATTGTCTATCTTATCGATTATCTTTACGTTTTTATATCGTCTTTAGTTTTCGTAGTTCAATTCCATATTATTTGGTATCAGAGCGGAGTTTGATTTCCTTCCTACAAAGTCAATCTTGGGTTTAGTCGTCTAAAAAAATCAAAAATCACAAAAAAAGGTTATTATTCACGTTTTAGGTCTTAGGTCAAATTTGAGTCTTTGATTTTTGTGTTTTCTTGTGTTTCTATTGTTAGATTGCATTCCCTAACACTATACAAGTCTATAAACCAAATTTGAGTCAAATCGGAGCTTATTTAAGAGTTCTATCCTTGTTGAAAGATGGGTTGAAGACGTTTGAAGTGAATTGAAAATCTGAAGATTTTGGTGAATAATTTGGATAAATTGATGTTTGGAATGAGTTTACAAGGATAAAAAGTACCTAAGTTTAAAATTTCAACTCATTCCAAGCTCCGGAGAAAAAGTTAGAAAGATTGATGTTCTTAGTGGTCTTGGTGTGTTCTTGAGAAGATTGTTATATTCATATTGAAATTTATCCAAAAGAAGGTGTTTGATCTAAAAAGAAGGAAGAAAAAGAGCCAAAGGGTGTTTGTGTTTGAGCATCTAAAAAGATTTCAAGAATATTCCTAGAGAAAATTACACAAAGGGCATCAAGAAGGACATTTTTGGCCTTGGAACAAGCAAGGGGCGGCCAACATGCCCTTGACCTACGCCCAAGGTGTGCTGCAGCTGTTCCCAGCCAACTACCGTACCTCAAGGCAGTGTCTAAGTGATCTCCTGCATCCAACCTGCGCTGGAAGTGCGTTGGAACTACTGCCACAGCTTAAAACAGTGAGTAACTTTCCCCACCTGCGCTGGAAGTGCTCTAGAGGTGCGCCCAAGGTATGTACCTCCCAAACGCATGTCAAGACTTCCCAACGTCCAATTCAAGTTTCAAATGCATTCTAGCACTTCTAAACTCCAATTTACTCAGGTTTGATTCCTTAGTTTCATTCCTTGATTCATAAATTAAACTCTTGATTCTTAAAACTATCAACAACTAGTAATCCACCTACTAAGTTGGATGATTAGTTCTTGAGTCCAAATTCTTTCATCATCCCATTTCTTTCAAGATTTTCTCTTTTAATATTGTTGTTAATTCTTGATCCAAATCCTTATATCTTTATTTGATTCCATCAAACAAGAATCCAATTTGATCAAGACTAGAACTTGACACCTCGATTACCACACAAAGTATAAACCATCTTTCAACATTTGTGATCCAAGTGTGAGGTAAACAGAGGTGTGAAGAGTTTCTGAGGTTGATTTCTCCAACGCTAACGTATTTGTTGTTTGTGAGTGTATTTCTTCATAGGTACAATGGCTACAAAAGGAGAAACTTCGCAAACAATGGATAACCACTCAACAAATACTATCTTAACGGCCATTGAAACTCTCAGTCGTAAAATTGATTCTATGGGCGCTAAGATAAACTCACTTAATCTTAAGGTGGATTCTCTTGAAGGGAGTGTATCCCTCATTAGTGAAAGAGTGAATATCGTGGAAGGTAGACAAAACACGTCCCTTTCCATATCTTAACACTTTCATGCTTTAACTAGTGGGCATGCTCCAAATCCTTCGGTTCATATTTCCTCAAAAAATCGCCACCAAATGATCAATCCACCAATACAAGCACATGATTCTATTTCACAAGCCACTACATATCCATAAAATTGAAATCCCGTTAGACCACTCCAACCTCAATGCAACCAAATACAACATAATGAATCTCGAACCCGAATGCCCCAACCTCCACTTAACCGAATTTCCCAATTCCAAGCACTCCTTAACCAAAACCAACCCCTCCAAATAGACGAGGAAAAAGGAGAAGAAAAACAAGCGGACTTTGGAGCATTTGATGAAGCCGACATGTTTGTAGAGGAAATGAGAGGCAGACCAATGGATTAATAAGGTTATCGAGGTCGAGGAGAAAGATTTGATCCAGTGCCTAATGGTAGAGGAAACTTGGGAAACTGACCTCAAGGTTATGATCAATGGAACCAACAAGGTAATAGGGATCGAGATATAGGTATCAATTCAATCAAGGTTAGTCTTCCAACTTTCAAAGGCGAGAGTGATCCCGTAGCTTATCTCTCATGGGAGTCCTCTTATGAATGGATCTTCTAAGTTAATCATATCACCGAAGAGAAAAAGAGTTTCTATGTCATAGCCCATTTTAAAGGGTACGCCAATACATGGTGGGATTATGTCGATATTTGGAAATGTGTTAAATGAAGGACAACCCCCTTCATAGGAAGCACTGAAGGTATTCATGAGACAAAGGTATGTTCCGAAGAGGTATAGACATGAACTACTTGCCAAGTTGTACAACTTGAGGCAAGGTAGCAAGAGTGTTATGGCCTATTATGATGAATTCCAATAATTGATCTTGAAGATCGACCATCGAGAGAACGTGAACCATGACATGATACGCTTTAAGGTTGGATTGAACAAAGATATCTCCTTATACATGACTATCCACAAGTTTTATACCATAGAAGAAATCTTCCAAACGGCCTTGGAGATTGAGGAGGATATCAAAGAAAGGGCAACTTACAAACTAAAAGGGTACTCATCTACCAACACTTGGAGTAAAAGTAAAGAGGTAGAGAAATCCTTATCGGGCTGGAACAAGAACAAGGACTACAAGTCCAATGACAAGAAGCTCGTAGAGAAGACCAATCCAAAGTACCCGCCAAGGAATGAAGGTAACAAATATCCTACTCACAATCCTAAAGGTTTTTAATATTTTAAATGTCAAGGGTGGGGACATAAGGAAAGTGAATTTCCAACCAGAGAAATGTGATCCTTAAGAAAGGGAAATTGTATTACCTTGGAGAATAGGTGGGATTGGAAGATAAGAATGATGAAAAAACCCAAGATAGAGAGAGATCCCAAGAAGTTGAGTAAGTAGAGGAGGATAATGAAGATGTTTGGCCTCAAGATGGAGAGTATGAGGTTCCAAATTATGTTATGAGGCGTGCAATGATTAGTAAGGTGATAGATGACCCTAATCAAAAGGAGAATCTATTGCATATTAAATGTCTTATAAAGGACAATGTATGCTCTTTGATCACTGATAACGGAAGTTGTGCTAATGTGTCTAGTTCAACTTTGGTTGATTTCTTAAAGTTTCCCAACACTAAATATGCCATACCATACAAGCTTCAATGGTTAAATAATTGTAGTGAGTTGAAGGTGAGTAGGCAAGTGGTGATTCAATTTAAAGTCGGGAATTATCATAATGAGGTGCATTGTAATGTGATACCTATGCAAGCTTTTCATCTCTTGCTTGGGAGACCATGGCAATATGACCGTTCAAGCAAGCATGATGGGAGGACTAATCGGTACTCTTTTGAGTTTAATGGTCAGAAATTCACTCTCCATCCTCTTTCGTCATCTCAAGTGAATGAGGGTCACCAAGAATTGAGAGAATTGAAAGAGAAGGGTAAGAAACAAGGTGAGGACGAGGACCAAATTGAGGAGCGAGATTAAGAAGAAGAGAGGAGGAGGTCAAAAGGGAAGAGACCCTTGGTGATGTTGGCTAGGAACAAAGATCTTTTCAAAGAGCATGATGGCAAAACACCCATGATCCTCCTAGCCCATGATTTTCATGCTAACCACTCTACTTCTTCTATCCTCATTTTATTTTTCTTATTTTGCAAGATTATGGAGATGTGTTCCCAAAGGATCTTCCCCGAGGATTACCCCCACTTCGGGGACTTGGGCGTCAAATTGATTTTGTGTTGGGTTCTCAATTACCCAATAAACCTGCCTACCGAAGTAATCTAAAGGACACAAAAGAGCTCCAAAGGCAAGTTGAGGAACTCCTTAACAAGGGATACATCAAAGAAAGCATGAGTCCATGTGCGGTTCTGATATTTCTAGTGCTAAAGAAAGATGAAACATGGCGCATGTGCATTGGTTGTCGAGCCATCAATAAAATAATGGTAAAGTATCCCACCCAATTCCCCGTTTAGATGATATACTTGATGAGTTGAATGGTCCATGTGTGTTTTCTAAGATAGATCTCAGGAGCGGGTACCACCAAATTTGGATACAATCGGGTGATGAGTGAAAGACCACATTCAAGACCAAGTTTGATCTATATGAATGGTTGGTCATGCCTTTTGGCCTCACCAATGCTCCTAGTACCTTTATGCAGTTGGTGAACCATGTGATGAAATCGTTCATATGGAAGTTTGTAGTGGTATACTTTGATGATGTTATAGTTTATAGCAAATCCCTTGAAGAACATGTCTTACATTTGTATGATGTGTTTAAAGTTTTTAGAAAAGTGAAGTTGTATGCTAATCTTGAAAAATGTTCTTTTGGTGTGAATGAAGTTATTTTTTTGGGATTTGTTGTGAGCTCAAGAGGAGTCGAGGTGGATGAATCTAAGATAGACGCCATCAATAATTGGCCAATTCCAAAATCCATTAGTAAAGTAAGAAGCTTTCATGGGTTGGCTAGTTTTTATAGGCAATTTTTCAAAGAATTTAGTACCATCGCCGTTCCCTTGATTGAGATGATCCATAAGGATAAACCTTTTAAATGGGGTGATAAGCAAGCCAATGTATTTGAATCTTTGAAGGCTATGTTTAGCTCTGCCCCCTTATTGCAATTACCTAATTTTGATAAGATATTTGAGATTGAATGTGATGCAAGTAAGGTAGGAACAGGTGTCGTCTTAATACAAGATCATAAACCTATTGCCTATTTTAGTGAAAAGCTCAAGGGCACAACTCTAAATTATTCCACCTATGATCTAGAGTCATACGCCTTAATTAGAGCCTTGGGTAATTGACAACATTATTTGTGGCCCAAGGAGTTTGTGATTAGAACCGATCATGAATCTTTGAAATATCTCCGAGCCCAAGATAAACTCAATAAAAGACATGCCAAGTGGATTGCTTTCCTAGAAACTTTTCCTTATGTAATTCATACATAAAGGGAAAAGAAAATGTGGAAGCCGATGCATTGTCTAGAAAGCATGTACTTATCTCTACATTGTCTTCTAAATTAATGGAATTTGAGAGTCTAAAGACCATGTACCTCGAGGACCCTAAATTTTCTCAAATCTATCATGATTGTGAGATATGGGGTAGGGAAAGGCGGGAGAGGAATAATGCTTCTATGCCATACTCCAAGTTTGATGGTTTCTTGTTCAAAGGAAGAAGGCTCATGGAGAGAATTGTTTGTAAGAGAGACACACGATGAGGGTATGATGGGTCACTTTGGAATTGACAAGACCCTTGGAATCCTAGAGGAACAATTCTATTGGCCCAAGATGTGTTAAGATGTTGCTAGAATTTATGGAAAATGTATGAATTGTAGAAGTGAGAAATCCCACCTTCTCCCTCAAGGATTATATACCCCACTACCCACTCCTCAACACCCATGGCTTGACATCTCTATGGATTTAATTTTAGGATTGCCTAGGACAAGGAGGGGTAGAGATTGCATTTTTGTTGCGGTTGATAGGTTCTCTAAAATGACCCATTTCATTTCATGTCATAAAATTTATGATGATTCTAATATGGCTTCTTTGTTTGTTGAGCATCTTGTCAAAATACATGGAATTCCTCGGACCATTATTAGTGATAGGGACTCTAAGTTCCTTAGTCACTTTTGGAGGTCGTTGTGGAGTAGGCTTGGCACCAAATTGCTTTTCTCAACATCTTTCCACCCACAAACGAATGGGCAAACGGACGTGGTAAATAGAACCTTGGGTTCTATGTTGTGCTCCTTAGTTAAAGGAAAAATAGCCTCTTGGGAGGACCACTTACTTCTAGTTGAATTTGCTTATAATCGTGTTATCCATTCGGCTATTGGTATGACTCTGTTTGAATGTGTTTATGGTTTGAACCCTCTTACCCCTTTAGATCTCACTCCTTTTACTAGTGATGTTGTGATAAGATTAGATGGAGATAAGAGGGCATAAACCATGAAGAATTTGTACAAGAAAATGAGAATTCGCCTTGAGAAGAAGAATCAAAAGATGGCCAAAAGAATAAACAAGGGAAGGAAGCGTCTTGTGCTTGAACCGGGTGATTGGGTATGGGTGCACCTTCGGAAGGATAGGTTTCCAACCTAAAGAAAGTCCATATTAATGCCCTGAGGTAATGATCCATTTCAAGTACTTGGAAGGATAAACGACAATGCCTATAAGCTTGACCTTCCTTCGGAATATCAAGTACACAATACCTTTAATGTGTGCGATCTTTCACTCTTTGATATGATAGAAGATGATCGCCCTTTGAATTTGAGGTCAAATTCTTCTTAAGATGGAGAGGATAATACAATTCAGATTGGCTCCAAGCCATTCACTAGAAGTCAAGCCCGGGAGCTTCAAAGGATCCAAGGATTTTTCATGAAGAGGGAGGTACTTGAAGAAGCCTCCTTACTATCAAGAGGGTGTTATTTGTTGATGATTGCATTCACATTGGTCCAAGGATCATTAGGGGAGGCAAGCGAAGGCAAAATAGGGCTAGAAATCCCCTTGGGAAGAACTTGCGGCCAAGGCGCTTTGGATCCGCTTTGGATCCACTCTAGCATTTTAAGAGTGGATCAAAACAGCCCCTAGTGGGACTCATCTTGCAATTGGGTCACTTTTGGGCTCTAAAATTGTAATAACTAGCCTAAACTATAAATACTTTTGAGGCTAGCTTATTCTCTTAGTTTTGCTTGATTATTGATAAATTGATGAATGCTTATCCATTGAGTGAGAGTATTGGACAACTGTTGTTGAACTTTAGTTTAGAAACATTGGTTTAGAGAGAGTTCATCTCCCTCTTGGTCACCTAAGGAATTAGGTTTTCGATTAGATTGTAATTGAGGGTATTAGAGTTTGACATACTCTTTTGTTTTTGGTTATTTCTTTTCTTGAGTCTAATTTTCTATCTTATCGATTATCTTTACTTTTTTGTGTCGTCTTTAGTTTTCATAGTATGATTCCGTATCACTTTCTTCCAAGTCAAAACATTCAATAAGTTTAATAAATATGAAACCATTGACGTTAGAAATAGTTGGGGGAGGATGTGAAAGTCCAATGGAAGCTTAAAGGGAGTGATTAGGGTGGAGAGAGAGGAGGAAGTCGTGGAATTAGTCATGGACTGATACCAAGTTGAATTTTTCAAGCTAATATGTTGTCGTAGATTACATGAGACTTTTATTGTGTTTATTGTCCCTATTATAGAGAAGTAATACAGATAAACTAAATATTGAAAATTAAAAGTTAGATATAATATTATTCTTGCATTAACAAATTGTCTCATATTTATCATTATGATTAGCAGCGTTTCAACATGAAATATGTGAATTTTATGTGTCCAAATGATGATATAGAAAAAAAAAAGGTCCAAATTCACCCAACCTATGGCTATAGTTTCAATTACTCTCAAGTTAGAGCTTCGTTAGGGTTCAGGGGTTCAATTTTTTGTTTATATAGGGACAAATTTAACTCTTTTACGGAGAATAAAATACTAATCAAGAGGGATCAATATATATATAGATAGATAGATGTATATGTATATATATACATACATACATACATACATACATATATATATATATATATATATATATATATATATATATTACAAAGAAATATGAAACTATTAGACTAAAAACATGAAAATAAAGAACTGATGGTAACTTACTCGACATTTAATTCCAGAATGTGTAGCAGGATTTTTGAGCTTTTGAATATTCTCAATCAACGATCTTCTTGATTCATATGATGCAAGTTCACAAGGGGGCTCTAGGATATTATATTGATAAATATCCTTAACCAACTGCATTAGTATATCAATGACTCTTAACTATTAACTTGGCAATCAAAATTATTCTTCCAAAAAGAAGCTCCCAAAAGAAATGATTGAGATCGTACCCACGCAGTGTGATTTAAAAAAGAGCCACAGACGTCGATTCTTGTTTTTTGTTTGTTTTGATAAAAAGGAAAAAAAGGACTGAGAGCTTACCCACTCTATCATAATCATGTCACTAGAACAAAGTGAATTGGTTGGACCATTATGTAGGTACTCTCCTTCACAGTTATTCACTGATGACTATTTATGAAATTAAGACACAGTTAGCAACGGATTTCAAGGAATGAATTAATGGTATACTACCTCTGGTCCATATTTACTTAATTTGTGAAGCAATGCACACCTATTTAAAAAAATAAGACATAAATTAGATACTATTTTCCACTTTTATCCTTTTAAAGTCAAATTAAGATCATAAATATGAGTAATTAAGTCTCTTGAACTCAAAATGAAGAATAAAAACGGAAAAAGTTTCCAACAACTCTCTTGAAGATTGAACAATTAAGTTATTAAGAACAATAAAAAATGACTCACAAATTAATAATATGAATTAGAAGGAGTAAATTTTACTTTATTGCATCAAGGTCATTAAATTGCACCCCTATTGTTTTAAAATAAAGCCTGAACACCCCTCTTAAAAGAATTACTCATTGTCAGCCTTGTTATAAAACAAGAAAGAACAAGAAGAAGAGTAGAGAGAATAGAGAGAGTGCTTCTTATTTCTTCTCTTGAGGGATGATTTATAATGAAGGAAGCCCTTCTATTTATAAGGAGAATTTGCCCCTAATTTTACACTAAAGACAAATACATCAAATCCTGATAGACATCAAATAAATCTTGATAGATCCTGATAGATATTCACTATAATTGATATATATCATAATACCCCCCTTGAATGTCTAACAATACGCATATATGTTACCTCATTACAAACCTTACAAAGAAAATCCAGTGGGACAAAACCTTGTAAGGGAAAAAGAGTACAACGCGTATTAACTCCCCCTAATAAGAACATCCTTGATTCTCTGCATTCCGATCTTGTGCACCATCTTCTTGAAAGTTGTAGTTGGAAGAGACTAGGTGAATAAATCAACCACATTGTCACTTGAATGAATCTGTTGTACGTCAATATCATCATTCTTTTGGAGCTCATGTGTATAGAAGAGCTTTGACGAAATGTGTTTCATTCTATCTCCTTTTATGAATCCACCTTTCAGTTATGCTATGCATACTGCATTATCTTCATATAAAATTATGGGTATTTTGTCATATTTCAAGCTATATTTTTCTCGAATGAGATGTATTATGGACCTCAACCACACACACTCTCGGCTTGCTTCATGAATAGCTATAATCTCAGCGTGATTCGATGAAGTGGCTACGTTAGACTGCTTTGTTGATCTCTAAGATATGGCAGTACCCTCACATATGAATACATAGCCTGTTTGAGATCGAGCTTTATGTGGGTCGGATAAGTACCCAGCATCAGCATACCCAACAAGATCGGAACTGCAATCTTTAGAATAAAATAAGCCCATATTGGTAGTTTTCTTTAGATACCGTAATATATGTTTGATCCCATTCCAATGTCTCCTAGTAGGAACAGAACTATACCTTGCTAGCAAATTTATTGAAAAGACAATATCAGGCCTTGTAGTATTTGCAAGATACATTAGTGGACCAATTGTACTAAGATATGGTATTTCAGGACCAAGGAGTTCCTCATTCTTTTCTTAAGGTTGGAATGGATCCTTATTCACATCAAGTGATCGAACAATCATCGGAGTACTTAATGGATATGCTCCATCCATATAGAATCGTTTCAACACCTTTTCTGTGTAGGTAGATTGATGAACAAAGTTGTCGTTTGCCAAATGCTCAATTTGCAAACCAAGGCATAACTTTGTCTTTACGAGATCTTTCATCTCAAATTTTTTTTTTAGGTAATTAATTGCCTTTTGAAGCTCTATTGGTGTTCCAATAAGGTTTATGTCATCGACATAGACAGTAAGTGTAACAAACTCCGACGTTGTTTTCTTTATAAAAATACATGGACAAATTTCGTCATTGTATAACCTTCTTTAGATAAATATTCACTAAGACGGTTATACCACATGCGTCCAGATTGATTCAAACCATACAATGATCTTTGCAATCTAATGGAATACATTTCCCTAGGGTTTGAACTATATGCTTTCGACATTTTAAATCCTTCAAAAATTTTCATGTATATCTCATTATCAAGTGATCTATATAGATAGGCTGTTAACACATCCATCAAATGCATTTCAAGTCTCTCATGGACAGTGGAACTAATAAGATAACGCAATATTATTGCATCCATAACTGGTGAATATGTCTCATCATAATCCACACTAGGCCGTTGTGAAAATCCTTATGCAACAAGGAGTGCTTTATACCTTTGTATTTCATTTTTCTCATTTCTTTTTTGCACAAAGACCCATTTATAGCCAATAGTCTTAACATCATTAGGTGTTTGAGTTATAGGTCCAAAAACTTCACGTTTGGCAAGTGAATTCAATTCAGATTAAATTGTTTCTTGCCATTTTGGCCAGTCATTTCTTTGTCGACATTCTGTGAAAAATTGAGGTTCAAGATCCTCATTGTCTTGCATGATTTTTGTTGCAACATTATATGCAAAGACATAATCCACTACTATTTCAGATCGATTCAAATTAGTTTCAACATCACTTGAATTTATGGATAGTTCCTCATTTTCTTGAGTCTCAGGCTTATTGATTCCTTCACGGATATCAACATTGCTCAAATCTTGAGATTTCATATGAGGATCTTTTGCAGTGTCATCTTGACCATTTGTTTTTCTTTTTCTAGTATTTCGATCCTTAGAACCTAATGGTCTGCCACGCTTCAAGAGTGCTTTAGATTCATTAGCTATGACTCTAGTGGATGGTCCTTTAGAGACATCAATTCGAATTGAGACATTCTCTGTAGGAATATGTGATTTGGTGATCCTTTTCAGATCAGTAAATGCGTCCGACATTTGATTTGCAATTTTCTGCATATGAATAATCTTTTGTACTTCTTGCTCACAAATAGAAGCACGTGGATCAAGATAAGATAGTGGTGGATTTTTCCACAAAATTTCTCTTTTGATATCACTATCTTCTCCCCTAATTTGGGGAAAAGTATCTCATCAAACCGACAATCTACAAATCGAGCAGTGAACATATCTTCCATTAATGGTTCAAGATAGCGAATAATAAAGGGTGATTCAAACCCAACATAAATTTCTAACCTTCTTTGGAGCCCATCTTGGTGCGGTTTGGTGGTGCTATAGGTGCATATACATCGCACCCAAAAGTTCTCAAGTGAGATATATTAGGCTCTTGACCCAAAACCAATTGCAACGGAGAAAATTTATGATAATTTATCGGTCTAAGATGAACAAGTGTTGCAGCATGCAAAATTGCATGACCCCAAATAGAAGTGGGCAACTTAGTTTTCATCAGTAATGGTCTTGCTATCAACTGCAGACGTTTAATTAATGACTCAGCAAGGCCATTTTGAGAGTGAACATGGGGTACAGGATATTTCACTCTTATCCCAATCGATAAGAAATAGTCATTAAATGCTTAGGATGAAAATTCTACTGCATTATCAAGGAGAATAGACTTAATTTGATTATCAAGAAATTGTACCCGTAATCATATTATTTGTGCCAACAATTTTGCAAATGCCAAGTTGCGAGATAACAAAAGACACACATGAGACCATCTAGAAGAAGCATCTATTAGGATCATGAAGTATCTAAACGACCCACTTGGTAGGTGAATTGGTCCACAAATGTCCCTATGTATGTGTTCCAAGAACGCGGGGGACTCAATCCCAACTTTTATTGGCGATGGTATCACAATCAGTTTGCCTTGATAACAAGCATTACATGAAAATTCACCATTCGAAAAAACCTTCAAGTTCTTTAATGGATGCCCATTTGAATTTTCTATTATTCATCTCATCATTATTGATCCAGGATGTCCCAGATGATCATGCCAAAGTATGAAAGTATTGGAATCAGTAAACTTCCGATTTACTATAGAATGTGCCTCAATTGCACAAATCTTTGTCCAATACAGGCTAGAAGATAAAGCAGGAAACTTTTCAACAACACATGTCTACCCAAAGACATTCTTGGTGATACCAAGATATTCAAGATTCATCTCATCAAATGTCTTGATATGATAACCATTTTCACGGATATCTTTAAAACTCATCAAGTTTCTTCAAGACTTGGGAGAGAACATAACATTATTTATGACGACTGTAGTTCCCTTGGGCAAGATTATAATGGCTTTTTCGAAGCCTTCAATCAAATTAGCGCTACCAAAAATTGTAGTAACGTTAATCTTGTCCATGTTTAGATGAAATAAATATTTCTTGTCTTTGAATATCGTATGTGCAATGCCAGAATCAATCAAACAAATATCTTCTTGAAAATTATCCATATCTTCAAATAAAATGACATACACCAAATAAGATATTTATTAAATTTTGGTACAAAGTGAAAGATTATGAATTGTTAATCATACTTTACTAAGCAATTAAAAATATGTCCAACTCAAAATCTCATAATTTTCGGACACCTTAACATTAACCCCTATAATTTATGCAACTACTAAAAACTGCCTCTTATTAAATCAAGCAGCTAGGCCAAATTAAGTACAATATAATTTGAAAATATTTCTAAGTAATTAATACATAGAGACAAGGAAAGTAAAATAATTCAACTACATTATTGTTCTAATGACTATGCGAGGACAAATTAATGTTAACAATAAAGTTTGTAGTAAAATTTATAGCTGTGTGTACTTTGTTTTCAGGTCACTTAAAAATATTTTATTATTTTATAAGAATATAAGTGCATGGCCACAATTTTCCTGCTGGTCAAATTGTAGTTCTATTTATTCTTGTCTTTAAAATATTTTCAACCCCTGTACGTATCGTTTCATTTTTTTTTAAATAATGACAAAATTAAAATTCAATTCACTTCAATAATAAATTACAATAATATAATTGAACTAATCAATATGAATTAAAAATCAATACTCATGCAAACAACTATTTTTACATGATTTTTATTCTCTAAATCTTAATAAAAATAAAACAAAATTAAAAATCATTCATTCTTTCATATTTACGGAACCATCACCAATAAAGTGATCAATCTTTCCTTTAGGATGCTCGTAAAAGTCTGTTACATCCAAGCATGTGATGTCAACATTATTTTCAGAGAGAAAGTTAGCCTCCGGATTCCTCTCTTTCTTCTTTAATGATGCTTGATAAAGATCAACTAAGTGCTTGAGAGCACGATAGTCACATGAATAATGTCCTTTTCCACCATATTGGAAACAAGTAATTGCTTCATGTTTCTCATCTTTTTTCTTTTTGTTTGATGAATGATTAACACCCGGAACAAGGTTTCTTTCTTGGTCATCATGACCACGACCACAACCATGTCCACGACTAGGACCGCGACCTTTTCCATGCCTAGCATAGTGAGCGTGCACATCATTCACCTCAGGGAATGGTGCAGATCCAGTTGGTCGGTTCTCGTGATTTTTCATCAATAAATCATTATTTTGTTCAGCTACGAGAAGATGAGAACTCAGTTCAGTATACTTCTTGAAACCTTTTTCTCGATATTGCTGCTGTAATAGCATATTTGAGGCATGAAAAATGGAGAGCACCTTTTTCATCATATCATCATCATTGACTGTCTCTCCACATAGTTTTAATTGAGAAGAAATTCTGAACATGACAGAATTGTATTCATGAATAGACTTATAGTCTTGAAATCTTAGATGCATCCACTCATATCGTGCTTTCGAGAGGATGACTATCTTTAAGTGGCCAAACCTTTCTTTTAGACTATTTCACAATACGAGTGGATATTTAGTAGTAAGGTACTCAATTTTTAGAACTTCATCAAGATGATGACGCAAAAAAATCATAGCCTTAGCACGATTTTGACTAGATGTTGTATTTTCATTCTTTATGGCATCTTCAAGACCCATATCATCTAGGTGGATTTCAGCATCCAACACCCATGAAATATAGTTCTTGCTCGAACTTTGAAGGGCAACGAACTCACACTTCGTAAGATTGTTAGCCATATGGAAAAGGGGAAGAAAAATAATAATACCTTAGCCTTAGCCTTCAAATTTGAGACAGTAGAGTCTCGTGCTGATAACGTGTTATAAAATAAGAAAGAACAAGAAGAAGAGTAGAGAGAATAGAGAGAATGATTCTTATTTCTTCTCGTGTTATAAAACTAGAAAGAATAAAGAAGAAGAGTAGAGAGAATAGAGAGAGTGGCTCTTATTTCTTCTCTTGAGGGATGATTTACAATGAAGGAAGCTCTTCTATTTATAGGGGGAATTTTCCCCTAGTTTCACACTAAAAGACAAATACATCAAATCCTGATAGACATCAAATAGATCTTGATAAATTTTGATAGACATTCACTATAATTGATACATATCATAACAAGTCTGAAATTATTCCGAAAATAGACAAGCAATTTTTCCTTTTTTTTTAATAAATTATGTACAAATTAAGTTGTGTTGAAATAGGGTGCCAATGAAACTAATACAAAAAAATAGCATATGAATAAGCCCATACCTAATACCTCGTATAGTTCGTTAGAAATTAGGCCCATCCCACGAGCAAAATGGATCCGATAGTAATGATCTTGGTCTTTAAATGTTAATGGATTGCCAAGAATATATCCCTGTTAATGCCTTTTATTGAAAATAAACGCATAAAATCATGGAAAAAATTCAAAAATAGCATACTTATCCCCTTAATTATGAATTTCATAGCAACAGTTTCATAATTACATAATATAGCAAGTTGTATTTTGTATTTTTGTAAACCGTTGCTACAAAAATACAAATGCATATGCTACAAAATGTAATTTGATAAAAGCGTTGTTATTTTTTGTAATTTAATACTTAAGTATGCTACTTTATGTATTTTTTTTCCTAAAATCATTAATATAAATGAAAGGTGCAGCTAGGGGTATACAGGTCAACGATCAAGCCAAATCGAATCGACGAATTAAATCAAATAATAATAATTAAAAACAAACTTGTAATTAATTTAGTGTTATAAAAAATAATCTGACAATTCTTGACTTAGTTTGGTATTAACAAAAATCAAAAAGTCAAACCGAATTCACCAAACCAACATAATACATATATAATTTTAATATTTTTAGTACATAAAAAATATTAATTATAAGGAATAGTTTCAAATGTATACAATAAAGTTATTCGTTTACGAAAAGTATAGCCAAGTTTTTTACATAAAAAATATCCAAAAAATGTACTACCAACAAAACAAAATTACAACAAAAATAACCGCACAAATGTGTAATGTATATGTGATGCATCGATACTGTATAAATAGTTATGAAATGTATATATAATGTATTGATATTGTATATATAATATATCAGTATGTATATATAATGTATAACTATGTATCAGAATATATATACATCCATAAACACTGTTTATACAATATTTATATACTCCCTCCGTTTAAAAAAAAATGATCTACTTTTCTTTTTAGTACGTTTCAAAAAGAATGACTCCTTTTCTTTTTTGGCAATACTTTAATTTCAATTTTCCACATGGCATGCTTAAGACCACAAGATTAAAGGGCATTTTAGTACATTTGACACAACTTTAATTTAAGACCACAAGATTCAAAAATCTTCTTTATTTTCTTAAACTTTGTGCTAAGTTAAAGTAGGTCATTCTTTTTTAAAAGGAGGGGGTACTAGATTGTTAATAGAGTTGTCAATACTGACTGGCCCAGCCCATCCAGACTAGCTCACACGGGCTTTGGAGTTAAGCTGGCCCATCAACATGACGGATCAGGTCAGGTTGACCCATCAACATGACAGGTTAGAAAATAGCAAGTCCAACCCATCACACTGTGGGCTGCGGGCCTCCACAGGCTAGCCCATTTTTAAAATATATTATTTTTATGATCTTAATTTAAATTTTAAATTCTTAATTACATAAATATTTACAACATAATATTATATGAAGTTACGACTTGTTAATCAAGTCTCAAATTTACAAAAAAAAAATAAAAAATTAATAATCTGTGAAATTAAATAACTTTTGATACAAATTCAAACCAAATAAAGATGTTGAAAAACAAACGAAATTGTTAATGAGTAATGATATAACTAGCTAAATAACAATATTAAGCCAATTTTATTTTAGTTGATCACAATAAAACACAAAGAAATGTCAATATTTAGTCCATTAAATGTGAAAATGAACTCCTAAAAAAAAACTCACATGACTTTTATGGCGTTTTCAACATCGCCACATCATCTTCATCAAACAAATTTAATTCCTTAAAAGATTTAGTATTTTATATTTTAATTATTTATGTATTTTATAAACATATTTAATATTTAAATATTTATGATGGTACAACTAGACTTTGAGTTTAGATTTTTTTTTAATTCTTTAATACTCTATTCTATTTTTTAATTATTTTTTGTTTGACCCATGAAGCAGTCCAATTCATATTGCTCAAGGCCCACAGGCCCACAAATTTATACAAGTCAGGTTAAAAAGCTCTAATATTAAATGGATTATAAAAATTATAATCTGACCCTAACAATTTACAGGCTGAGCCAGCCCTACCCAACAGCCTGTCATATTGACGGCTCTAATTGTTAATCTTAAAAAAAAAGGGAGTTTTGGACCGAAACCCACTAATACATTAGTAAACGGAGACAAAATGCCAAAATGGCCCATAGTAAAAATAGGCAACAAAATCTGAAAGCTTGAATAATCCACACAATCTAGATTCTTTCAAGATGGCCACTTTGAGTCCTTGAGGGTCTGAGCCAGGGTCGGGTCAAGCAAATCAGTCGCCTAGGATAAAAATTAAATGAAGGTCTTAAATTTTTAAGATTTTTTTTATTTATAAAGTCTATATTTTAAATTTTAAGATGCAAAGTTGTAAATATTATAGTCAATTTCTTCTAATATTTTTTTTGTTAATATACCTAATGATATGATCTGTGTACACTCTATCCTCCCCAGACCCTACTAGGTGGAATTATACTGAGTATGTTGTCGTTGTTGTAATATAACTAATGCATTTAATCTTTCTTGAGACATTATTTAAATACATCAAAATTCTTCTATAATTCTTTATTTTAATATAAGAAATTTACTTTTTCTATAAATAATATTTAACACTCTCTCCGTCTCAATATATGTCATCATTTTCTTTTTAGTTCGACCCAAAATAAATATCGTCTTTCCTTATTAGGTAACTTTTTAAAGACACAATTACCCTTTTTACCTTATTGGACCCACTTAATTAAAAAGAAAATATTGCCATATTTTTTGATAAAGAATAATTTGATAAATTTTACCAACACGGAGGAAGTATTTTTTTAATAAAAGCTATAATCTATTATTATTATTAAAAAAAAAAAAAAAAAGACGCACTCAAATTTGAGGTCTTAGACGGTTGTCGTTTTTCTAAAAGGGTGGAGCAGACACTGGTCTGAGCCATGTAGATGCAGACATCCATAGCTGTCGGAGGAGCATCACAAAACTCTTGAAGGTCGTTTTAATAGAAAAGAAGATAAAATATAATGCTAATGGAGATACTAGGGTGAGATACGATAGAGCAGAGGATTGGAGATGCTAAATTATAGTGGAGGAGGTAAACTAATTGAGAAGGATGCTGATGGGTGTTGTTTTAATGGTGGAGGGGTATTTAGCGGCCAAGAGTTGGGCGGAGTGGTCGTGGTGACGTAGCAGTGATGTTCGATTGTGAAGAAATTGTTAGAAGTGACGAAGGAAAAAAAAAATCACTGGTGAATCGAGGAAGAATTTGATTGTTGGTCCAAAATTATTAATAGAGGCGATGGAGATGGTAATGACATGTGTCTTTCATTGGGTGGTTAATGATGCTGAAAATGGTGGAATTCGAGGGTGGTGATCAGTCTATGATGGCATTCATTGGTGGAGATGAATATGATCGAAAGAGGGATAAACGAGAGAATTTTAATGATTGTTAATGAAGCAAAGTAGTGGAGGAAGGTATTAGTGGAGTGTTAAGATGTGAGGATGAGAAAGAAAGAAAAAGGAAAAAGAAGAAGCATAGGAAGCAGGTACAAGAACAACGGCCGAATGCCTCCTTGTAAATATTTCGCTGAATGACTAATTTGGGTAATTTTTATAAAATTGGGTCAATTTCTTTGAAAATCAAACAAAAGGGAAAAGGACTTGGGCTGATTACTTAAAAAAAAAGGGCCCATAATTTAAAAATGTAGACAATTATAGTTAGTCAGACAATTTATTTCCCTCTTTTAGCCATTGACCCAGTCGGCTACATGCAATTTCTATATCCAACGGATATACTTTTATATTATATTGATACACTTTTATACTAGAGTGATACACTTTTATACCATGTTAATACAGTATATATACCACATAAATACACCTTTTACAGAGAAAATTCTCAAGCTCTTTTTCCATTTCTCCTCTCTCTCTCCTATTCTCTATCTCTTTCCCACAAATACCAAGAGATCACAACAACTCATCAATGGTAGTTTTAGTCCTTATTCAAGAATTTGTTGTGATACAGGAATAATCATAGATATGGACTTATAAGGGTGCACGTTGGTCTCGAGACTTGAATTATGCAATTTAAGTGTAGAAGAGGCCCAAAACACACCAAAATAAGCTCATAACTTACACTTGATGGGCAACCCACTCTTTGAAGGCCCTTTTAGTCATTTTAACTTCTATCTTGTAATAGTTATATAAAGAAAAATATAGGGTTTTATTTACTTAGATTATTATGAATGTTGAAGTGAGAAACACTTGAAAAACACAAAGTCCTCTCTTCTCTTGATGAGGCAAAATCGAAACTTGGAGACAACAATAGGGTGGATTCTCTTTGTTGTTGATTGCTTGGAAACATTGATGCTAGAGAGGTGGATTCCGATCTTGTGTCTTTGTAAGAGATAGGTTTATTGTTGTATGTAGTATTAAGGGTTCAAGAATTGCCATTCTTGGGTTCTTAACATTATATCTTCATGTGGTCTATCTATCTATCCTTTTCCTTTTGTAATCTTGTATCCATTTTGTATCTTGTATTGTGAAGCCGTTTTTGTTGTTGTTGTTGTTGTTCTCATTGTGATTTAATCTTGTGTTGTTAACTTAGTTTGTTGTTGGCTGCAAAGGTGTCAAACACCTAGTAATATTGTCCTTCTTGTATTGCATTCTTGAATTCGAGAATGGTCTCCAAAAGGGTCCTCGGTTCTTTGAATTAGTGGACTATTTTTGGAGTGTATTTGGACTGTTTTGAGCCAATTTCATGTCTTTCAAGTTTTTACAGTATCACGCTGCAAAGCAGCAAGCTTGGAAGGAACAAAAATAGCCTGATATGAAATGATTAATTTAACAACATGATTATTGCACCAGGAACAAACAAACAATATAGATGCAGAATTAGCTATAGTTCTTTCAAGCATATCACTGGCCTGCAAGCAAATCGCATCGTTTTTACAAAGGTCCAACATTATTAACATTATTGGAACTCAAGGCACTATTAATATCCAAGGTGAAGATCAAAAGAAATTTGATGTTATATCCAACGAGGTTTGTTACTTCTTCACCTTCCAACAATTAGATTATTGTGACATTTAGTGCACTGATCAATAAAAAGTTAATCTTTTGAGTGTTGTAGTTGTTCTGCAATTGTCTAAGATCAAGTGGGAGGATGGGAATTATCGCATCAGAGGAAGAAGATGTACCTGTTGCAGTTGTACCAAATGGCTAGAAATGGGATTTTGAAATTCTTTAGCTATTTTATATCTTTTTTTTTCAATCGAGTGGCTATTTTCGTCCTTTCCCCAAAACCAAATGGTTGAACGGCCATATAGCATAATTATTCCTAATATGGCATAATTATCCCTAATTATAATTTACTTTGTAAATATCTTTTATATTAGGTTATAGTTTTTAATGTTAGATATATAATTTAAGATTTGGATTTGTAAATATTCATTGTTCAGTAAACACGTGATTCAAAATCCAAACCTAAAGGCCAAACAAAAATTTAACAAGAGGAAAAAACTTTGTTGCTTTCACGAAAATTCTAAATCTAAAGTTTCATCTCCTCATTCATTTTGTGCTAGTGTTGCTTTAATGAGTTTGTATTGAAATAGTTAGGTATTAACAAAATCTCCCATGGCCTTTCCTACTAGAGCTTGCCTCAAGTGCAAAGATTGAATATTCTGTCAATCCAATGAAGAATTCACATAACTTAGTCATTACTGTACTAATCAATAAGATATCCTTCAAAAAGTTTTTATTTGATATTTCTCCTGTAATATTTGTTGGCGCAGTTATTAATACACAATTATTATTTTGTATGTATTGAATTTCTTAGTATTTCCTTTCTAGTTGGTAGTAGTTTCTGAATTTTTCAAATGTTCTATTTCTTCTGAAGATTATATGATTCAATTACACTTTCATTTATAATGTAATTGTAAAATAAGTTACATAAATATACAAGTTAACTATTGGTTATTACATAATATCTCTATTTTCAAAAGTAATTACAAATATCCTATATTAATTATACAATATCCCTTTCTTTTATTGTTTCTCTCTCTTTCGTTCTTATACACTCCAAGTCCAACACCCCGTTTTTTGCTCTTAGTTGTGCTTCTTTTTCTTCATCTCAAATCAAGCTTTGTGATTTGGTGGGTTTCAAAATTTTTAGTTTTTCAAGCATTAAACTGAACAAGGTAATTAACTTTATCACATTCTTCATTTAATTTTGAGGTTTGTTTACTTTTTTTATTCAACTTTACCAAATCAAACATTGTTTTGATTTCTTCTGTAATCTAACTACATACAACAAAAACTTCCATAGAACTCCGACATCCCTGCCACCGTCTCTGGCTAACCTTCCGACAACAGCTTCGCCACCAAATACAGTGGCAGAGTTGTGGTAGAAGTCGAAAACGATCATTCATTCGCAGTCGAAGTCAACGCCCCTACACTCCAAACCGATTTCCAAGGATACGTACGCTCTTCCCCGCGGTGACCTAATTTGTACAATCTCCCAAATTCTCAAATCACCTCCTTCAACTTCTTCCGATCTTTTTAGATTGTTTACATTATACATTAGAATAATAATATAACTTTACCTTGACTGTGTTAACCTCATACATAACAAAACTTTTCTTAACGTTGTTAACCTAATACGTTTAATTGGTTACATTATACATTAGATTGGTTACATTATACATTAGAATGTTAATATCACTTACCTTGAATGTGTTAACCTTATACATAAAATTTTTACATTATACATTAGAATTGTAACCTCATACATTAGAATGGAGGAATAACTTTTTACATTATACCACAGAATTGTAACCTGATACATTAGAATGAAAAAATAACTTAATTTGACTGACTTAACCTCATACATTATAATGGTAATATTATACATTAAAAATGATAGCATAACTTACTTTGATTGTGTTAACCTCATACTTTAGAAATGGTAATATTATGCCTTACGAAATCTTTTTTCAATTTGAATTACTGTTATTGATTTTAATAATCCACCAAATCAATAAACTAATGAGTTCTCTTAATTAAGTTAGAGAATAATGGTGGTTGGTTTGATTTACTTAATTATAGGAAAAAAATGATTTACCTTATCTGATTTTATCTCTTTAATTTTAGGCAAAACGATTACCTCATACATTGCACTAACGTATAAGATACAGAGATATGTATATGTATTTTTTCAAATCTGGGAGAGAAACTAAATCTGAGATCCTAAGTAATTACTTTCATTCAAGGTGGGATTTTTGTTGTTTATACTAAAACTTGTAAAAATGAGAAAATCAAAACTGAGAGAATCGAAAGAACTTATTAAAATTAAAATCGAAAAAACCAACTCTGCAATTGGTTTTATTTAGTTTATAGATTTAGTAAATCAACATAATTATTTAGTACTCCCTCCTTTTCGGAATAAGTGAATTGTTGGGGTATTTATTAATGTTTCAAAATAAGTGAATCATTGAATCTTTTTTCAAATTTGCCCTTATGATTTGGCAACCAATTAACTTTTAAAAAGGATTACAAGGTCAGTTTTTTCTTTTTTTTTGGAGTAAAAATGAAAAGTTGTATTAAATTTATTTCTTTAATACTTTTTTCTTAACATGTGTGCCAAAATCCAACAATTCATTTATTATGAAATGGAGGGAGTAATTTTTAATGAAAAATCAAATAAACTCGAGATATGTACACCCTAATTGCAACTATTATTTTTACCCTAAAATACATTTTTAGCACTAAGATGCATAATCCAGGTGTATTCTCGTAAGTTCATTGAACTTCACTCACTATTATAATAAAGTCACAATACTAGTTTTCTTTTCTTTTTGAAATCCCAAGAAACCTATAATTTATGTACAATCTATGTACTTTGGTTGAGCATTTTATGGTGAACATTTTGTAGTAATTTACTCACTGTTCAATAGTTCGCAAATCACATAGAAATATAAATCGCACTAGCCAAGTCTAATACAACGAGTTCATGGCTAAGCAGTAAATAAAAACTGAATTTGATCCCTATTCCACCTGAAAAACTTACAATCTAACTACCCAACCATGTGCCTGCAGGCCCGTACTAGTTTTTTATCATATTAAATTGCTGAATTTTACCTTCAATAACAGCAAATTACTTTGACAGATATGTTTTTCAATTATTTTCTATGTCCATCTTTACTTGTTTAGTATGTTAAAAATAATTGTTTCACTTTACTTGCTCATTTTAAAAATTAAGAGATTAACTTATTATTTTCCGTCTATTTTATCGTTATTATTAAATATTATTTATTTTTTAATATTTAAATGACTTATAATCACAAGTCTGATAGGTTAAACTTGCTCTTTTATTGATGTTTTTTTAAGGATATGATAAGTTAACATAGACAAGTAAAATGGACAAAATATATTCCTTACTATCGTGATAGAAATTCACAGCCGACATGTGTTATCAACTCTAAATAAAATCATCAAATGAACTTGGTTTAACTAATTTCCATCAACATGTACATATAAATTCACCTTAAATAATACGTGTAAGATTACCAACCTTAAGATTGATCCATGGCTTGATCCCCATATCAATCCCTGCATTACAATTTACATCCAAAATATATATTGCTTATATATCAAATCTATTTTAAAACAGGCAACAAATATGACAAGTTTGGTCTAACAAAAACAATTTATATAGTAACAAACTAATTATTCATTTATTACCATTTGATATGACTTCAGTAACAATAGGAACTGTAATTCCACTATAGGAGTCTCCAGCAACATAAAAAGGATTTTTGAGATATTCTTGATGCTCAACAAACCACTGTAAAATATTTAAGAAAATTAGTGAATTGAACTTTGAAAAGCTTTTAGATTTAAAATTGTATCTCAGTATTATGCATGATAATAATAGTAATTACATTCAACCATCCAAGTGATTTAGATTTAAGGAACCGATCCGGTTCAGTCGGAATAACATTAATTTTTTATATTTTACCTTTCGAAGAAATTCATAAGCATAATGAGCTGATTGTAAGTCATCTGAGTAATTTGCTTTTTGTGTTGTTGCATAGGAGAATCCAGTCCCAACTGGTAAATCCACAAAGATCATGTTTGCGACCTATAATTCAATTCAACCATTAGGGACATTATTAACCAGAAGCAAAAATCATAGAAGAAAAGAAAAATGTACTCCTTCTGGTCCAAAAGAAGCGAATTTTTGAGCTATTTTTCAACGTCCAAAATAAGTGAATTATTCATTCACTTATTTTGAATAAGAGGGAGTAAGTAACTTGTAACTTCTCTCTCATATGCACACTAATGGCAATGGTGGTAGTAGATGATGTGTAAAAATGAGGGAAATAGACATTTGAGGTAATGTAGATATACGTGCATCACCTACACATTTGCGAATATTTGAAAATTTTATATAAATATACTCGACATATAGATAGGATATACATTTGATGTGATGCTTTCAAGACCATTTCAGATATGATTTCGACTTAAAATAAATACAAATCACCTTAAATTTTCCTCGAATTTGATATACTGCTTTATCTAAGTACTTCCAACGAATTCAAGCAACCCACTCAAAAAAAAAAAAAATTAAAAAAAATAGATTTTCAAATCTTTTTGAGATCGGGGTTTGAATAAGATTTGCCAGGGATGATTGTTTAAGAGGATTTTTTTGACAGTAGCAGTTCAACAGTGATTTGAATGTGATGCGATAATGGATGATGATCAAAGAAAATTCAATTTAGTCATTAGTGCATAAATCACTCAATCAAAATTTGGCTATCCACTCTCATTTTTTGAGGATACAACTTTTTTTATAACTAACTCACCAAAGAGCACTATAAAGTTATAAAGTTATAGCCATATTTATTCACAACATGCTATTTTCTTAACAGACAAACTCTAAAACACTAGAAAGTCAAAAAGTTTAATAAGCTAACATAAGAGTTGATGAACTGCTAGCATATTTCCTTTTGTAACTCCAAAATTATACAAATACACAATTTCTCTGGCTAAGGACTCTTAGGCTCTACTCTTCTGCTAAAAGTGCCCCTAGTTTCTCTCAGTTCACATAAAACAAACTTAGCATATACCATTATGAATACTTAAGCTCTCGAAGACTAATCATGTGATTAAATTGAGGTGTTAATCTCAACTGAAACATGATCCTGATATTGTGTTTCCACTACATGAGTCTGGCACAAACTTGTTAAATATAAGGGCAACAAACAAATAAATGATCACTAGATTTAGACTGACTTTGACATAACAGAATAAAGTCAAAATCCACATTTAATCCAACTGTTGTCAGCAATCTATGTTTTAGTTGGAGCCTATGTAAAGATTGCTTTCGATCTAGCAGCATTCCTGAACATTAGGCACTTTTAGGCACCCATAGTTGTGCCCCAAGAAGGTGAAAATAAAAAAGGGCAGCCAGTTCGGTGCACTAAACCATCCAACATCCTTGTTGAGGAATGTTCATCTCTTGAAATATCTCCCCTTTGACATGCTAAATATGGGACCATCAGATTCCTAACTTGTTTGGTTTGTATTCTAAAACCCAGTGGGTTTTAGCAATAACAGCCTTGGTAACAAAGCTGGAGGTTAATGAGATTAATTGAGATCCCTAATAATTTATGTGAGCAAATTTATCCTGTGTGATCAATGTCTTCTTCATATGACATTTGATCCGACCATAGATTACTTCTACAATGCCCTTCAATTACTTTTATCACTATAGCAGGAATGATCAAAAGTTGTACCCAATAGGACTAAATACAAAAGATATATAACTGACTGAAAAAATTAAATGTCTTCAAACCTATTGTTGTATCAAAGGATTAGAGAGCTTACCTTTGATCATTGAAAGTATAATTGACTTCCTAACACATTCCATAACCTAACCAAGGAATTTTCTGGGGAATTCTAACTTTGCATAACTTATCTTAGGAAGATCCAATCCATAAAATCAAAAGTTTCTTGAAGATTTGTTTTAAGCACACATCTCGGATAGATATGCTTTCTAATACAGGCCTTCACCAATTCATGAGCTAAAATTATATTGTTTGATATTTTTCTTATTGGTAAAAATCATGCATTAGCTTCATATATAGCTGTCGTTGTCATTGATTTCATTCATATAGATAAAATCTCTCCAATCAACTTATCTATCCATCCATCTATCTATCTATCTATCTATAAACAAGATAAAATGCCAAGTGGCAACATATTAAAATAGTTGCGCGACAGTTTTTAAGAAAAAATTAAAAAATATTTTAAGACAAAGTTAAAAATATTATAATAAAAATTTTGAATTGAAAGATTAAGTATTTGAATTTGAAATACATTATCTTAATAAGTAGGAACTCATAAATAAGAGTTCTAATATACTATTATTATTTCAAACTTATCTCTTTTATAATTTAAAGAGAAAATGGTCAAAGCCCCCAACCTTTACCCCAAATCCCAACTACACACTTATACTTTACGAGGGTCCTATGACCCCCTAAGGAGGAGGAAGAAGAGGAGGAAAAAGAGGAAGAGGAAGAGGAAGAAGAAGAAGAAGGTTCACCTTCTTCTTCCTCTTCTTCTTCTTCTTCGCTTTCTTCTTCTTCTTCGCCTTCTTCTTCTTCTTCTTCGCCTTCTTTTTCTTCGCATTCTTCTTCTTTGCCTTCTTCTTCTCCTTCATCCTCTTCTTTCTCTTCTTCCTCTTTGCCTTCTTCTTCTTCTTCTTCTTCTTCGCCTTCTTCTTCCTCTTCTTCCTCTTCGCCTTCTTCTTCTTCTTCTTCTTCTTCCTCTTCTTCTTCTTCTTCCTCTTCTTCCTCTTCGCCTTCCTCTTCTTCTTCTTCGCCTTCTTCTTCTTTCTCTTCTTCTTCTTCTTCTTCATCCTCTTCTTCGCCTTCATCTTCTTCTTCTTCTTCGTCTTCTTCCTCTTCCTCTTCCTCTTCTTCTTCGTCTTCTTCTTCTTCTTCTTCTTTGCCTTCGCCTTTGTCTTCTTCACCTTCGCCTTCTTCTTTGAAGAAGAAGAAGAAGAAGAAGGAGGAGAAGAAGAAGAAGAAGGAGAAGGAGAAGGAGAAGGAGAAGGAGAAGAAGAAGGAGAAGGAGAAGGAGAAGGAGAAGGAGAAGAAGAAGAAGAAGAAGAAGAAGAAGAAGAAGAAGAAGAATATATATATATATATATATATAGAAGAAGAAGGAGGAGGAGGAGGAGGAGGAGGAGGAGAAGAAGAAGAAGAATATATATATATATATATATATGTATAGAAGAACAAGAAGAAGAAGGACGAATAAGAAGAAGGCGAAGAAGAAGAAGAAGAAGGCGAAGAAGAGGAAGAAGAAGAGGAGGAAGAGAAAGAAGAAAAAGAAGAGGAGAAGAAGATGGCGAAGAAGATGAAGAAGGCGAAGAAGATGAAGAAGAAGAAGAAGAAGAAGAAGAAGAAGAAGAAGAAGAAGAATGGATTTGAGGTTGTTAATGGAGGAATTTGAGTGTTGTGGATGTTTTGGAGAATAAAGAATAAAAGGTGTTTAATAGAGAATTTTATTTTTAATTTAGTGTTTTTTGGTTGTTTTTTATGGTGTTAATGGAGGAAAATGAAAAAAATTGAAGAAGAGTGTTGGTGGAGAATGGATTTGAGGTTGTTAATGGAGGAATTTGAGTGTTGTTGATGTTTTGGAGAAGAAAGAATAAAAGATGTATTTTTAAATTTTTTTAAATTTTTTTTATTATATTTTAAATATAATATTAGTGTTTTTTTCCTTTTTACAAGTATATGCATTTTTTTTCTTAAAATAAATATTTAAAAGAAATTAAATAGACCAAAAAATAAGCTTTAACGCGCTCAACGACGCTTGTTTAGACGCTGGTAGTTAAGGGAGGATTTTAATTCACTTTAAAGATGTTAAGGGAGTAAATAAATGGAAGTTAAGTTTAAATATTAAAATGAGTTGGGAGGACAAGTTCATGAGGAAAAGATGTCTTTTCTCTTATCTTTTAATACTATATAACCTCATCATCATCAACTCATGATTCCCAAATGGCTTATCAATTTTACGTTAAATTTTATTTGAGCTTTGTTATTTGGTACGCCATGTATAATAGTCACCATTCCAGTTTCAGTTAACTTCAGTAACAACTTGGTGTAAACAATAAGAAAACTCCAAAACTTCAGGGTAGGTCATAGGATGTTCATATAATCTTTCATTTAGAGCAATACTCACCACATATCAGCCCAAGAGACGCAATGCCTCAAGTAATATCAATTAGTATCGTCCATAAATATTTTCTCTGCTCTAATGTATTGAATCCATCAATCACAATTAGTACATACTCCAAATTAGTTGTTCTTCTTCTTCTAACTAAACAATAAACAAACTGAGTCCCACTTCTTATTTATCTCAATTAACATTTCAGCTAAAGAAATCTTTGTTTTCTTAGATGTTCATCCACCAACAAGATAGGGGTTTAATGCCACTGACAAAAATTTACACTACAACAATTTATAATGTAGCTTTAAAAAATTCGTGACTCAAAGTGGGACAGAAAATTGATATTAAAATCAAAATTAGGTGTTCAATTTTTAAGTATACAACATTTACCTTTTATATATCAGCTATTGTCTGAAATTTTAGCATATAATATCGTTCATGATATTAGCCCATATCTGAGCAATGTGTCTTCTCATAGTAGAGTAGAGTAGTCACAGAAAGCCCCAATAAAGTACGCAATGAGGGCACACTTTCACGTAGCAGCTTGGAATTTCACTTTTTTGTTTTCCAATTTCACAGTTGATTGTACATTTATTAGCCCGAGGAGATGTAAGTGAGGTAGGAAAGAACATTAACTGCCAGCTTGCTTCCCCTTAAGATGGTATCTCATGGAGCTTCAGTTGTAGATTATTATTATTCCTCAATATAGCTTTTGCATCCACAATCATTATTCTATTATGGGTTCATCAGTAGCAGTGACTGCTATTTCGTTGACCATTAGGGTACAAGGTACTAGTTTACTAGATTTCTCATCCCTTTGGGGTTTCATTGACCAGATCTGCAGAGGCAGAAGCTGCTACTCCACTAAATCAATTTCTTATCCATCCCTTCGGTTCTAACATCGGATCTAGTTCACTTTCCCCGAGTTTTAATTTATTTTTCGACATTAAATATCTATATTTTGTCCAATATTTATTTTAATACTTATTTCATTTTTATAGATTTTATTTGAAAATAAATAAATAAAATTACATGTTGAAATATTTTATTTTATTGTTATATTTATTTTTAAAATGATACGAAAAATATCAAAAAATATATTTCTCTTTTAATTTTAATAAATAAATTAGTAGTTTTCATATTCTCTTAATTATATTATTTTAGGTTATTTATAAACTTTCATTATATTTTTCTTAAATATAAAAATTAATTAATAAATATTATTATATTATTTTTTTAAAAAAAATTAATTATCCTAATAAAACTAGAGATAATACATCGAAACCCCCCTAAACTTGCAGCCAAAACTTAATTTAGACCCTAAACTAATCGGGCAATTATATACCCCTCTTAACAACTTTAAAGTGAATTTTTTACACCCCAAATTGCTGACGTGGCAAATTCTTTAAAAATCTGAGCGTAAGTGGTCCAAAAAATGTAGAAAAAAGCGCTTATATATATATATATATATATATATATATATATATATATATATATTTATTTACCCCCCCCCTCCTGTTCTTCGTTGCCCCCCTTCCGTTCCCCTCACCCCCACCCTCCACCTCCAACACATCATTTCTTTATCTTTTTCATAATTCTACACCCACCCCATTTCTTTATTAAGGCGAAGCCATGGAATGTTACGTAAAAGGTGAAATTGAATGTTTTGAGAAGTTTGTGAATTGAAGCTTTTATGTTTTTAAGTTAAAAAATTGTGAAATTTATAATACTTGATAGGCAATTTATGTCAAAATTTTCTCAGAGTTGACAACTTTATTGTTTAAATGAATTTTTTTGAATTTCCCTCTACCCTGATTTTTCCCATTTCTCTACTCTGATTTTTTCCAATTACGTGTGTGTGTTGTGTGAAATTGGGAGTCTGTGTGGGTGTTTATTTGCTGTGAGTGAGCAAAGAAAATTGGAGGCTCTCCTCTGTGAATGAAGAATCTCTATATGTATATCTCAGTGTGTGCATATTGTGAAGGGATGGTGATATGTGTACTTATGGTGTGTGATGTAGTATCGTGAGAGTGATGATGGAAGGAGTGGTGATAATTCTCTTCTGTGTGTGTCTATATTATGAATTAAATTATTGTTCATGATTGTTATCTAATGGTGTTAATGAAAAAATTAGAGGAGAAGGCATTAGGGTTGGAAGGAGAGAAAGAGAGGAGGGGGGACGGGGAATGGTTTGAGCAGAAGAAAAATGGGTGGTGGGGTGGGGTGGGGGGGTTCGATGAAGAAGGAAAATGGTTGGGGGTGGGGGGGTTCGAAGAAGAAGGAAATTATAATTTTTTTTTAAATAAATATATAAAAATAGTATATGTATATAAAAATTGTATATGTGTGGGATTATTTTTTTTAAAAAAAATATATAATTTCTTACGTGGCAATGACATGACACTAACATGGCTTAAATTGGGGCGTGTGTACTTCACTCTCCGCAGTGAGAGTGGTATAATTTTTTTAGGGGGTAAAAAATTCACTTTAAAGTTGTTAAGGGGGGTATATAATTGCCCGATTAGTTTAGGATCTAAAGTAAGTTTTGGCTACAAGTTTAGGGGTGTTTCGATGTATTATCTCATAAAACTACCCTCAACTTTTCCACCTATATGACATATCCCATTCTCCTCAACTACCCCGCATTCCCTTTTCAAGGGAAACTCCTCAACTCCACAAGAAAAAAAATTACATACATTATCACACACAAAAAAAAAAAACAAAGTCGCGTATATTGACAGAAGAAAAAATAAGAGAGAAAGACAGAGAGAGAAATTAGAAGAAGCAAAAATAGGATAGACAAAAAGCAGAAACGAAGAAGAAAACAAAAGAAAGAAAAAAGAGAAGGTGAGGTCTCTGTTTGAATTTTCGGTGGCGGTATTTTTATTCTTACAATTGTTTAAGTTCATCACACAGATTCTTATCCCATTTTGTATTGTTATTTCATAAGTTTTATCATTATGAATTTGATATATGAAATCAAATTAGTTCAATGGCTTCATGCATTATCCAATATGCAAAAGTTTAATTATTAATGTGAATACGTTATCATAAATTATATTGTGTATCTTGTCATCTAAATATTTTTATTGTGTAAATGATGAAGCAAAAGTGAATGAGAGTTTAAATTTTATAAAAGTGGATATTTAAAAGAATGTAGAAGGATTATAGACGTGTTTGTACTGATACTAGTGAGAAGAAGCCCGTGCAAATCACGGACCCAACATATATTCTAAGTTAATATTATAATAATAATCATATCAATTAATGTGACGTCTTTTGAATTTTAAAATTTAAATAATTTATTTTTTAAAGTAATTTTTGCATATATTCTTAAAATATTTAAATTATCAATAATCATGATTTACTATTCAAATACATAATTTTATTTAAAAAATTTAATTCACAATGAAAATTAAACTCTACAAATATATAGATTAATAAAGAGTGTGAAAAACAAAATTCGACGGGCCTATATTACTGTTTTTCAAATAAAATGGGATTAGTATATGTTGTTTTTTTGTCTCAATTTATGCAACACAAATAAAATTTAGATAATCAATCATACTTTTAATATATTTTTTAGATATTTTAAGCTGTTAACTATTGTAATTTATAATTTTTTTTAGTTTTCAAATAATATATGTTACTCTCCTTGTCCAAATTTTTATGGCGTTGAAAGTCAATTATATTTTTAAAATAATTTAAGTTTTTAATTATTGTGATTTATAATACTTTTCTTATATTTCAATTCAAGTGACATTGATATAATTTTGAGAGTCAATCAAATATTTTATATCTTTTAAAATTTTTAAATTGTTAATTATTGTGATTTATAATATTTTTTTACGTATCTTTTTTTTTAAATATATAATAGATTAATTTTTTTTG
The DNA here is from genome assembly GCF_002878395.1 of Capsicum annuum. Taxonomy (NCBI): domain Eukaryota; kingdom Viridiplantae; phylum Streptophyta; class Magnoliopsida; order Solanales; family Solanaceae; genus Capsicum; species Capsicum annuum. Next base: position 170,710,416 of record NC_061115.1, on the reverse strand, counting down.
AATGTTTTAAGTTGTTAACTATTGTTATTCATAATACTTTTTATGTAATTTTAAAATAATATATATTGCTCTCCTTGTTCAAAATTTTATGTTATTGATAGTCAACTATATTTTTAAATAACCTAAGATTTTAATTATTGTGATTTATAAAACTTTTCTTTATATTCTAATTTAAGTAGCATAATGTTTAGAGCATAATAATTAATTAAAAGTGATATAGAAAAATCATGATTGAAACAACAAAACAAACATGTCTTAAATGGCTCACAACAATTAATTAGAAGTGATATAATAAAATTACTATAAAAAATACTCACGAAAAAAATTACGTGGATCTCATATAAGATATGAAATTAATTTAAAATATCAAAAGTTAACTCATAATTTTATATCTATTTTGTCCTTTTTTATTAAACATATATATTTTAAATATTTAGATGATTTATAATAATTAGTTAAGATAATATTTAATAAAATTATGATAAAAGCAGTTAAATCAAATTATAAATGGCTATTTTATATTTTTATTAAATAATATTATTAATTTTTAATATATAAATAATTTATAATAATTAATTAAGAATGATACATAATCGACGCAAAGTGCGTCAGCCGCCCAACCCACTCTTACCAACTCACTCTTATATAATAAGAGAATATGCACACGCTCACCGGAGGACGCACGCAAATACCCAACCTCACAGTTCACCCACACAGCTTCATAATACAACACACAAAATTCACGCATACACACACAGAAATGGCGAAAGAGAGTGAACTGAGAGAGGAAAATTGAGAGAAAATCAATGAAACAGTTTGTTCCGCTCTTTCCGGCGAAGTGTTTCGTTGGAGTTGTCGCTCAACCACAGAATCCGGTCAACATATCGACGGTTAAAACCGTCGACTGGCTGACCCCCAGTCGAAAAATAACGAAGATCTATCCACCATCGAAAAAACAAGAAAGCCACATAAAATCTACCTCCCGTCATTGTTCCGGCGACCTTTTTCTTCGCCGAAAAACGACGAAAACCCGTCGAAATCACGTAAACCAGCAACCAATAACCCACCCTACGGTTGTCTTTCGAATTCCGATCTACACGTACCAAAACGACCCCTTTTTAGTTGGTTCAGGTCAAACCCGACGGAAATATCCTTTCACCGGCGAAATCCGTTTACTCCTTCATAAAATCCGGCCAAAACACCCCTTTCCCGTCGTTCCATCAAATAAATCTGGCCACCCATGCTCGAAATTCGCCGGGAAACCCCCAAATCCGACCCCTGTTTCGACGTAGGCGACAATCCGGCGGAATTTGTCCGGCGGCGTCGACTGGTGGTGCTGCAGTGGTACAAGGTGGAGGAAGAGCGAGCCAGTTTACGTCGACGTCGTTGTATGTTGGCATTTAGATTTTAATGTGATGGATTCGTTGCTGTATGATCTGTTTAATCAAATGGGACAGGTGGTTTCAATTTGGGTTTGTATTAATTTAGAGAGATTAAATCTGAAGGTCATTAATAAGGATTTTTATAATGTATAGCTAGTGTATTTTATTATTCTTATCATTAACAAGGTTTTATAATTATTTTGTTATATTAATTGATTCCTTAAGCCAATATTATTCAAGGATAATGTTAAGGTTAGGTAGCACTTCGAGTAGACAAACTTTCAATTGTTAGGCAAATATAAAATAGCTAAATGTTGTCTCGATTACGAATGCAGCTTACACATTTTTTTTTGAGACGTTTAAAAGTAATTTGAGGATGCAACATTGTATCTCAGCAAAGATCATATTAAAATCAAGAGAAAATGCTCTGTTTTCACTTGAACTATACACAAAATTGCTGAGACACACTCAAATTTTAGGAGGGTTCTATTACCCACTTGACTAATTAAAATCGTATTTTTTGTAACTTTAATGCCTACGTAGCACATACGTGGCATATACGTGTGCCTACGTGGACCTTTAATGTGTTGATTCACTGATGTGCCATGTAGGCACTAAGGTTGCCAAAAATACTATTTTAGTTAGGCCATGGAGAATACTGGGACCCTCGTAAAGTTCGGGTGTATCGTCTCAGCGATTTCGTGTATAGTTCAGGGTGGAAATAAAACATTTTCTCTAAAATCAATTTCCACTAGTTTAATTTAAGATATATAGATAGATTTTAGATATTAAAATTGAGCGAATTTAGGCTTTAACATAATTCATCAAAAATAATTTAAGTCAAGATAAGTCAATAAAAGCGATCGTGCTAGAACCCTGAGACTCGAGGGGTGCCTCACACCTTTCCCTCGGTCAACAGAATTCCTTACTCGATCTTTAGTTTTCGCAGACCAATAAAGAGTCATTTCCTTTTAATTAGGGATTCAATAAGATGACTTGAAACACCATAACTCAATTTTAAGTGGCGACTCCATAAATAAAATAATTCTTATTCAAAAATATCACTTTAATTAGAAATACCCTTCGATCCTCATCGGACGGAAAAGGGGTGTGACACTGAGAGCTCATGTGGACACTTAGATTTACTAGGGTGACCACTTCTTGCACTTATTTCTCAATTATTATGTGCAAATAACCTCCTACCGAGCTTCCAAACACTGGTATGGGTTGCTTTCGTGGTCGTCTCATGCCCTTCGCAACCTCCTCTCGCATGGATGTTAACTAATGTGAGATTAGGGCATGGGGAGAAAATATTTAAGATAATTTGATTAGGTTAAAGTTATTAAACATATTCTTTTAATTAATCTTGTCAATAACCATTATCAGTGATGTTATGATCGGACAGAATAAGCAATATCACAAAGTAAAAGAAAACAAGAAGAAGACACACAGATTTATGTGGAAACCCTTGACGAAAAAAATCATTGGCGCAGAGGCGGAAGAATTCATTTTAATGGAGAGGAGTACAATGAGGAGACGAAAATCGCAATGATGTATAGAAGCCGTCCAAAACAACCCACTAAATTATACTTATATAATACGTACGTACAAATAAATCCTAGACCCTCTGATCCCTATGCTACCACCACAGACCCCACAAAAAATTACAAACATGGATCGCAGCGGATCAACAAAATTTATTTGTCACAAACTCTAACAAGTGATATATATAAATGTGTCAATTTTCTAAGCTTATCCGCAAAAGAATACATCATTAAAATGTTTATGTTTCACTCACCTTGGTATATGCATATGGATTTAAAGACAACGTTGGCAAGCTCCCATTATACGCTCTAATATCCAATGTAACGGGGCCTGCAGATTTTAGGAAGAAATTTAAATAATATCAACAACTTGAAATATGATTTGAGTATTTCGTTCGAACCAATAAGTACAATTGCATTTTGTAACAATTTCTGCTTTACTTTATGACTATAGGTTTGTATATTTAGGTAAATAATAATTATTTTCCCCGTCTTATAAAATTGGATAACCACTTATCTTTGGTAATATATTAATGATGTATCTATTATGTTATTAGCATCATTTGGAAAATGTTATTCAAATAAATAAATAAGTAGTTATTTCTGTTATGATTATTTTAGATATTCTCATTCAATCATTTTCTCAGTATGTTTAGTATAGTATAGATAGAATATCAATACGAGAACTTAATGCATAATATGAAAATTATAAAGATATACTATTTGTTTGTAAATATGATTTTTTCCCTATATGAGTATTCTCGTCCAGAAGAAAATACTCAGAAAACACCTATTTTTGTGAGAAGCTAACTTTTCAATTTTGTTTAAAAGTAAAAATAAAAATCTTCTTAACTACTATTCAAAAAGTACCTATTTCTTTATCAAAAATGTCAAAAACTCTGATCGTCCCAATTTCTTCTCTCCTCCACCTTCCCCGATCCCCATTGTAATAAAAGCAGAAACTAAAATGAAAAAGGAATAGTTGTCCTTTTGGACTGTCCTAAGAAATGATAGCTGAAAAACGTATATTTCTTGTATATTAGAAAGAATAAAAGTATATGTCATGTTTATCAAAAGGAAAGAAATATTATAGGTCATGTATATTAATATAAATTTACATCTTACATATCAATCCGTGTATATATTTTATTTAACTAAGTCTATATTAATTCCGATTGCAAAGACCAAAAATGAGAAAAGCCTTGAACACCAATTCATATGATATAATTAAGGATAAAAGATGAATAATTTACCTAATTCATATAAAATCGCACTTAATGGAGAGCAACCAGGACCTCCCGTAAACCAATATATAAGAGGATCAATTTTAGGATTAGACTGCGACTTTATAAAGTAATAGAAGAGTTGCACCTCATCTGCTTCACCTACTCCTATATACCTGACAACAATAATTCATATAAATTAATTTGGGAGTCATCAACATATATATAGAAAATAATGATCATCTCATTATCAAAAGTGACAAAAAGGAATAGGAACATAATGGACCACCGAATTATTTGATACAATTTTATAGTGCAATTTAAGTATTTTTCCAATATAATAAAGAAACCAATAAATAAAGAGTGAATAAGTTTTTTTAAAATAAAAAACTTTAAACTACCATCATTTTAAGAGTTTATACTTTTATTATTGAGTGTTTGTAGAATCTACTTAAATTATCATGAGCTCATATTAAAATATTTCTGAATGAATATAACATGCTACCATAAAATCAAGCTCCAAAAGCCCTTCCAAAGAGTTCTAAAGAGCAGTACACATAAACAAAATTTGAGTGTTTCGTGCCTAAACTATTGAATATTCACATAAACTATCAAATTGCCACAAACGTAATATGTCAAGTGAACTCACTTTAAAGATTTTTTTAAATCTCTCATGCACCTCTCAGTTTCAAACATTTTGCTACATATTCAAATGGGGGATTTATATTGAAGGAAAGTTACAGTACAGGAAACAACAAGATTACCCAATAGTTTAGATATACTACGAATCTTGCAAACTAATCTATATATATAATATAAAAGAGAGTTATAAGCAAGTGATGTGGCACCTCTCTATGGGCTTCATTTCTATTTTTTTTTTTCACCTTTTTGGACATTTTTCTCATTTCTTTCAATTAAGTTATTTTACAAAATCATGTCCTTAATTCATATATTCAATTACATAAATTCTATTCTTAAATATTAGTAATGCCCATAAATCTGAAGCCTTTCATTTTCATAACCCTCAATTAGTAATGTACAAGAAGAAGATCAATTATCTTTTTCTATTTTTTTTTAAACTCTAAATATTTTGTTAATTATTTTTATCTTTCTCTATAATTAATATAATTGATTTGTATTAAATTAAATCAATACATAATAATAAAGGAAAAACAAAATAAAGTGATGTAACATCTTTCTTTGGCCAAAAATCCTATTTATCTTTTTTTCATATTTTTGATAGTTTTTTCTATTTATCTAATTTGACTTTTTTTGCTACCTATCTAATTTTTATTATTGATTAGAATATAAATAAATATGTCAATTACTACTTCATTTATTCATATTTATTAATATATAAATTTAATTGTCTTTAGTTTCATTGCTCCCATGACTTTTGATGTTTATCACTCTTAAATTATTTATACTCATATTCATGTTATCATTTGGTGTTCCATAATATTGTCCTATGAATAAAAACATGATAAAAAAATATTTACAAAAAGAGACGATTACATTAGTCAAAAGAATATATGTAGTTGAAAGAGTTGTCGAGATAAATATTTTCATTTACAAATTTTATTTTTTTATGATCCTAGTTAACATCTTACTTTGTCTCTTCATTTTTTTCAAGAAAGAAGTATCTATTACCCTCTTGAACTTGTCGAATTTTATTCATAGTATACCTGAATTTTGACCTGTCCTAAGTACCCCCGAACTTGTTATTTTAGTAAGTCGCGTGACCCTTTTTTGTTGGTGTGGCAAAATGTTTATAGTCACACTTCATCACGCGCGTGATGGAGTATTTTTTGGGCCAAATTAGCATTTTTTATTATTAAAAAATGAAAAAAAAATCATTTTTCTTTAATTTTTTCAAAAAATTTAACTATTCCTCTCCCTATTTATTATCCCTCTTCCTCCATTACTTTCAATCTAAAAAAAATTTCATCCATTTATTAATTTTGTAAAATTCTAGTTTATTAATTAATTTATGAAATAAAAATTTCATCCGTTTATTAATTTTGTAAAAATTCCGTTTATTAATCTAAAAAAAAAAATTTCATCCATTTATTAATCCAATCTAAAACTTCAATTTTTATTCCTATGACACTTTTTCAATTTTGTAATCTTAATTATGCATATCATATGAGTTATTGTAACTAAAAAAATATACTAAATATCGAAACAAATATTTTAAAAAATAATAACAAAATAAATACTAAAGAAATTAAGACACATACTTATAATAAAGAGAATGTAGTTATATTGATTATCGATTTTTATTCCCTAACAATTTGATTTTTAATTTAACCGATAAGAAAATACTCATAAAATAGAAAATCAAAAAAGTAGTGACTAACATGAAAAGAAATCGAATCTTAGTCACAACCAAAATCCTACTTATTGGGTGTAGTATGTATGTATATATATATATATGAGGTGTAAAATAATAATTTAGCATAAACTTATTGGGTTATCGATTTACCCAATAAAAAAAATCAAAATCGAATCAATGACCCAATAATTTTTTAAAAAAAATCGTTAACCATATAACGATAAATCAATAACATTTTTATCGGTTTGATTTTTGTATGCCCCTAACTTAAATTGCAATTTCTTACCCCGTTAATTATAATAAGAAACGTATTTGTGCATGTGAGTCTCCTCAAAATCCCAATCGAAACACTAATCGGAAACTACTATGAAACACTAACCGAAAAAAAAATAATTTCATATTTTTAACACACCCAAAAATATAAATTTTTAGATAATAGCTTACTTGATTGACGAAAATTCAACCTTTTACTATTTTGGAGTAGAGGAAAACTAAAAAAAAATATTTCTTTTTAGAGAGAAATCGGATAACTAAGGGTAGAAGTGAGTTATTTTTTAATATAGGATAAATATAAGGGAAGTGGATGGTATTTATCCACATGGACAACCTCATCAACACTTTTTTCACGTGTAAGCGTGTGGTGTACACGGACTGAATAGTCAACAAAAAAGGGTCTCGTGACTTACTAAAACAACAAGTTCAGGGGTACTTAGGACAAGTCAAAGTTTAGGTGTACCATGAATAAAAATCGACAAGTTCAGGAGGGTAATGCATACTTCTCTTTTCTTATATAATTTTAATTTGTTATATGTGCTACATATACTTTGTCCGTCATATAAATGTGTATTTTTTTAAACTTTTTAAATTTAATTTAATAATATTAGGTATTTGATTTTCTTTAAAGATTAACGGAGTATATATTGAATGTTCTAATGTTGAATATAATGTAATTCTTTTTCTGAGATCAATATAGTTGTACTTGTAATTTTATTCTTTATGCTAATTAGAGAATGTTCTTGCGGAAACTATTTCAGAGAATATGTCATTCACAACGATTGAAAATTTGCAGATATATGTATATTATATATTTATCACTTTATTCTCATAAAATTGAATTTATAAAGCATTTCTATCCTAGATATTAATGAAACAATTCTTTTGTTATGTTTTTCAAAATTGTAAATGTAATTTTAATCGACAAGATATACACCCTATGCATGTTTTTAAAAAATGCATTACGTAGTTGAATCCTTTGATTTTTCATCCAGATAGATAGGTATACGTGATTGTTCATTTTGATGATATGATTTTTGTGGAGGACTAGCTTTGTTATTTTGATTCATTTATAGAAAAAATATCATGTATTCTAATTTAAAGTGCATTGTGTATTTCATTAATTTCTTAAAAAACATAAAAAAAAATATCAAAGTATTGTACTTGTATAATCTTATCCCGAAAGAATATTATTTAAAAAATATCTAATTAAAATTTTTGAAAACAAAAATTGACCTAAACACATTGAAGTATGAAATAATAATTTTTGCTTCTTTTTTCATTCATTTTGAGAAATGATGGATCGTGTAGTGTTTTTTTTGTTTTTTTTTTTTTTTATAATGCAAGCTTTATGAATGAATAGCTTGTCTTTTGATATATTTTTGAACGTTTTGTATTTATTACATTTTGTATTCTTAAAATTAAGATACATTTTGTAAAAAATTGAGTTATGTGTTGAACATAACAAGTTTTGAAGTGGTATTTTTTATTTATATTTGATATTTTAAAAATTATATGTTTTTCTTTTATCTTATTGGAGTACCTTATTTTGCAATCCAATTCTAAGATACAAAAGGAGAGGAAAAGAAGAATTTTATACAAATTGTATAAGAATATAAAAGTAAATTTTGTATTGAAATTTTTATAGTTGTTATTCATAAAATTAATATTATATGATAAGATTATAACATTATTATAATGATACATAAAATTATATGTTGTTTGAATTTTTATTTCAGTTCTTTTATGAAATATAATATTTACTTTAAGATTAAATATTTAATTATGATAATATCATTTTGTAGGTAAACTAAATGATATTGTTCTGTTTTGACAAATAGCATAACAAGGTATAAAAATCAACTGTTAAGTGAGACAAGAGGATTTTAAAAAAGCAAACAATATCTTGAAAATACTATGATATAAAGAAACAATTCATAATATTACGATTGAAAAACATAATGAAATGAATCTCTTAATTACGAACCTATGACAAATTTAATTAATAATAATTCATTAACAAAGCGCGAAAATATCCACTAGTCATAGTAAAGAGGAGTTTTAACCTATTCACTCTCAACTAAACGTAGGGAAGTAGAACAGTATGAGTTGACTAAAGGAACGAGACATAAGAATAGTACATTAATTCCTTCTTCTATCTATATTTGTTTACTATATTAAAATTAAATATTTAATAATATATGTTCAGTTTAAAAAATCAATGGATAATGTATCATGTTGTGCCCATTTAACTTTGTTATTAAATATTATTTATTACTCAATGTATTTTTTAAAACTTTAAATAATTATATTAAAAGAGTAATATAATAAAATTACTCCTATTATACCTTATTTCTTAAAATATTTATCAAATTAATATTTTAATGAACAAATAAAAACAAACGAAGAAAGACTAACTTTAGTCCATTTGGGACACGATCACACAAACTTCGTAGCTAAGGCACTCACTACCACTAGTTGTGTCTAAGAATGTTCAATGGATGCTTTGATATCTGCCCACCCCCATAGTAGTTGGTCAATTTATTAAAAATAGATATCTCATATTAGTTGGTTATCTTATTAAGAATAATTATCTCATATTAGTTTGTCACCTTACTAAATCAAGAAACATTAATTAATTTTTTTTTATATTACCCTTGCAATTAACTTTTTTTTTGAAAGTTTTCACACTTATTTGTGAAATTTTCAAAAAGTTTTTTAAGGGGTAATTACCTTTCTATTTATGATATCTTAATCACCATGTAAAATGGAATGTGCCCAAGTAATATAGAATGAAGGAAGTAATACATATATTGCTCGGACTCAACATTTAGGTAGGAACAACTACTATGGTTGCGGATTTAAAAGTTGAATTCATCATACATAAATGGACTTGGATGCAAATACAAAGTGTTTGATATATGGTCATTATGGTTGAGAGATAGTTATGCGTATTCAAACACCAGTTTTTTGTTTTTTGCACCCTTATGTGTAAGTGATCACTATTATGATTTATCCTTGTTCTATTACTCGCTCCATTTTATATTACTTGATTTTGATTGACTTGACATACTTTTAAGAAAATTTTAATTAGATGTATATTTTTACTAAATTAATCTTATTATTTTGATCACTAATATTTTTACTATTAGAAAAGTGATCACAGATAACACAAGTCAACATAAACTGTTGGATCACCATTCCCACAGTTATCTTTAGCAAGTTTGTAACAAAGCAGCAAATTTCTAATTACACACTATCCAGTTTTAATTCTACTCTAGCCATTAGCTCAGATAAAATTAAAATTCTCTAGCTATTCCGCCATTTTGGCATTCTTGATGGCTCGAGGTGAATCTCTTGGGTAATGAGTTTGATCACTACTTGTGGAGCCAACTGCTTGGTTTGAAACACTCTAGCATTTCGTTCCCTCCACATGAAGTACACAGTTGTAAACAACATCAGCCTGAACACCTCATTCTTTGGAGATTTCCCCTTCGCATACGCCTTAACCTAACACAACTCTTCTAACCATTTCTTGGGCCCCGTCCCCATCGAATCATTAACCAGTTTAAGAACTTTTGCCATATAGTAGAGGACATTTTGATTAAAAGAAAATATAGTAGAGAACACTTTACATTCATAAAATAGATGGTTTGAACTCTCATACTTATCTTCACACATCGAGCAAATCATGGTAACCCCCCCCCCCCCCCCCCAAATCCTTATAGAGCCTATGTCTTGTGCTCAATCTATCAAATGTAGCAACCTCAAAATGAAAATACTCATAGAAGAGCCATATTTATTATATACTAATCTCCTTCATGAGACCTTTGGAGTAGAGCCTCTCTGAGTTTCAAGTAAAATTGCTTGATTGAGAAAGTTTGCATTTCCTTTATATCCTCTGATTAATACCCTTCTGCAATGAAATATTTTGTAGCCTTCAAGATCTTTTGGATGATCCAGAAGGCCTGTTGAGGTATCACATTCAGTGGGTTCCTGTTATCATAGCTAATAGTAGCTATGGATCCACTTTATCCATAATTTATCTTTCTTCCTACAAATTTCCAAAGTAATTTACTAACTGCTGCCTTATTTCATATTGTCATATCTAGTATACTAAGTTCTCCAATAACTTTAGGTAGCATACTTTGTCTCATGCCACTAGCTCTCTTTGAGAGCTCAGTACCCACAATCCATAAAAAGATTTGACATGTAGCTTTAATTACCTGGATGAACTTCTTGGATAGAAAAAATACTTGCGTCTAGAATACTTGAATAAAGAACATAAATTTGACCAGTTGGGTTCTACCTGCGTAAGGAAGAAACCTTATAGTTCATGACTTGATTCTACCTAACATTTTCTCCAATAGAGGTTAACATTGTACAATGAGAACTCTTTTGGTACTTAATAGGACTCCTAAGTACCTAAAGGTAGCTGATCTCTACTCTTATTGCATTAAAATACACATTCCACCACAATAAAAGAGTTCATATTCAGGTTTGCAACCAAATCAAAGGCAACCGAGAATTTATTGAACTCCTCAAATAACAACTGCACCGGCTTGATGTCCCCTATGTATAAAAGTAGGAGATCATCGGCAAATCCCAAGTATACATCCCCAACTTGTCACATTTTGGGTGAAACCTAAATTGTCGGTGCTTCTTGAGTTTCTTGAGTAGCCTACTAATATACTCTTTAATCATAATAAAGAGGAAAGGCGACAAAGGGTCTCCTTGCCTCAACCCATTTTCATCCTCAAACTATTTAGCTGATTGGCCATTTTTTTTTTGAAATTGGTAACTTTACTCTATATATCCACAGGTATACTACAACCAAAAGTGTAGTTCCCTCCAAAAACTGTTAAACTTACATCATTTTTGAGCTAGCTAGTGCCTATAAACAATCTAACACATCAAAAATTTCTTCTGCCTGAGCTAATACATCAAGTTTACACCAAAAATAAAAAACACCTAGACAATTTATCTTTGATCTTCTGCAAGCTGTTTTACATATTCTCAAAACATTTGTTGTTTCTTTCTCTCCAAATTGTCCACCATATACATACTGGAACAGTCTTCCATCTCTCTTTGCCCTTTACAGCATTACCGTCCCTGTTCCAACTACTTAGAACTCTCTTAATGCTCCCTGATTTCACCCACCTGATCCCTTTCAGGCAAATGAACATTCTCCAAAGTTGATCTGTCCATGGGTAATGCAAAAAGAGATGGTTTATTGTCTCAACTTGCTCTCCACATAGAAAACACCTGGATGCCAATTGATAACCTCTTTTTTAAGGTTTTCGTGAGTTAAAACTGCTTCTTTAGTTAGTAATCATAGAAAACAGTTTAATTTGTAAGGAACCTTAGTTTTCCAAATCATCTTCCATGGCCAGCTAATCTCCTGTCCTACATCCATATTAAGCTCCTTGTAGATTGATTTGACGAAGAACCGCCCTTAACTGTCTCTCTCCCATATCAACAGATCTTTCTAATCAGTGAGATTAGTGAAGGAAGCCAAGGAATTCTAAAATTCTGCCACTTTGTCAATTTCCCAGTCATATAAATGTCTTCTTAGTTCCAAATTCCACCCTTATCCCGTCCACATGGTAGCCACAGTGGCAAGTTTTTGTTGGCTTAAGTTAAATAGCTCAGGATGCAGTTGTTTCATTGTAGAGTCGCCATTTCACTTATCTTCCCAGAATGAGGTCTTTTGACCATTGCCCACCTTCACTCCTGTTCTGTGGTATAAGATAGGCCATAAATTCCTAATTGTCTTCCACACGGTACAATTATATGGTGTGTTTATCACCTTTGTCATCCACTTATCTTCCATACCATATTTTGCTATGATCACATCCCTCCAAAGCATGTCTTCCTCATTAGTGAACTTCCAAAGCCACTACATCATGAGACTTTGATTTTGCTTTCTCAAATTTCTAATTCCCAAACCTCCTTCTTTCTTGTTCACAATTAGTTCCTCTCATTTAACTAACTGAACCTTCTCCTTGTCTTTGCTTTCTTTCCACAAAAAATTTCTTCTGAGAGCATCAATGTTTTTAGCTACACTGGTTGGCATTGGGAATACTGACATTATATAGGACGGTATTACATCCAACACACTCTTTACTAGTAGCAATCTACCTCCTAAAGACAAGTATTGACTCTTTCAATTGGTGAGCTTCTTTTCACATTTCACCAGAACCCCTTTCTAGATACCTTTTGATTTACTCTTGGCACCTAAAGGCATGCCTAGGTAAGTTGTAGGTAGCTCACCTACTCTACCTCTTAATTTTGTAGCCAACAACTCTATCTCAGTAACTATATTGATAGGATAAATGAAACTCTTTTTCCAATTAATAGAGACGTGATACTGCCTCAAAATATGACCCTGAGAATCAAAACTTGATCTATTTATGCGGCACAAAACACCAAGGTATCATCTGCAATTAGAGGTGAGTTATCTCCAAGTTTTTTAATTTACCAGCTAAAAATCCCCTGATCCATCCCTTTCTTTTTGCGTTGTTGATCAAACTACTCATCCCCTCCATAGCTAATATGAACAAAAATGAGGATAATGGGTCCCCCTGCCTCAAGCCTCTCTACGAAGGTAAAAAAACACATGGAGATCTGTTAATAAAGATTGAGAACCTCACAGTGCTAATGCAATGTTTGATTCAGCTTATCTATCTTCTTCCAAATCCCATTTTTTCTAATAACCGAAGTAGAAAATTTCAATTCAAAAAGTCATAAGCTTTCTGAATATCTAGCTTGCAAACTATCCCTGGCATATTTCTTCTTTGTCTCGTCTCTCCATATTCATTGGCTATCAACACAGCATCCATGATCTGTCTCCCCTTAATGAATGTCATTTGTTGCCTATCCACTAGGCCGTGCATCACTTTCTTAAGTCGCTCTGCTAAAAGCTTGGCTATGATCTTGTAGACTCCCCCAATAAGACTAATTGGTCTATAGACTTTTAGTTCATCAGCACCCACCTTCTTTGGAATTAGAGCCATAAAAGTTGCATTTAGACTCTTTTCAAAGAAACTTCTTTCATGAAACTTCTGGATAGCTGCCACTAAATCAACACTAATAACATCCCAACATTGTTTGAAAAACTCCATAGTAAATCCATCAGGTCCCGGGGCCTTATCTCCCGCACATGCCTTGATGCTTTCCAAAGTCTCATGGGCGTCAAAAGGAACCTCAAGCATGGATTTCTCCACTTCACTGATCTTCGGACAGTTTACCATATCCAGTTGAGGTCTCCAATCTTCTGTCTCTGCATATAAGTTTTTGTAAAAGGAGATTACTTTTTTCTTAATATCCTCGGGATTTTCTATCATTTCTTCTTTTACTTTCAACTTACCAATTGTATTGACTCTTCTATGTGCATTGGCTGTTTTGTGAAAGAAGCTGGTATCTTTTGTCCCCTTCTTTTAGCCAGGTGGCCCTAGACCTCTGTCTCCAAAATATTTTTTCTCTTCTAGTAATATCTTCAAATTCATTGGTCAAAGACATTCTGGAGGCAATTTCTTCCTCTCGAAGGATCTTGTGTTCTTGTATTTCCTTTAATTTTACTAGTTGAGCAAGAACCCTCTATTTTTGAATGCCCAAATTTTCATGAGCTGTCTTTTTCCATTCCTTCAATTTGATCTTCAAAGCCTTCATCTTAGAAACAAGGACAAAATCTGAACTGTCATTGCTACTAAAAGAATTCCACCAGTTTTTTACTTTCTCTTTGAACCTTTCTATTTGCAGCCGCCAATTCTCAAATTTGAAATATAAGTTGGACGCCTCCCAATCTCCACACTGCAACATGATAGGAGAGTGGTCTGATACAATCCTCTGAATGATGGATTGTTTTATGTATCTGAAGCTGCTATCCAAATCCTCATAAATGAGAAATCTATCTAGTCTAGCAGTTATGTCATGTTTGTCTCCTTTCTTCCAGGTGTATTCACCTCCTTTTAGTTCCAAGTCCAGCAACTCTATATCCTCTATGAATTCAGAGAAGTCGATCATAGACTTATTGATTTTGACACAATTTTTTTTCTCAGATGGATGCCTAGTAGTGTTAAAATCACCACATAAGACCCATGGGCCTGTCGTGAGACCCCTAGAAGCCCCTATTTCTCTTCAAGTATCTTCTCTCTCTACTCTCCCATTAGGAGCAATACGCCAGTTAAGTGTCATTCATAGCTTTGATCTCTTCCGGTGAGCTTGCAAGAAATAGAGTACACCTCACACTGATTACTACTCCTTTCCAAACCCTTTTATCCCACATTATGATAATTCCCCCTAGTCCCACTAGCTTCAAGTTTAACATAATAAACCCACCTATTACCCCAGATCTCTTTTGCCCTCTCTGTGATATCCCTCTTCATCTTTGTCTCTTGGAGACATACTATATCTACCTTCCAAGATTTCAAAATGTTCCTAACTAATCCCCTCTTCCTCCCACAATTCAACCCCCTTACATTCCACAAAATAATTTTTAAATATATTTGTCTTTTATTGGCAAATATCCCCCTTACTTCTAGTTCCATAGCTTCAAAATTTGTCATCTATCTCTAGCCTTTTCAATTTATTAGACCCCTTCTTTTTCACTGTCAATCAATTTTCATTGGTCTGAACTGTTACTTGATTGCCTCTGTTCTGCTGCTTCTTGTCATCTATTTTTCTGAAAATTTTCTTCGCCTTTTCCTCATGACCCTTAAAATCCACACCCAGTTCTGCGCTTAATTTGATGATATATTTGTAAATCTATTTAGAGGTATTATCCTCCTGTTCACTTCCTTTTGCAAACAGTTTCACTGTCAATGGGACAACTTCTTCTACAAATTGATTTAGAATTTCTCCTTGACTCTTCAATTGCATGTCTAATGTCTCTCCTTCGTCTATTTTTTTTGGAGATTTTTGCCACCTGATTATCAGGAATAGAGTGGGTAATTGATATCTCCATGTTCGCCTGTGTGTTCTCCAACTTGTCATTAAGTGACTTCTGTTGTGTGATATTTGCCAGAATTTCTAAGTCCATTATGTCTTCTCTCTGAGCCTTTTTAATAGGTTCCTGAAATCTGATCTTTTTTATGTTTGAGATTTGGCCCAAATTCTTTTTAATTATGCCCGCTACAGCCCACATCTTCTCTTTTCCTCTCACATGATCTTCACGTGACACTTTATTTGAATTCTCTTCAATTTCTGTTGTACCCATATAGCTGGGTTCCATACCAGCTAGATCTTTCTCATTTTTTTTGTATGTACATAGCTGGCCCCCATGACTTCTATATCTTTCACTAATAAAGATAATTTTTCTGTATCACCCCCTGACTTATAGCGTCCACTTTCACTGTTCTCTCTCTCCATTCTGAAGGTGACCGGCGACTCCACCTATATCGGGATCGTATACACTACACCCTCACTGGACACCTCAATCTCTAGCAAAATTAATTTTCCATCAACTTTAACCTTTAAGCGAGCCCAGTGCAGGTGGTTCTTTATTATTTTTGTGTTGTTATTGCGAATGATTTTTTTGACCTCCTCTCTGTTGTTATATAGGTTGTGGATTATGTGATTATCATCATATTGGCATTCCTACTGAAATTTTCATCATAATTTGGTGATTTACGATAAGATTTGCTTTTAACAAAATACTTTGGTGTCTAATGATATTACCTAATTTACTTTGATTGAAAATAATGTAAGTATTGACATTGTTTCTCATGTACTTGAAATTTCTCTTCTACTTCTAAAATTCTCATGTACATCATATTGGCACGACTATTTTTGATAATTTTTGGTAGGAGTTAATTTTTACAGAATACTTTAGTTGCGTATTATGTGATTTTTTTGACATATTGACACTGCTACTAAAATTTTCATCCTATTGATCAGGTAATTTACGGTAAAAGTTAATTTTGACACAATACTTTAGTACTTAATAGTAATTATCTAATTTCCTTTGATTGAAAATAATGTAACTATTGATATTGTTTCTCATTTATTCATAAGTTCCTCCTATAAATCATATTGGCACGACTACTGAAATTTTATGATAAGAGTTAGCTTTTACAAAATAATTTGATACTTAATAATCATATCCTAATTTTCTTTTATTGAAGATGTAATTATTGTTTCTTCTATAGTTGAAAATTCTTATTTGCTTTTGAATTTGTTGGATAAAACTAAGTGAATTTTGATATCGGATTTATAACACGATATGATATGCTACATTTCTTCCTTATTAGAATTGAGTATTAAACTGAATTTATCTTTTGTAAAAAAAAATTATAATGTGACAACATAAAGGAAGTTCATTGAGAAGATGTTACATGATTTTTAAAACATTTACTCTTTTTATTTCATATAATAAAATTTTTTACTTGACTTGTATATAGTTTAACATTAGAATAAAAGAAAAAGACCAAGAAGGATATCCCTTATTTAAATTTATTTATTTAGGATATGAAATATTAAAGAGGAGTGAACAATAAAACAACAATGATGAAAAGAAAATTTTGAAAAAAAAAAAAAGATAATTAGAATAATAAATCAAATACACAATTTATTTTTATTTATTTCTTCTTGTTTTTAACTTTTTTACATTTTATTTCATGTTCTATTTTATACTATTAGTTATTACAAGAAAATTCAAGGAAAATAATTTTTTATTTCACTCATATGATGTGTATCTATATTAGTTTGAGAGGATTGTACCTAGTTAAAAGTGATAAACTTTCTTACATTTTCTCCTTCTTAGAAGAATCAAAAATTGAATGAAAATCAACTAATTCATAATGCTAAATTTTATAAAATATATTTTTCTATGATTTGAGCAATATATATCTATGATTTTGTATGTATGTGAATGAAATATGTTATTCTCCCTTTTATCATGACTATATTTGACAAGTTTATTTTTAAAATTTATGAGTATTTTCTATTATCGCGCGAAGAAGTGGATAAATTTACTAGTGTGTGTATGTATATAAAAGGGCAGTCCGGTGCATTAAAGCTATCGCTATGCACGGTATCCGGAGAAGGGCCTCACCATAAGAGTGTATCGTACGCAGCCTTACCTTGCATTCTGGAGCAGATTTTGATTTTTTTTAAAGGCCACGATGTTGTACTTGAGCGCACACATTTAATTATGCACCTACTTTTCCGTACATGTTATGATATAATAACATAAAATAGTTGGATGAAATATTCCTGTGAAAGAAATACTATTATGATATCGCAAGGTCCATCATGATGCACCAAACTCAACAGAAATTGATATGCAGTTTTAAAAGGATTATTGTTGATAATGAAAGAAAATCACAATAATGTTGATTTTCCACCAACGTAATTCACATGATTAGAAGATGACAAATAAATATTTCTTTTTAAAAAACACTTTTCTCAGAATATATACAAAATCTTATTCTGTATGTTTACCACCTGATAATACAAATTAAAATAAATAAGGTGATAAATATAATACCCCTACCTTTTTACTCTGTAAGTTTAATTACACAAGAGTTACATATATTTCATCATGCATTATTTATTTGATCTTTTCGTTATCAATAATTAATTAAATAATTAGAAAGCTAAATCAAATTAGATTAATAAAACTAAATATACATCTTTAGAAACTATGTTAGAAGTATGAAATGAGAAACTATGTTAGAAGTATGAAATGATAAATGTATTTCCCTCCATCCGTTTTCATTGTCTTTTGAGCTTTTGACACACTTATTTATAAAATCAAATTATATTACTCCATTCGTTTAAAAAAGAATGATCTATTTTGATTTGACACGAAACGTAAGAAAATAAAAATAAATTGAATCTTATAATTTTAAATTAATGTTATGTCAACAACAACAACAACAAACCCAGTGTATTCCCACATAGTGGGGTCTGGGGGGTAAGATGTACCCAGTCCATACCACTACTTCCGAATAAGTAACAAGGCTGTTTCCGATAGACCTCCGACTCAAGATAAGGAATAGTAATCAAATTCATACAAAAAGCATGGAACAAGGTGGCAAGACATAAATACGACACCTACAGGGAATAGTAAATAAAGAATAGTAAGCGATCGTAATACAACATGCAACAAGCTAGCATAACAAGAATAATACACCCACCAAGTAATGCCCTACCCTACCTACCCAACTTGGCACTAGCCGTCAATCCTAATACGCGTCCTCCAGATCTTCCTATCTAGGGTCATGCCTCCGTAAGCTGTATCTGCTCCATGTCTCGCCTAATCACCCCTCTCTAGTAATTCTTCGGCCTACCCCTATCTCGTCTGAAACCATCTAAAGCAAGCCGCTCACACCTACGAACCGGTGCATCTGTGCCCCTCCTCATCACGTGTCTTAACCACATCAAACGGACTTCCCGCAACTTGTCCTCCACCGAAGTCACTCTAACCTTCTCCCGGATAGTTTCATTCTGAACTCTATTACCCCTAGTAATCCCACACATCCATCGCAACATCCGCATTTCCGCCACCTTCAATTTCTGAATGTGAGAGTTCTTGACTGGCCAGCACTCCGCTCCATACAACATGGTCAGACAGACTGCCACCCTATAAAATTTGCCTTTAATCTTGGGCGGCACTTTCTTATCACACAACACCCCCGAGGCGAGCCTCCACTTCATCCATCCTGCCCCAATACGGTGGGAGACGTCCTCATCAATCTCACTATTCCCTTGAATCATTGACCCGAGATACTTGAAACTATCCCTCTTACACACCACCTGAGAATTCAACCTTACTACCACCTCGTCCTCCTCCCTCGAGCCATTAAACTTACATTTCAAATATTCGGTCTTGCTCCTACTCAATCTGAACCTTTTAGACTCAAGAGTCTGTTTCCACACCTCTAGCTTATCATTCACACCCCCTCGAGTCTCATCAATCAACACCACATCATCTGCAAAAAAACATACACCATGACACCTCTCCTTGGATACGTCATGTCAGTACATCCATCACCAAAGCAAACAAAAATGGATTAAGAGTAGATCCCTGATGCAACCTTATCAAGACAGAAAAATGTTCTGAATCGCCCCTCTTCGTACTCACTTGGGTCTTAGCTCCATCATACATGTCCTTGATTGCTCTGATATACGCCACCGGGACCCCGCTTACCTCCAACCATCTCCAAAAAACTTTCCTAGGAACTTTATCATATGCCTTCTCCAAGTCGATAAACACCATGTGCAGGTCCTTCTTCCTTTCCCTGTACTGTTCCACCAGTTTCCGCACCAGGTGAATTGCCTCCGTAGTAGAGCGTCCGGGCATAAATCCAAACTGGTTTTTCGAAGTAGACACTATCCTCCTCAACCTCAACTCGACCACTCTCTCCCAAATCTTCATAGTATGACTCAATAGATTAATACCCCTATAGTTGTTGCAACTCTGAATATCACCCTTATTCTTATACAGAGGGATCATAGTACTCCATCTCCAGGCCTCGGGCATTTTTGCCGACTTAAAAATGTCGTTAAACAGATCAGTCAACCACCTTAAACCAGCCTCACCAGAAAACTTTCAAAAATCACGGGAATCTCATCAGGCCCCGTCGCCCTACCCCTTCGTATCCGGCGAACGGCCTTTCTGACCTCCTCCATCTTAAAACGTCTACAATAACTAAAATTACGACACTCCTCTGATTGCTCCAGCTCCCTTAACGCAATAACTCTATCCCCTTCATCATTCAAAAGCCTATGAAAATACAACTGCCAACTTTTCTTAATATGACCATCCTCCACCAATACTCTACTATCCTCTCCCTTAATGTACTTTACCTGATCGAGGTCCCAACCCTTCCTCTCCCTAGCCTTAGCCAACCTAAACAACCTCTTTTCCCCTTCTTTCTCCACTAACCCCGCATATAGGCTCTCAAACGCAGCCGTCTTAGCCGCCGTAACTGCTAGCTTAGCCTCCTTCATCGCTAACTTGTACTCCTCCCTATTTACCCGCTTCTCTTCTTCATCCTTGCTTTCAAACAACATAGCATACGCCTCCTTCTTAGTCTCGACTTTCTTCTTAACTTCTTGATTCCACCACCAATCCCCCTGATGATGACCGGCCCGACCCCTAGACACACCCAACACCTCACTAGCAGTCTCCTTGATGCACCTAGCCACCCTTCCCACATACCATTTACGTCTCCCCTACAATCCCACACCCCCAAACCCGCCAACTTCTCCCCTAACCCCTGCGCGTTCACCAGCGTCAAGCTGCCCCACTTAATTCTTGATCGACCCCTCTCACCTCTATTCTTCTTATCCTTTTCTATACCCAAGTCCATGACCAATAGCCTATGCTGGGTCAAAAGATTCTCACTCGGAATGACTTTACAGTCCTTACACAATACCCTATCCCCTTTCCTAAGCAGTAAAAAGTCAATTTGGGTCTTGGCAATCGCGGTTCAAAAAGTGATCAGGTGATCGTCCTTTTTTGGAAAGCTCGAATTTACCACCAGCAGCCCAAAGGACCGTGCAAATTCCAACAGAGCAGCTCCCTCTTCATTTTTCTCCCCAAAATCAAAACCAAAACCACCATGCACATCACCAAAGCCTCCCGGTAATGCACCGATGTTCCCATTGAAATCCCCTGCTACAATAATTTTCTCAGAGCTAGGCACGTCTCTCACCACCTCATCCAAGTCCTCCTAAAATCGCATCTTCTCCTCCCCGTCTAAGCCCACCTGCGGCGCATACACACTACACACGTTCAGGGTAAACCCCCCAAAGACCAACTTAATAATTATCAGCCTATCACTAAACCACTTAACCTTCACTACCTGCCCTCTAAGCTCTTCATCTACTAAGATGCCAACTCCATTCTTACGCCTCACGCTTCCAGAGTACCAAAGCTTGTAACCATCCACATCCCTAGCCTTAGACCCTACCCACTTGGTCTCTTGGACACACGCAATATTGATCCTCCTCTTTCTAGGAATCTTCATCAGCTCTATGGACTTTCCCTGGAGAGTCCCTATATTTCAAGATCCAACCCTCAGTCTATCAACTCTAGCAACACGCTTTCCTCTACCGCCCTTCACGCCAGACCTTACCCCCACTCCCCCACCTGCCCTACTCTCGTCCCCCACCCCCAACACAGCGCCCCGCCCCACCCCCCTCGGACATGACCCTATCCTACCATCAACAACCACAACCACTATCCCATGGAAATAAAAACAACTATAGTAACAAAGCACTAGCAATAACTACAAAGCAACATCAGGAAAAATAAGGCACACGCAAAGTAGATGGAATAAGCAAGCAAAAATCAATCCCACAAATTAAACGAATTCAAGAGAATTCAATAGATGTCAATAGATAAAATTAATGTTATGTCAAATGTACCAAAATATTATTTAATTTTGTAGTCTCAAACATGCTACATGAAAAGTTGAAATTAAAATATTATTATAAAAGAAAAGAAATTATTCTTTTTGAAATAGAAGGAGTATTATATATATATATATATTAATTGTAAGCTATATATTTTATTTTATTTTTTGAATCATGGAAAGAAAGAATATCTTCTTGATCTTTTGTTGAAGTAATGAATATTTAATTTGTGGTGGTTGTAAAAATGACAGAAATTTAGAGGCTAGTTGAACAAGTAAATTAAAATATTTATTTTTATAAATTTCAACCTTATTAGAATTATTTATACTCTCTCACTTTCTTAATTACTTTACTCTCTCTCAATTCATATACATAACAAGACCGACATATACATATAAACATTTGTATATGACAAGGCCGAATATACATAACAAGGCTGATGCATACACATAGTAAGTATAGTAAGACCGACATATACATAATAAGGCCAACATATACATAATAAAGTTGATTAATATACATAACAGGGCCGATATATATATAGAAGCTATATATATGTATTTTTAGAGAAAAATAGAATTTTTGTAATATGTTTGGAGAGATGAGATTTTTATGATAAGTGAAACTTAAGTTATAAATTCGTGTAATTTTTAGTTTATTTTTAATATAAAGGTCGAATAATATGATACTGAAGAAGTAATTATGCTGATGTGTACATTCTTTATATAGAAGAAATAATTTTTTTTTTCTTAAATAATCCTTGAGGTCAAAACATGTCTGCATCATTCTACTAACCCTATGTTTAAATTATGAATCCATTTGGCCATGAATACTATTTATTTTAAAATAATATTTTATTTTATTTAAAAATAATATTTAGTATCTGAAATTTGAAAAATAATTAAAACCTTGTTTTCATTTATTAAATTTTTTTCTTAAAAAAAATTCTAAATATTTTATTTTTATAAAATAATTTCATTTAAATTATATTCTATGTTTAAATAAAATTTTACACTTTTTCGAAAGTTAGATTTAAATTTTAAATACTAACGAATAAAATATGAGCAAACATAATTCTAACTCCAAAAATTTCAAATAAAGTGAATTTCTTGACCAACTACCTACTATATTCCCATCAAGACCAAATGGTGGAGGTGGAGATGTGAATCGATTTTCGTTGCGCTCCTTATTTATTTTTCTTGTTTCTCCTAGGGAGATAATCCAGAAGGAAAGTGTTTTTGTTGTTTTGCAAAAAATAAAAATAAAGAGACAACATTTGAATCGTTAAAAATAATATAAGATATTGCAAATTACAGATCATATATTAGCATTGCAAAATAGAAAGAAGTCATTCAAATATGCATCCGTTAGTTTCTATATAAATATTAGTTGCGAATAAATTTTTACCCAAGATAAAATAATAAATTTACCCGGTTTCGAGTTGAAAAGGAAGTGATCCTTCAAATCCAGGAAGATACTTGACAGGCAAACCAGCAAGAGCAGGTTGCGGATAGATGATCTCAAATACAACAATTAGGAAGAGAATCGGGAGCACTAGCCGAGACATCTTTATGAGAACCTAGGTTGTATGGTCTATTGAACAAATAAATTTTAAATTTTGAATCGATATGTGATCTTCTAGTGTTCCACTTTTCTCTGTCAAATAGCTTGTGAATGGAGTTGTGATAAACAGAATAGATAGTGACGACGAGAGCAGTATGAGGGTCTCAATTTTATGTTAAAGCTAAGATTATGGGTGTGTTTGGTAGGAAGGGAAATGTTTCCATAGAAAATATTTTTCTGAAAAATAAGTTGATTTCTTACTTATTTTTTTATGTTTGTTTGGTCGACTAAAAAATATTTTCTAGTGTTTGATTCGTGAATGAAAAAATATATTTTAAAAATAACATATTAATGTTTAGTTAAAGCGTAAAAATACATTTTAGAAAAATAATTTTTGATCTCAATTTCTTTTTCTTTTCGAGTGTATTCGATATGAAGAAGAAAAACGTTTTTAAGAAAAATAAATTGTTTCTTACTTATACGCTTGTGTTTGTTATGCAAATTGGGTAAGTATATATTTTCTAAAAGTATTTGTTTATATTTAATAAAAATAATAAGAACGAATAGAATAAGAAGAGTGAAATAAGAAAAAAGATTTAAATTTTTTCTAAAAATTAAATTAAAAAATTATTCGTTTTTTGGAGAGGGGGTCGGAGGTTGTCAAAGTAAGGGGTGGAGGTAAGAAAATAATTTAAAATTTTTTTCTTAAAAAATAAATTTTGTTTGGATGTAGGGGGGGGACTTTTTTCAAAACTTTTCAAAAAATAAATTTTAGAAGTTTAATTTTATTTAAGGGGGAGGAGGAAGTTGGTAGGGGTGGAGGTCAGGTAATGGAGATAAAAAAAGTTTGAATTTTTTGTAAATAAATTAAATATTTTTTTTGGAGAGGGAGGGAATAGAGGTTTTGAGTTGGGGCAGGGATGAGTTAAAAAAAAAGTTGAATTTTTTTTAGATGGAGGTGGGGATTGAGGGTCGAAAAAGGGTGAGTGATTTTAAAAATTACATTAATATTTTAACTTAAGTGTGAGATTGAAAGAAAACTTTGAAAAATACTTTTCTTAACTTTTAAAAGAAAAACATTATTTTTAGATCTGAAAAAAATAAATTAATTTTAAAAATACTTTCCAAAACCTTTAAATCAACAAAACATGAATAAATTAAAAATCATTTTCCAAAAAATATTATCCTTCATACCACACACACCCTATGTGGACAAGGATCTTGGTCGACGAGAGCAATCTGAGGGGTCTCAGTTTTCTTATCTTAAAGCTAACATTATGTGGACAAGGATCATGGTACTTGTGCTATAGGTAAGTGGATATTTGTTGGTCATTTCTTTGAAAGATTTTATTTCCAAAATATATATGTTACTCTTAATCTCTAATTTTTAATAGATCTTTAATCTCTAGTCTTTAATTTCTAAATTATTAAAAATATGATTAAATTATCAAAAATAATTTATTTATATCATTAGTTAAAAGTTCGGTTCAATCATGTCATTACCACTACAAAATCAGTTCATTCATGTCATTTTTTTAAGAGTAAATTTTCAAAATTAAATTTGTCATGTGACCTTTTATTATATGTCCATGTCATTAATTAAAATAAATTAACATTAATTTCAAAATATTTTAGACCAACTAAAAAGAATTGATTTTAACATAATCCGACTCACACACCCGACCCACACGCATTAAAGTATTTTTTTTTCTACAACAACAATAATTTTCTAATAAAAAAAATAGTGGTTAATGTATATCTTTGATTGTTTCTTAATGATTCTAAATTATTATAAATGTTACGCTTAACAAAAACTTAAAAGTTCTATCCTTATTGATTAGTTGTAATTTAAGTGACTCCAATATATACTTCGAAGTTGCATAAAAAAGAAGTCAATGAACGATTAAAGCAAGCAAGAAAAAAGAAGAAGGTGTGTCAATAGGACTTCTTCATTCTCTCATCACGAATTAGGGGAGCATACTTTGTTGAAAATTCATTTTCAAATAACGGCTTAAAAGAAGTCCGCTATTCTAATTATCCTATCATGTATATGAGATAACTTATTTCATCAATATGGTATAAATGGTGGGATAACTAATCCCGATAATAATTAATTTTAGATATTTTAAAATTAATATTAACTTATTTTAATTAATGACGTGGACCTCTAATAAAAGGTCAAGTGGTAAAGCTGTTTTTGAAAACCCACCATTAAAAGGTGGGTGAGCTGGTTTTCTAACGGGGATGACATGAATGCGCCAAACTTTTAACTGATGTCATAAATGAGTTATTTCTGATAGTTCAATGGCATATATGAGTCGTTTTTCTTATTTTAATTAATGACGTGGACCTCTAATAAAAGGCCACGTGGCAAAACTGTTTTTGAAAATTCATCGTTAAAAAGTAATGGCATGGATGAGCTGGTTTTGTAACGGCGATGGCATGAATGAGCCGAACTTTTCACTGATGACATAAATGAGCCATTGATGATAATTCAACGGCATATTTGAGCATTTTTCCTATAAATATTATTTGAACTTTTTGTCCTTTATTAAAAGTTTTCGCAATAGACAAAATTATTTTTTCACATAATTTATTTAATTTTTTATTCTAATATTTAGGACTTTAAAATTAATTAAAGTCCTTATTTTATTTAGATAAATATTAAACACTTCTAAATATATTAAAATTTTACCTTATATAAAAAAGAATTTGACAATTCTATTTAAGTACAAGAGAAATGGTAAGAAATATACATGTAAATTAACGACTTCAAAATATGTAGAGACCTAATAAAGTTGAATAATTCATCATCCATTTTCGAGAAGCAGATGAGGTCGTTGGCAACGTCGGACAAGGATGGAAAGATCATGGTATATGATTTCTGCAACAAAGAGAGTGCATCTTTGATGCTGCATGGTATTTGTGGTATATATAGCGATACAACTTATATGCGTGTGAACTTCTCATAGATTAGGTGAGTTGTGCAATTATTTTAAGTTAAAATATAACTTTCTAACTGATTAACATGTGTGTTTTTATGTTCCGCTGAATTCAATAGCATTAATTAAAATTTTTGTATTGGTGTTAAGAAATACACTTAATAGATATAAATAATTCATTCCAAACTTAGTAAGCTGTCTTTAAAAAAAAATCAAAGGAAAAATGGAGCCAAATCAACAAATTATATTCATATTTTATCATTTGTATTTGTAATAGGTGTTATGGAAAACCTATGATGTTGTTAGCCTCTTGATAAATGGCTTTAAATTTTCTCCCATCACAACTTTCAGGTTGTCATCTTCTATTTTACCATAATATTTTCTACTATTGCAATTTGTTACAAATAATTGTATTATATTAATATGGTCATATATAATGTAATTCGCTTTTCATTTATATTGTTTAGAGTGTTTCAAGTATCAATACCAACATAATTTTGAAATTTAAAAGTTCACAATATATCAAATTCTATTAATATATAAATTCTTGAAAACATCAGTTTTTTTTTAGTCAAGCTCAAAGGTTGGAGGTTCTTCTAGATTATCCAGTTCAATTTTAGCCAATTTTTTAATAAAATTGGGCGAAATTCATCGACAAGACACCTAAAGTTTCAGCGATCTTTTACTTTGGCACCTAAAATAGACGATATTTATTTTTGGCACCTCAACTAGCATTTCGATGTGTCACTTTAACACTTTTTGCACAATCAACAAACCTATATGTTGCGTGTGTATTACACACGCTATGAAATGTAAAGGGATCAATTATAAGAGGACATTTGTCATTTTTATCAAAATAATTTTTATATAATAAATTTGAATAAAAAAGCATTAATAACCCCACCCCAGCCTGCTATATTATCTTCCTCAACCACCCCACCCCATATCATCTTCCTCAACCAACCCACCCCCAAATTGTCTGCCGCCACCCTCACTCCCCAGTCATCTTCTCCCACCCTCTCCCTCCCCTCACCCACCCACCTCTTCTAAATTATCTTCTCCAACCCACCAACTTCCGCCCTCAAATTTTTGTTGCAACAATCCCCTCCCCAGCCCCACCAACCACCCGAATCTAAACACCGCCTCAGTCTCCGCCGCCACAATCAACCATCCCAATTTGAAGTTTAAGTATAATTGTTGAGTATGTATTGGATATTAAACTATATATACCATTATGTTGATTATCTTGTAGTGGTGTATAATTAAGATGCTTTTGATTGATTATTAAATCGTTCACGAGTAAAGGAATTCTCGATTGCTACTTTAGTTTGGTGATTAATTAGTCCTATGACTTTGTCATAAAGTATGATTATTCCTTATTGTATTGTCCTAGTGGAAGCTAAGCTATCTTAATTTGGAGAAGACGACTGAGGGTGCGGAGTGGGCGAAGGGTGGGGGTCGGTGGGTGGGCTGGAGAATATAGATTTCGGGGTGGGGTAAATTATAATCCCTTTTTTATAATTATTTGGGTTAAAAGATTTTGCTTGGTGGTTTTTTTCATTTCAATTTATTTTACATTATTTTCCTGAAAAAAAACTTACTGCATTCGATACTAGATCAAATTAATGAATTATATCAATTTTATTTATGTGAGTGTATTTTTATAAATTATATGACTTATTCAATTTTAGATTTAATTTTATAAATTATTTTACTAGTTAAATCAATTTTATAAATTATATGACTAGGTAAATTTTTATTTTAGATTCAATTTAGTTATTATTCACCCAACTAAACTAATTAAATTGAATATTATTTGCAAACCTGATTCGTATGGGAGAGGATGAACCCCTAAATGTGTATTTAATTATTAAATCTCTCTTAATAATTTTTACCATTAAATAAGTTTAAGATTGATAAAAATAGTGGATAAATACGAAGCAGAAGGTATAAATTAATAGGGGTGAGTTAATATATTGCTTGTGGGACAACTTGAACGCCACATTAACTGAAAAATACCTTCCACGCGCCTTTAGGCAAGTGTAATACACGAACCATGCCAGCTGTGCAAAAGGTGCCAAAATGATATAGTTGAATGTTAGTTGAGGTGCTTAAAATGAATATCGTTGACTTTAGGTGCCTAAGTGAAAGATCGCTGAAACTTTAGGTATCTGTCGATGAATTACTCTATAAAAATTAATAGTCACCAAGAGTTTAAAACTCATTGTATAAATTCATTAGAAAGGAGTTGTTATACACGTGTAGAAGAAATAATGTGCATTATAAAAAGATGTTGTGATGCTATTGAAAGGTAAAACAAATACGGTATTTCTTTCAATCCTTCCCAATCCTCTTTTATATATACATTTGAAATAATTTCAATTTTACATCTCTGTTATAGTGTACTTAAAAAATAATAGTGAGATTAAGTTTGTAGAAGTGTAACACCACATTTTTTTGGCTAAAATTTGAACCGTTCTTTCTGCGTGTATAGACCCAAACACAATAATTTTTATTTATATCTAAGTTTGAATATTAATTATTTAGTGTGGAAACATCTTTAAAGATGAATTGAGGTCATAGAAATCTCCTAGCTCAAAGTTGAGTTGAGAACTTTTCTACCGATTGAATTTTAGCAGGTATTCTTACCTGAGTCAACTTCCAATGACCATTACTCCTAGATTATAACGAGTTAGGTGGGATACTATATACCAAATTTAAGGTCTTTTTCTACGCAACTGACGGTTCATCAATATGAGTTCGGAGTAAAAAATTATGAGAGTTTTAGTGAGACATTGTCTGAGGTGCGCGATTGGCTGTGCGAGGCATGGCTAGGGCCATGCGATTTGTCCTGTGATGCGACCCCCACTTTCCCAACATAAAAATATATTTTTCTCTTGTTAAATCAAGCGAAAACATGTCCTTTCACCATATGTAACTCCCTTGATCCATTTTTAATCTCCAAAATCGTGCCAAAGTATAAGAAGCATTCCCAAATCTCTAATTCCTCTTCTCTTCCAAAACTCCAAACTTGCAAATCCTAAAGTGTAAAGCAGGGTCAAATATTATAGTTTCTTCTCAATATTTTCTCACCAAATTTATCATCAAGGGTATGTGTAACAAATCCTAGTCAAGTAAGTCTTCATATCAATTTCAAGCGAGGGTTCAAGCCCTAAGGTCAAGGATTCAAGCTTTTCTCATTTTTCTTCCCTCAAAAGGCATGTTGAACCCTCCTTATCTTAAGTATTGCTATGTTATGTCAATTTACTAGATAATTACGTGCTCTTTAATGGTTTTTTGAAAATAAGGTTGGGGAGATTGATTGTGACAGCGTTACATTGATTTTCTTTTTTGTTTTAACAATTTTATATGTATGAATAATGGGTTTGAAGCTAAAATGTATTACATGAAAATGGTGGAATTGGTAATACGGATTCTTAAACTTTTATTGGCTTTTCATTAAAAATATTTGACCCTCAACCCATTTCAAAACTTGATTTTCAATGGAAATTTTATGGTGTTTATTCCGTTTCTTAAAATATTGTATGACATAAAAGGGTAAAAGATCTAAAATGACTATTTCAAAGCCCTTGGAGTCTATGTTTATGACTTTTGAAAGCCTTGGGGTCCTGTGTTATGAATTTTAAGATGGAATTTGGAGTCAAAAAATATTTTAAAGAAAATGGTATGGCATAATACGAACGGCTTGCAAGTTATAGTATGCCGATACCAATATGAAAATTCCTTAATGAAAGATTCCATGGTTAAAGATTTATAAATAATTTAATTGGACTTAAATAAGAATTACGTAGCTTCACTGAGAAGGTGCACGTCCTTATGACCAACATTCAAAACTTATGTTTCGCTGACATAGAAATGTCGTAACTTAATTGAACGATGAATGGTGTCCTTAATATGTGGATAATATGGTGACTTTAGACTATTGATGCCTTTAGCCTAATCTCAATACTTGCGGCAAACCTTGACTGAGGCTCCACCGGTTGGAGATACCAGATCCATATAGTCCGTGGATTACTAAAGGTCGGTGAAAATCTACATAGTTCAAGAGTAAATTTTAAATAGTCATGTTTTTATATTACTTGTCCCCTATCCCTTGCTTTATTATTATTATGGATGATGAATAATAGTTCAGTACTAAATTTTAAATAGTGTTTTATGATTGATTTTGGTAAAAGAATATTTTTAAATCCTTTTTCCTATGTTGCATACCAGTGTTCGTTGTACTAACCATCTCCAAATGCTACATCATTTCATGATGTAGGTTTGAAGGTGTTTTTTTGTGATTCTATTATCATGCCCCTAGACCTGGACAAAGCAGACAAGAACTGTATAAGTATGTGCTATACAATTGATATATATTCGAACCAAAAGAGTTACTAATCCTAAACCATAATGAGTGCCTATGTAAATGCACAATTCTGGCTCATTGAATCTAACTGATATAGACAAGTGAAACTATGACCACATATGACAACTAAACACTGTCTACAAAGACTCTAAGAGAAATGGTAACTGTACCAGAGAAGATGATTGAGGTAGGGCCCAACATACTCAAACTATACCCAAAAATGTGATTAAATAGTATTAGACATTTATTAGTTCCAGGTTAAAGAGGAGCTCACCGACTGCTTTGTTGAATACGGATAAGTCCCGAGTATAGAAGTCTGCTTGTCGATATATCAAATCCTGTATTTACAGAAATACAGTGCCCCCGAATGTTGGGACGTTAGTGCATATAAAATATGTACTAGTATGTAGAGCAGACCAAATAACAAGTAAATGTATAAGAATGCTTAATGAGTCAAACAATAGAATGAGCAACTGCGGACGACTAAATACTAGAACCTCTTATATGAAACTATAACTTATGAAAGAATGGGTGACAAATAAACCATATAAAATAATTACCTATGTATTTACCTTATTAACTTATTATATAACCGCTTATGAATACATCAACATTATTAAGGGCCTAGAATTTGCCTAAGTGATATCTTGTGCCCACTTTTAATACAAATAATCATATGATGACCCACCAAGGGCATTCTATATCAAGTATACCATATGTTTTATCCCGATACTCTTTACTATGATTTTATATGTATAACTGTAATTGCGGTCTGATACAGGGTACGTCCCTCCTTGAAGCTCACTATATGGGTCTGCCCGCAAGCCATATGTTCCATATATTGGCTCGAGTCAGGAGCACCTTAGATGACTCCAAATGCAAATGATGCCATAAGGGCAGGTATGCCACAATGTTTGGGCTCACTGTAGTGGTCTGGTCTATATCCTATGCATAAAATCACATCGAGCGATATGCTAAGCCAAACCTATGTACCCTCCCGTCGGTAACTTTTATCAAGTAGTTCCATAAAGGCCTATGCAAGTGTATCGTGATAAATACTATTCAACCATTAAAGTAATGCTTCTCATATTCCACTAACTTCTCTACTAGTGTCGAGGTATTGAAATGCTAGTTCTTATTTCTATTATATTACTATATTGCTATGTGATCCTATATACAAATGTGACTATGCTATGGCCATTTATTCTAAATGTATTGCATGTGATAGACCTAATATATGGATTCTAAGAATTTCCAACACACACGAATACAAGTATGTGTTACTCTATAGGTACTTAAATTGACAAGTGTAAGAATGAATACTGCACTCCAATAAATGGACACATGAAGAATAGAGAGAAGTAATTAAAAATGGAAAGAGAACATGTATATTGTGGTGATATTAAGCATATAGTCACGTGTTAGTGCATAAAAGGTGAAAGATTTATTCCTGTATATAAAGTAAACTATATCAATTCTTCTAGGAGAAACAAATGACTATGAGTTATGCCTTCACGACGAAGGAGGGGTTAGCTTTACATACCTCAATTTTGGGTTCCACAATATACAACGAGCTGCCCTTTATCTTACAGTAGAAACTCTCGAGGACTTCATAGATAAAGTAGATTTGCAGGTTTGAAAACACTCCAAAGATTCAATCTACATAGCCATAATTCATTCACGTCATACTTGACTATGAAATTAAATAATTGAATCACTGCGGCATTTTATCGAACACCTAGTGGACATAGAGCTCCACAACCTTCATTGATAGTTCTTAAACAATCAACAACTCTTATCCTTAATGAAGAAATTTCTACAAATGTGCTTACATATAAAACGATTTACTTCACCACCAATGAATTAACAGTTCACCCAATACATAAATCCATCAATTCTATCCAATTTCAACTTTTCTTTGTTATTCAAGAACTCTAACTAATCTAATCCACTTCAAGATATAGTATAAAGATTTAAATTAAATGTCCCCAAATGTTTATCTATATCCATATTCGAAAATAGGATAAGGAATTTACCTCTTGAAGTTCAAAGTTCAACTATAGATACTATAAATTGATTCTTGAAATCCTTTGAGCTTGCCATAAAATTCTTTAGCTTACGATCCGTAGGACGTAGGTATCCCTCCTCTACATATAATCCCTTCTTGATAAGTTATATTAATTCTTTTGTTGAAAGGAGATATAAAAGAAGAAAGAAAGAAATGTAGGAGTATTGTTGTTCTTGTTTTCTAGAAAAATTCCAGTGAATAGTAAGGAGTATTCTCTTCCCTTTTCACTTAATACTAATTAGGGAAATAATTAAAAGGTGGCCCCCTAACATTTTACCAATATTAATAACAAATACATAAAGAGAAAATATATGGAGGCATAGCTTACTATATTATTCCAATAGGCATCAAATTGAGATAAATAATTATACTTACACTACTCTTCATAACTTAATGTTATACTTTTCTACAGTGTTAACTTAGATTATTTTTTTCGAGATGCTACAATATAATTCTCCCTGAACTATATGTACCACATCACTCTCTATAGACTAGAAATTATACTAATTCAAAATTTTAAAATAAATTCAAATTTTTCCTCAGGTGTTACAGCTATGTAGCATTAGAGCACTCATATTCTCTCTTGGACAGTTGATGATAAGTGGTGAGCCCTCCATCATCCGGAAGATATTTATTTATTTTAATTAAATAATTTTTATGATATAGTTGAGGCCACGTCTCGACTTAGGAGTATTCTTAAAGGTAGATGCTTTATAGAAGGTGTTGGATAATTGGTTTGAATTTTGTTCTTAAGATATGAATATTACTTTATTTAAATGTTGAACTCCTTTTCTTATGGGTTTACTCCCATAACTTTAGTTTTGACTATGCTTATGGGTCATCTCAGACTTTTATTAGTTTGAGATGTCTGTCACGGTCAGAATCACGATTTGGATCATGATAAACTTGGTATCAGAGCATGATTCAGGGTCCTAGCGTATCTATGAATCCATGTCTAGTAGAGTCTTGCTTATGGGTGTGTTGTGTACCACACTTATAATCAGGAGGTTATATGGCATTTAGAAAATATTTTTCATTCTTTCATACTCTTGATCGTGCAATAGTGTTGTCCATAAAAAAGTTATACAATTATTTGTCTGGCTCTGATTCTGCTGGCTATGACTCATTATCAAGGTGATATAAGAACAAAAGCTCAGATTCCTTACAAAGTGGTCCTTTCTGATTGAGTCTATCACACCCTTTTTTCGCCTGAGGAGGTCGAAGTCGAAGGGTTTTTCCAATTAAAGCGACGGTATTGAATAGGGATTGATCTATTTATATAGTCGCCACTTGAAATTGAGTTATGGTGTTCCAAGTCACCTTTTTGAATCCCTAATAAAAAAAAATGACTTTATTTTGGTCTGCGAAAACAGAAGACCGGGTAAGGAATTCTGTTGACCGAGAGGAAGGTGTTAGGCACCCTTTAAGTCCCGTGGTTCTAGCACGATTGCTTTTATTGACTTATTTTGACTTCAATTATTTTTATAAATTATATTTGGGCCTAAGTTCACTCATTTTAATATCTAAAATCTGTCTATATATGTTTTATATTAAATTAATGAAGGTTAATTTTTAGAAATATTTTCCAAGGTGCATTATTGCATGCTTGAATTTTAAATATCTCAAAAAGATGCGTACGCCACATTCTTAATTGTGACGAATATTTAAACGCGCCTAAACTTGTCTAGCATTTAAAAACCTTTTCCTACTCGAAGTGTTACCTAATATTAATAATAAACTTGATCAAAATTCATTTAAAATTTATAAATTAATTTAGCAAACAATTATCACATTTTGTTAACGACAATAAAATAAAAGAGAAAATGGTCAAATACCCCCCAACCTTTACCCCAAATCCCAACTACACAACTATACTTTGAAGGGGTCCTATGACCCCCTAAACTACTTAAAAATGGAATATATACCCCCCCCCCCCCCCCCAAATGCTGACGCCTAGATGCATAATGGAAAGTGAGTAACACACACCTGCCATGTAATGCCACCTGATTTCTACGTAATATTATTTTTTTATATAAAATATTAATTATTATTCTTTAATATATATATATATATAGATATATATATTCTCTTCTTTGAATTTCCCTTTCCATTTCCTATTTTTCTTTCCTTTTGGAAGCATTTTTGGAAGCATAGGAATCCAGATTAATTGAGAAGAAGGACCAGATTTTGATTCATGAATATTTTCACATTTCCAAAAATTCATGTGAGCAACTCAACTTGAATCAACCAAGTTGGCGTCGTCACCGCCGTCAAATCGCGAATCCACCACTTCCTGCCGCCGTCGCCGGAGCTCCGGTGACTTTTGGCATCGTGGACCAGTCCCAACAGGTGCGCCACCTCAAAGCGAGCACACCCCAACAAAAATCATCCAAAATCGGTGCTCCAATCGCCGTGAAATCGTATTTGAGTGCAGCGTCGCCGCTGACGAACTCCGGTGAAGGCGGCGCTGCCACTGTCTACCACCAATCGACACAACACCACCACTAAATTTTATTTTAGCTATTGCATCATTTGTTGAAATAATTGTAAATTTTGTCTTTTTGATGGAATTGAAGATAGACCCATTTGGGGTGTGTGTTCTTGAAATGGAATGGAATTAGTTATTTATTTTTTATGGAATTTCAGAATTTGGTGTGTGTGTGGGGGAACAACCATGGTGTTTTGTGTTTTGTTGAAGAGAAGAAAGAAAATGAAGAAGAAGAAGAAGAAGAAGAAGAAGAAGAAGAAGAAGAAGAAGAAGAAGAAGAAGAAGAAGAAGAAGAAATGTCATTGATGAGTTCTTGGTGTCATTGTTTATGAAGAAGAAGAATTGAAGAGGAAGAAAGAAAAATGTCATTGATGAGTTCTTGGATGTCATTGATGTCATTGTTTGTGAAGAAGAAGAAGAAGAATTGAAGAATTGAGGAAGAAGAAAGAAAATGAATTGAAGAAGAAGAGAAAGGAAATAAATAAAGAAAAATAATAGTTAAAATTATATATATTTATTTAAAGAAATATTAAAATTAA
Source organism: Capsicum annuum (assembly GCF_002878395.1). Lineage (NCBI taxonomy): Eukaryota > Viridiplantae > Streptophyta > Magnoliopsida > Solanales > Solanaceae > Capsicum > Capsicum annuum. The sequence goes on along the minus strand of NC_061115.1, from coordinate 170,674,324 downwards.
ATTTTTAATAAAAAATTCGATTTTCACTCTCTTTGAAGAAAGTGAAATGCACACTCTTTCAACGTCAGTGTTTGGGGGGTATATATTCCATTTTTAAATAGTTCAGGGGGATCATAGGACCTCTTTAAAGTATAGTTGTGTAGTTGGGATTTGGGGTAAAGATTGGAGGGATATTTGACCATATAATAATAATAATAATAATAATAATAATAATAATAATAATAATAATAATAATAATAATAATAATAACAATAACAAGTAATAAATAAATAAATAAAATAAAATAAAAATTAAATAATAATAATAAAATAAAATAATACAATACACAAAAATTAACTATATATGTTATTAAATTTTATTATGATTCTCCAAAATTTATTCACTTTAAAACAATACAGATCCCAAATTATACTATATTAGTCTAAGTAAAATACAAATACTAAATGTTTAAATCTGGTTTTGAAAAAAAAAAAGTCGATGGCGTCATTGTTCGGCAAATTCTTCGAAAATAGTGGCGGATGGCGACTGATTTTTGTATTCTTCGACAGTGGCATAATTGGAACAACCCATACATGATTTTGCCATAATTAACTCTAAAAATGAGTTTTAATAGTTTTGTTGTAGGATCTAAACTTTTCTGACAGGTTTCCAATGTTTTTCAGTGACGGAAAAAGAGATCGGGAGGGATATAGCTCGTCGGTGAAGATTGTTTCGCCGGCGGCAGTGGCGTTTATCGGCAGATCCGATATTAGTTTTTTGGCAATGGATTCGCCGGTGGTTGGCCGAATCTGGTGCGGAGAATGAGGAGGGGCAGTGTCGGTGGTGGTTAGTGGAGGCACGCCTGCCGGCTGCTAATTCTAGCGTCGGCGGTTATGGAAACGGAAAAGGGGGAGGAGGTAGATCTGGAAGGGGTTTCAGACAACAATTTGCCGGAATTGCACCAACGGAATGAGTTTGGCCGGAAACAAAACTGATTCGTCAATATTCACAGCGATTGACTCACCGGAAATTAAATTTTTAGTCATTTTCATTTCTTCTTATTTTACTCTCCACTCTTTCATTTCTCTCATCTCGATCTCTCTCTCGTTTCACTGATTTTTCCCTCCGTTTTGCTATCTTGTGTGCATAATGATGTAAATCTTATATAGTGATTGTAAGAGTATCTTCTTTTTCCAGTAAGCATGTGTATGTGTAGTGTTGTTGCCTCTGTCAATTTTCAGTGGAGAAGAAAACAAATGAAGTGTTTTTTATTGTGTGCCTATTTTTCATATTTTCTGCTTTTTCTTTTTGTTTCAAATTTATTTTAATTTCACAGTGTTAACACACAATATTTTAATACCCAATACATCTATGTACCAATATATGAATATCCGATAACTTAATCATAAAACATATAATAACAGAAAATTTACGTAATCAATCAATCATACGGACTAACTATTGCATGAGATCACTTGAACATTTCATTCATACTTTTCCACAAAAAATTTACAACAGAAACAGAATAGGATCAAAATAGAAGTTGTATGTCAACTTAATTGAATACGAAAGTAAGAAGTTATCACCGAAAACTCGAACAAAAATCTGAAACTCAAGTCATAACTCTTTCTCTTATTTGTTTTCTTCTTGTTTTGCTTTTTCTCTTTTTTTTTTATTGTCTATTTTTCTCTTTGTTTGTGTTTTTCTTTCTGTTTGATTTTTTCAGTGTCTGACTATCAAAGTACGTACTCCTCTGGGGATGAGGGGAAATTCCTTAAATATAGAAAAAGTGGGGGGACAGTTAAAAATCAGATAGGGGGAGGGGGAATCTTAAATTTTAAAAATAATTTTTTTTGTCTATTAATAATAATAAATAGAAATAAATAATAAATACAAATATATGAATAAATAAATAAAATAATAGTATAATAGTAATAATAATAAATATAAATATAACTAATTAATTTTTATATTTTATGAAAATACAATAAAAATTTATAATTAGTTTAAAATAAATATAATTAAGATAATACTAAAACTGATAATTTATATATTTAAAATTTTAAAATAAAAATATTTTTTATTTTTATATTAATTATTAAAATAGGAATAAAAATAAAATAAATATCCCAAAATTAAATTTATTTAATTATTTTTTTAAATTAAAATTTATTAAAAATAAAAATAAGAATTAAAATAATATCGGATCAAAATATAAATATTTAATATTAAAAAATAAGTTAAAATTCGGGGAGGATCAAAAATCACGTGTCAACATTTTTGCCCCTCTTTGTGTGGAATCTCGAAGAGATTTCATACAAAGAAGTAGACAAAGAGATAAGTTTTTAGGCGGACTTTCTCTCTCTTCACCATGTTCTTCAGGCGGGCTCCTGGACTTACTTTTTCTTCACCCTGTTCTTCAGGAAAGCTCCTAATATCATATCAAAACTAAAAAGAAAATTATCTCAAACAAAGATTATTATAAAGAGATATTCCATTTTTTGGAAAGGTAAAGTTCCAAACAATAGGAATTAAATTTTTGCCCCAGTTTATCGTCAGACAACTTTTGTGAAAGTCTCATCATAACTACTTGAAAAATCCAAACAAAGAAACGCATCTTCTATGGGTTAATTGAAATGATTCGACTAGACAGCGGATTTTCTAAATGTCAAAGGGAATGACTTGACTAGAAAATATGTTTTCTAAGAATCAAGAGGAATGACTCGACAAGGAAGTACATTTTTTAGGAATCAAGGAGAATGACTCGACTAAAAGATACATCTTATAGGAATCTCGGGGAATGACTCAACTAAAAGGTACATCTTATAGGAATCAAGGGAAATGACTCGACTAAAAGGTACATTTTATAGGAATCAAGGGGAATGACTCGACTAAAAGGTACGTCTTATAGGAATCACGAGAGTGACTCGACTAAAAGGTACGTCTTATAGGAATCAAGGGAGTGACTCTATGAAAAGGTACGTCTTATAGGAATCACGGGGAATAACTCGACTAAAAGGTACGTATTATAGGAATCACGGGGAATGACTCAACTAAAATGTACATCTTATAGGAATCAAGGGAGTGAATCGACTAAATGGTAGGTACGTCTTATAGAAATCATGGAGAATGACTCGACTAAAAGGTACGTCTTATCGGAATTAAGGGGAGTGACTCAACTAAAAGGTACATCTTATAGGAATCAAGGGGAATGACTCGACTAAAAGGTACATCTTATAGGAATCACGGGGTATGACTCGACTAAAAGGTACATCTTCTATGAATAAAGGTACAAGTTAAGAAGTATATCACCTAGCAATTGAAAACTGAAATATCTGGACAAAGAAGTATGTCTCTGAGGGATATAGGAAGATTAATTTTTTACCATAATTTGATTATCAAACCTTTTTAGCAACATTGCTTTTTGGATTTGTAGAAATGAGGCAATGCAAACCTTGTTATTTATGCTCTGAAGTCCTTGATTTGAAGACAACATGTTTCCTGTTTCATCAAAGAGAACTTGTAAGTTTAAAAAAACTCGGTGGCAGGTTTGTGGCTTTAGCTGGCAATCACTATTGCCCTCGTCATATTTAACCTTATTTCCAACCATTAGAATCTATCACCGACTTGCTACATTGTTGACCCAAACTCAGACTATAAGAAGTGACCCTGAAACAAACACAGTATCTCTGCTTTGCCATGCTTCTCAAATAAATCCTTTTAACCTTGGTATTTCCATGAGTTCCCAGACTCTTTTGTTGACAAAACTTTCTACATGCCTTATTTCAGCTCACAATCATGTCTCTTTCATGTGTTGGCTTTTTGTCTTGCTTTGTGCAATTGAAGAAGCTAGTAGCCAGTTTTAAAATCTTTTCTCACTTGTTATGACATGGACTAGACTCAAAGACACGAGAAAAATGATAATAATTTTTATTTGATGACAAAGATACCAAAAAATCAAAAATAGAAAAAAAACAATAGGCATTTTTTTTGAAATGACAGAAGAAAACTTATTTGGCTGTGGTAGCCGATTCAGCAATCTTGACATGCATTTTGAATTAAACAACCTGATCTACCCGCACTAATCATTATAACTCTTGTCCACTTATTGAGTTTGAAATGGAATCAATCTTGAATATGATCCCTCTAGATCACAATCCTCCTTTGGCTAGTGATACCTCAATGGATTTTTGCCAATGCCTATCTCATTTTCATTTCTTTGTCAGCTCACTGTCTCCTTATGGTGCCCAAAAGAGTTCTCACCAATAAGACTCTCTCATTTTTACTCATTTATTTTTTTTCATTTTTTTCTTTTTGTAAATAATGCCCAACATATGAAACATCATGCACCCATAACATATTTAGACTTGACATTCTCAAAGATTGATCTGAAGGTCTTTCTTTGGTTGTAACTTGGCTTTTGAAAAAGGTTAGAAAGAAAGGGAGGCATGAGGCTAAAAAATTTACATAATATTGGTTCAACACACAACTTTTGGAATCGACTCTTTTAAGGAAATAAACTTTGCCCCAGTTTCATTTCATTCTGGGTAATTTGAATTTTCTTTTGGTTGGACCGAACCTAGAGTAGGGCTGCCTACGTATCTTGTCATAACAAGAATCAGGTCAAACGTAGTTCAGACATCTTATTCTTTTTCTTGAATTTTTTTCTAACTTCGGCTTTTTTTTTTCTTTTTTTTTGGCTCTTTTTAGAGAGGGACAAAGATATTATTTTTTGCTGACTCTATTTCTTTTTGGCACTTCTTTTGACTATATCTCTCTTTCTTGACACCTTTATTTTATTTTATTTTTTTATTTTTTTCAAACTCTATTTTAATTCCAAAAGAGGTATATGAAAGAAAATAAAATTAAAGCTCAAAGGAGATAACGAAGGATGAAACAATATTTGGCTAGCAAAATGAAATGTCTTCATCATATCAATCCTTAAAAATGCAAGTGTTTAACATACAATCTGAGAGTGAACATAAAAATGATACACATCTTTTTTAAAATTAATTTTGACTGAGCACGTATGTCACTGTTTCTCATGCACATAAAACATACAAATCTACATGTGTTGTAGTTTCCTTACAATAGATGACTCATGTCTTTATTTTTTTGAGCTAACTTTCTTTTGCTTCTTCTGACTGTGGAAACTATATCTCCTCTGATTGATCTTATTCAAAATATTTGAGATGAACCTTCTCACTGAATACCAAATCATTTTTATTTACAAAGTGATTGTCTAAGTATATTCAAGTGAAGTTGTAACTATGTCCCCAAACACCTCAACATTTTACTTATTTTCTCAGATGCTATCTTTTTCTAACTTTAGATCTCTGATTTAATGTTTCATAATTAAGCTGAATTTCAAGATCCGACCAACAATTTCGTAGGCATATCGTAATACTAGAATTAACATAAAATGTATTGTGTAAAGAAGAAAAACAAACTACTCAAAAACAAGGAAAAACAAACAAGGACACCACATTTCATTAAAAAAAAGATAGAAGGGTTTAAACAAAAATGATAGACATAAAAACAAGATAGATTTCGAACTACAATCCTGAAATAATTCAAAAAAACATAAAGAAAAACAAAACAAACTACCAACAATCCTTCCAAGTAAGGAAAGAAATGACTTTCCAATTATTGAGCTTGACATCATAGCCACTCGTTTGCATATCAACATGACTAGAGCTTCCACTACTGTCCAACACATTTACTTTAACAAATAGATTCTGGATCCCTATGCTTAACTCATTATTTCTCATGTGTTTTGCATTACCATGTGTTGATTAACGATTCCATGTGACGCTCGTAGTGTCAATGTTTTGCACTACAATTAATTTTTCTTGAATCATCCTTTCTATTTCTTTTTTCAAAGCACGACAATCCTCAATACTATGACCCTGAATATCAGAATGATATGCACATCATACATGAGGATCAAAATTTCTTGAATGTGGATCAGGAGTATACTCAAGGAGAGGAGTAATTATGCCCAATTTTCTTAATCTCTAGAATAAACTGGCATATGATTCTTCAATTGGTGTAAAATTATTCTTTGACTTTACCCTCTTTGCAAACTTTGGCCTCGATTAAAACTTGGACTTAGTAGTTCCTTGATAAATATATGGGGGTCAAGGATGATGTTGAAGAATAGGCGCATGCCATTGGGGATAAGAAAATGGATGAGCATACAATTGTGCATTGTTCAAAGGATACTGAAGAAGTGGAATGAAATATCTTGGGTTTTGCAAAGAGGAACCTTGTTGTAGGTGAACATATGTATTTGATGTGCAAGTTCGGAATAGAGGCTGACAATATTGCTGAGTTGGACTCCTTGAGCTCTGCTTTGCCCTTGTAACGATAATAGGTACGTTTTCTATCATCTTCCCTTCAGTCTCCCTCAATTGATGGAAATATCATCCCAAATATTTTATATAATCCTCGTACTTATCATGTTCTTCAAATTTCGATATCTCAAGGCTTGGAGGAAGGTTAACACTTGAAGACATGTTCCATTCTTTATATGTAATATCTTCATAATTCATAATTTCCTGAGAATTTTTCATAGCCTTTTCTGTGCTCTTCATTTTCCTAGCTATTTTTTCTTGCTCTTCTGTCATGTCAGACTTCTTAGTAAGAAATTTTGATGGTCCAATTAACATAGATGTGGGCTTAGGAGTATAATAGTGATCATTAAGAGTGTTGAACATCGACTCACTAGCAGATTGGGAAAGGATAATCGTCGGATAAAAAGCCAAGGTGGAAGCCTCAGTAGAGGGTTGAGCAACAGAAGCAGAGACTATAGAGAATGAGTGATGGAAATATTAGGATGCTTTTGGCTTGGAGTAGATTCTGAGGCATGTTGTGGCGCATAACCAACAACAGAAAACTGTCCTTGCAATTCTAGTGAAAAACTCAAGGTATTTGTTGGGTCAATAGTAAAAAATAGAGGAGGAGGCAACCCACTGTCCCAAGCTCGATACATTTCCATCATTTGTTGCCTCAAACTCACAATCTCTTACTTTAAAATCTCATTTTCCTGACTCTTTGTCTGATCTATGATGTCACTCTCTATATTCTTGCTAGACATGACTCTCTTCCCTGGACTTGATGTAATATGGAGGACCAACTAAAATTCCACAAACCAACTATTTTAAACTAACTGTCATGAATTAACAAAGGCGTTAGAATGTAACATATTTCAAAAACTCTTTTCTTGTATCTTCTTTTTGAAACGATCACCGAACCCTAAAAGGGCGTCTACGTATCTTATTAAGATGAGAATCAGGTATGCGTAGATAATAAAAACGAGAGATATGAAGAAACATACTTTTTTTTAATTAGTTGAATAATGAGAAATAATTTTTTTTAATTTTTGAATTTATTAAATAATATTTTTTATTTTTGAAAACATTTTTTTTGGTTTAGAAGAAAAGAAAATCATTTTTTAAGATCACCGAATCCATTGGGGACCACCTACGTATCTCATTAAGATGAGAATCAGGTGTGCGTAGTTCTTGAAATATATTTCGTACAAAATTCAGCCTCAAGACCCCTAAAGGTTTAGAGCTATTAGATATATATATATATATATATATATATACATATTATTGTAAAAACTTTGCCTCATGAACCCTAAAGATTCAGGGCTGTTAAGATTTATATAGTTTTATTTATTTTATAAAAGCTTAGCCTCATGATCCCAAAAGATTCCGAGCTATTAAGATATATATATTTTTATTTATTTTATAAAAACTTAGCCTCATGATCCCTAAAGATTCAGGGCTATTAAGATATATAAAAATTGAACTTGAGGATTAGAAAAATAATTATGAAAGTAATTATATATTTTAAAATATTCCTCAATAAATCTATGAATAATTTTTCAAAAAATAGGGTCGTATCCTGAGAAGGACTTCTTACTTATCCCGATAAAGAGTGAGAATCAAACCCTCATAGTTCATAAAGACCTTTAATAAAAGACTGTGTATATTTTTAATTTATTCGAAAAATGATTTATTAAATTTGAGGACAATATACTCTCCTACATTTTACCAAGTCTCCTAAAAGCCTGTCAACAATCAAATGACCTTACAAATAAATGTCATGGAGCACGTAGGTGCACATGTTGGTTATTATAAAGGGACACCCATCCTAGACAAACCCGGCCCTTGTGTCGAGTCCCTCTAAGTCAAATGCATATGATGCAAATAAAGCAAAACCTAATAGGGATAACTAGATTCTGAGTTTTCAATTCTTCTAAGTTTAGATTAATAGGGATAGGTGTCTAGACTGGCTTACTCAAGCGGACACTCGAGTCAGGGAGAGATAACTTATTCGGTAGCAGTGTTACTCCGCCTTCGTTGCCGATCCGAACCCCACCTAACATGTGTGACTATAATCCTTAACCAGGTGCCTTGACACTACGGCTATCTCAAAAATAAAGTAGGATGCATACGCTGCATTCCTTCTATCCTATTTCAGAAACTTAGAGGGGATACGCAAGAGAAGACAGTGTATAAATACAATTCAACAATATCAAAATAAAAAATGAGCGGCAAATAGCACATTAGGCCAACAAACACAATATCAACAATAATTAAAACAAGTAAAAATCAATACCAAAAGCTCAAATTCTAGTTAGTATCTCCAGTAGAGTCGCCAGAGATTGCTCGATGAGGTCGAAGTTGAAGGATTTTTCCAATTAAAGTGACGATATTGAATAGGGATTGATTTATATATAGAGTCGCCACTTGAAATTGAGTTATGGTGTTTCAAGTCACCTTTTTGAATCCCTAATCAAAAGGAAATGACTCTTTATTTTGGTCTGCAAAAACAGAAGACCGGATATAAAATTCTGTTGACCAAGAAGAAGGTGTTAGGCAACCCCCGAGTCCCGTGGTTCTAGTATGGTCGCTTTTATTGACTTATCTTGACTTAAATTATTTTTATAAATTATATTTGGGCCTAAGTTCACTTATTTTAATATCTAAAATCTGTCTATTTATGTTTTATATTAAATTAATGAAAGTTATTTTTTAGAAAATATTTTCCAAGGTGCATTATTGCATCCTTGAATTTTAAATATCTCAAAAATATGTGTACGCCGCATTCTTAATTGTGACGAATATTTAAACGCGCCTAAACTTGTCTAGCATTTAAAAACCTTTTCCTACTCGAAGTGTTACCTAATATTAATAATAAACTTGAG